>NC_134096.1:122872182-123216959 GCF_000715075.1 Nicotiana tabacum | reverse complement strand
ATAGGCCCTGTAATCATAAATCCAGCATGTCAGTGACAATACCAAATAAATCTTTAACTATTTGAAATCAAATTGTAAAATATTATTATGCCTGACATTATACAACTAGAAAGAAACATATCCAGCGTGTGTACATAACTTAAGAACCTTTAACAGTTAGATCCCTTTCTGCTCCAAGGATTATAATACAAAAGGGAAGAGAAACAAAATCAAGACGGATGATAAATACGGGTAGACAGTGAGCGTCGTGTGAGAAAGAGACCACAAATCCATTTTTTTTTCATACAATGACCTTACTAATCATTTCCCTTTCTTTTGCAGTGAGATGGATATAATTGCTATAACAATAAATAGTTCAACGGCTTAAGGAACATTTTAACGGAAGATCCTGCCCTGCAGAGTAAGGAAAGCATCACTTGCAATAATGTAATACATGTAAAAAAGGATTCTCAGGACCTAAGACATCTTCTTTTGCACTGTACTGTAATATGGAAGATCTGGAGTATGTTCCTAAATTTTTTTGGAGATCAGTGGTTAAAGCGCACTACTGAAGAACACTTTCACAAGCTGGAGAAGATAGAAACTACAAAGACAGTTTAAGTACTGATAGAATACAGTTCCCCCATGCATCGTGTTGGTATATGGAAAAGAGGAACCAATGCTTTGAAGGAAGAGTATGTATCACATCATTTAGAGTTCAAATGTTCACAATCATGTGTAGAAGATAGATTCTTGGATGAACTTCATTAACTCCTTGCATAATTAAAATGGAGACTAGTCTTTTCTAGCAGCACTCAATTGGGCTGTTCTGCGAACAAATTTGTACGAACTTATGAAAATAAATAAACAGCAAATTGTCCAATGTCAGCTCTGACTGATAATCGAACTCAGATAAAAAAAAATAGATATGCCCAAATCAACATAAAATTGCTCCAATTTTCAAAATATGATGCAAAATAATGTCCTTTCAGGAAGTGGCCAGATTTACCGGAGAAGAAGCATACCCAAGGAAGAACACATATTGGCCAGTCAGATTATCAACGTTCCCACTTCTTTGCAAGAGTACCAACTGGGGAAGAATGGCAACTGCCTCCAGGTATATTGAGAAAGCCCAAAACACCTGAAACAACAATATATGTAGCATCAACAGTGTCAACAGGGAGCAAGCAAATTTAAATTTGAGAATCAAGACTCGGCAAAAAAAGGATAAAGAAAACAAGTAACACAATCTCTGTCACAGGGTCATTGCGGAAATTCTAATCAGTCGTAGGAGGATTTAATGGAAGCTTATTAATTAGTATAGCACCTTGCAACATAGTGTAAGGCTCAATCCTCACTGGCATTCCCCACCCCACCCCCCAAATCCCATCCCTTTTCCTCTCCTAGCCCACAAAATAAAAAGAAGAGACTCAATCATTAATGATATAAACTGATGAGTCAAAGTATAAGGATACCATGAGTACTGAGAAATCTCATTTTTCTTCTTTTTATCTCTTTTGATGTACTGGGCTTAATGGAGGAACCTCATACTGTTAACACTGCCAAGACAGACAGCTAGATGAATGAAACGGAAGGGAAACCAAGAATGAAAATACAGGAAGACATTTCAAATCATATAGACAAGAAGATGTCTTTACTCATGCAAATTGTAATGAAACATACTATGAACAACACCAAGTCGTAAAAGAAATGCACAAAATCCACACCCATATGCATTGAGAGTTTCATTGACCTAGTAAGGTTATAGAGGATGAGAATACTTGGCGAGGACAGTGGAAAAAAGAATTCGAGAGTTCAGCTGGCTCTGAATAGGGGGAAGTAGCCAGAGCCCAGAGTCAAATACAAAATAGACAAGGTCAAACTTCAGTCACAACTATGTTTGCCCTTGGATCTGGTTAAATCAACATAACAGAACATTCCAATACAAGAGATGCAAACAACTAACCCAAATGGCTATTACAGAAATTCTTCTTCAAGATAGGGCAGGCTGATTCAGATGTTAACAACAGCTGATTACTTAAGGAAGGTCTATCCATTCACATGACTGCAAACATATCATTTCAATATGTGTCAGGCTGCTGACCGTATATTGCCGACGTAAATAGTTTATATCTTCTTATGAGAACTCCTAGGTCACTATAAAATCGTTCATAGCTTGTCATGCAAACTCAGAGATAATCATGAAATGGGTTACCTTAAGAAGGTCTGTACAAGCACTCTTTCAAGGTTGCAATAACCATGTACATGCAGAGTAGCATGTGAGTAATAGCAAACAGACATTTTATGGTGTTCATTCACTTAGTGACGGACTGACTATGTGAGCTTGCTCACATTGTTGGTCTCAAGCCCAGATAAAGGAGGAGGATTATGGTAGGCTGACAAACAGCATAAAATTAGTCAATTTACCATGAATCCTCATGATACTGAAAATAGCATCTGGACGTGCCCATCTAGGAGTGCATTGCACCGGCAACCGGAAGTTTGAGAGGAGCTTGAATGGAGTGACATGGTCAGTGATGAACCATAAAGCCGACCCAAACTTGCTTAGAATTGAGGGATAATTGTTAATGTATTCGATGTCACTAGTAATGGATTCAAAGAAACACAACACTTCTAGAGAAATTCACTATTTACAGTAGCCAGCCTATTAAAATTCAACTCTGAAAACATGGTTGTCGCAAGCACCAACAGGATGCTGTGCTTGCCAAGATCAACATATATAAGTCACCAGCTAACATAAAAAATTAAGTGAGAAGAAGCAAGATTATCATTGCTAGGAAAATCCATATAAAATAGTTAGAACATTTACAGATCACTACTAACCTCCTGAAAGGTAAACTTCTCATGAAGAACAAGCCCCAAAGCGAAACATGCTCCAACAAGAATCCAGTAACGAAAAGTATCTAGCTCACGATCATATGAGCGCCTGACAACCCGGTGGTACCTCATACACCAGACAATTGCCAAAGAGCTTCCAATAAAAACCAGTTTCATCACAGTGTTGTAAAGAGATATGAAGTCGCTGAACAAATCCAGATACCGAGCCAAGAACACGATAGCATATAACTCCTGTGTCTTCAATGATATTCCTGAATACAGCTAACACTCTTAGCCAACTAGATTTCAGCACAAGTATATTTCAAGCCACTGGAAGATGCAATGAGTCCCTTCAATGGTGAAACTTAAAATATAATGTACAAAAAGGTCTGTACACGTCAATGAATGAGCTATTGAATTCTAAGAATCATATATTTTACTTTGTATTAAGAGAAAAGGTAATGTTTCATTCTCTTTTTCTTTTTTGATAAGCTTGTGCACACCTCAACTATTTCACCGGCTACCTGCATGCTACCTCCCACCAGCATAGGTAGTGGGTAGCTTTGTCTAGACCGAGTGTTTAAAATGTTTGCTGCAATTTGAATCCTGGTCTCTGAGTTTTGCACCCTCTTCGTTAACCACTAGGCAACACCCTTGGTACATCTGTAATTATACCGAGGTATTTATGACCTTCCTTATTAGTAATCTAAGTCCTAACATACCATACTTCAGCTGGTTTGCTGATTTACTTTTGTTGAAAACATCCACTAGAAACGAACATGTTAACGTGTATCTCTTCATATTTTCAAATTACTTACAGTGTCACTGATTTCACTAAATGTCCTACACAAATACAGATATCCACTTTGTATGTGGCACAAAGCTAGCCTAGTTAAAGGTCCAAGACTAGATATGACACAGAAATAGTCACGAAGCGTCAAAGAAGTTTCCAAACATTAACAAAAACGAATGCTCACACATGGCAATCTCTTGGTAGGTCTAAAACTGCGTCCAAGACCTATGAGATTCTGGACTTAGCATAAAGTCAATACTTCCTTGTAGATAAAATGTATCCTGTCCATTGCCTAATTCAGTAGTTATAACATAAAAGGTAAAACAGGTTGACTTCTCTTAGCTTGCTACTTTAATTTATCAAGAGCCACATAACATTATTATTACTTTTTCAATTCTGAATGCACAAATCAGAAACATAGCTCGCTATTAATTATGTATGTGTTCAATTTAAGACCTAATCAGATACGGTCATCTATGTATCCAGCAAAACTACTCATATTCAGGTTTCAACATGAATAAAAATGAAATTAATTGAAAACAGAACCGTATGCAGAACTCTGTTTCACCTTCTGATGCGGAACTATTACATGCTACAGAATACACTCAGATTCTATGAGCTACATAATTCAAAGTTGACAAGTTTGCATCTGTTCGCACGTCTCACACACACAGAGATATATAATAGCTGATTGAGGAACTGAGAGTAAAAATGCAAAAGGGAAGAAGAAGACCTGAGCATGATTTGGTAGCGTAGATTTTGAGGAGGAGAACTAAGACACTAATCAAATGCGTCATGTCCCCCGCCAGTCTGAAGATATTCATGATTCCTAAACACCTCCTATCCCAGCCCTAGATTGATTCCTCTAGAAGAGTCTCAATTTCTGAAGAAAAATGATGAAGATTTGGGTTTTGGATTGGAAGTTGATAGAAATGCAGAAATGAAATGAAATGGAACTTGAATTGGAATTTGTTTTTGGGATCAGAATTCAGAAATACATTTTTTTTTTTTTTTGGTATAATTGTGAGGTAAGCGGCTTGATATACACGTGTCAGTTCCAAACGTCCACGAGGCATGTGTTCAGAAAATGACAGTGGGGACGAGAAAAATGAAAAAAATAATTAATGGAGAGAGTAAATGATTCAACATTTTGACAATATAAATAAAGATCTTTCTGTTTTATTTAATAGGTAATAAAATTTTAAAAAATTGTTAAGAGCCATAAAATAAATTGCTCCGAAAAAACGAAAGCAAAACTTTTATTACTTGTTAGTGTTATATACTGCATATAATTGTGGTATCTTTTATTATATATAACTAGTTAATTTGTGCGCGCTTCACGCGCTTATGGAAAAGAATGAATTTATGATATGATCCTATTGTAAATTTAGTCAATATCAAGATAAAATAGATAAAAAATTTATATATACGCATACAAATATAAATATTTCCTTTTCAAAACGCTTCATATCATAAATGTCAAAATTAATTTCTTGTAAATCCTAAAAATAGAAAAAAATAGTTAATCATGTGCTTCCTTAATTCACAGAACAGAACATTTCAAAAAAATTGAAAATATCACTTAAAAATGGTAGGAGAATAAAACAACCAAAAGATGCAAACTTTATTGGTATAATCAAAATCTAATATCAAGTAAGAATCAAGAATATTCAAGATAGAGATATGCGAGATACCAACAAAACATGATCAAAGAGAGTTCCTCCGTTTTCTTAAACCACCTAACTATCTCTTGGGCAAGTTGACTTAAAGAAGTGTGAAGAAAAAATTTCCAAATGTTTTGTTAAGGGAATTGTTTATATATATACAAGATTTTAAATTTATTTACTCGATTTTGTCTAAGTTTTCATATTTACAGGAAGTAACAAAAGTTTTTTATAAAATATATACAAATTCGGTCAAAATCTACAATTTATCTACAACGTAAATACACATTTTTGTACAGAATCCAGTCAAAACTATAATTTACATATAATTTATATACAATTATGTAAGTTGTAGATATGTTGTATACCGTTTCTACATTCGACATAAAAACTATATACAATTTGTTCATGTTTTCTTTGTCGAGTTTCAATCTGAAATTTCAACCAAAATCACCTCGAATCTTCACCAAATTGTCTCAAATTTGAGATATAAACTCCAACGGATATTTTCAATCATTTGCAACAACACTCAATCTAAACAAAAAATAATTTCATAAAATTTCATTTTCGAATCCAAAACTTTGAAACTTTTTAATGGTTGTCAATGGAGTTTTTAATGGATTAACATAGTTTCCAATTCAATCTACTCGCTTCTAATTAATATTATTTTGTTTATTGATTGCAAAAAGCTAAAAGAATGATAACTAAAATGATTATCTTCATCAGAGCTAATTGTTTTCTTATTTACTTCCTCGTTTTCATAGGATCTGAAGCAAGAACTTTGCTAGGTACTAATCTTCTTTCTTTTTTTCACTTAACATTAGTATCATTTATTCAGTTAATCCACGTGAAGATACTAATATAAGAATATTGATAGAGAATGAGAGATAGAGAGAGAGATCGAAAAGGGAATTCCCTATGAATTTCTAATATAATGGGATACTCATTAATACTAATTTGTATATAATTGGTAAATTGTATATCAACTTGTAATTAAGTTAAAACATAAATAGTGAGGGTAAATAAGTTTTTAATGTAGTATATATAGGTAAAAATCCCGTTTGTTAAACCAACAATAGTTGCAGATTGCAATATAAATGATCTTCAATCAAAAAACATAAGAAAATACCTGGAAGTAACTCTTCCATCCTTTGCATGTCGTGTTGGGCATTCTTATTCAACACTTGTAAGGAGGTAAAATTCATCACAATATTAGTGGAAGAACCACTTAATTAGAACAGTCAATATTGAAAAATGACAATCTTATTTGTTTTTGGAAATTCTATAATGAGATGGCAAATCCAATTAATATGCATCTGCAGCTTCAGCATATCATGCTTTCATTTTCTTTGTCAACCCATTCATGCACATACTTCTGCTAGACTCAAGCCTTTAAGTTATGGTCTTCTTTATTCGCTCTCCATTTTTCCGTCAGATAAAAGATAACTCTCGCAACATCAAATACAAAGTGAACCTTAAATGCCACAATAGTCTCCATCTTAATCACCGGAATGATCAGTTCTAGTTTATCTTCCGTCACACGTTACATCCCTCCCCTAACCCCGATAAATTTAGAGTTTGATTTCACATTTTAGCAGATTATTTAGAGAATAAATGATAGAGACTTTTGGGCTTTCTATTAAAGTGAAGATATAAGGAGGCTTTTGGTTTACTTAGACCAGCTTTTTAGATATATAGATTGCTAAATTGATTGTATATATATTTTTAAATTCTAGGATAGATAATTGGTTCTATTAATTTACTTACCTTGTATAGTGTTCTACAATGTAGTTTTGGACAATCTCCTCCTCTTGAATCATCAAACTAACCATAAAACTTATGTTCTACTCTCATTTTTTTTTACATTTCTTGTTCTTTATCTCAAACTAATTTGTCAGGTTGCAATAGTGGACTTGAATCTTTTCTCTTATTTTTTGCTTATACTTCAAAACTGTTTCTAGCACTCCATTATCGCGGGATTACCAATAAGACTCTTAGAGTAGTGCTCTTTATTTTACGATCCAAGTATACAATTTATCACTCATATATACATTTCGAACCTCCAAAAGTCGTAAACCTATATGTCATGTTGGAAAGGCAAGACTCTCGACATCTTACTAAATTTCAATCTATGTTCCCAAGTTTATCCAATTCAAAAACTTTTTTTCAAATGCCAAAGCATTCATGAAAATATAGCATCATCCCTGCCCTTGCGTGTAATTGGCTCATTGGATGGTAGGACATGTTGGGGTGCAGACTATCTTTAGTACCTCCGAAAGGAGATTGTGATATTGTGTTTTCTGCATTTAGTTTTTCCTTTCTTGGATGCTCTTTAGGACCATCAACATTTCTATTTACTGTTTCAAAAGATTAATTTATTTATTTTTTGAAATTTTTCTTGAACCACATATTCGCATATTTGTACTTTGACAACTTACTCTTATACATGAACAAATAAAAAAATCTTCATGTCCAATTAGTTTCACCTAAATTATAGTAAGGGATACATAAGCAATTATTTAAACATTAAACATAACCAACAATATAATGTTGTATAATAGTGCTGCCTCAGGACAAAGTAATTACTACCACAAAAAAAGAAATACACTAAATTCACAATATGCGAGGGAAGATCAATCAATTACTAAAACAATAAGGAAAAAATTAGGAACAAAAATTGAAGTAAGATTAATTACCAGGAAATGAGAAATAGCTCATCCAAGTTCACTAACTCAGATTTCTCACGTCCACCCGAATACTATGTTACTTTTGCGTTATTACAGCAAGAGTGAATCTAGGTGCTTTTGCGCTCTGGCACATTTATCCATATAACTGCAATGACAACTACAACTTGGATCACATAAACCTTGAGCAAACCTAACTGAAATTTCCAATTAATGTAAGCTTATATCATGATTAGACCAGAACACTCATAACCTTACTCAATTACAAGAGACGGAAAAACGTTTTTACATAAAAATTAGAACTCGGTCTATGTAGTATTCCTTTTGGAAACAGCAAGTAAGAATTTTCAAAATTATCGATCAACTGACTCAACCGAGACTCAATACATTATAGAGTAAAAAGAACAATTTCAAGTAAAATTCTAGCCAATAATATTTGCCAGCTTCCAATAATTGTCCATGCTACTTTAGGCTCGGCGATGAATAATAAGTTTTCCTCAATCTCAGTAATCTCCCTCAATTTCATTCAACCTGAATAGAATAATAAAGCCTTGAATCGCATGTAAGCATGAATCAGTTCCAACATATAGTAAGTATAAGCAAGAAATCTACGAGAGCGGGCCATGAAATTAATACTACTATAACGGTTATCAATGCGTTGATGGAATTCTAAAAGTCTAGCAAAATGGAGTACCAAAAAGAGGTTAGGATAATGGGACAGTTTAAAAGCACTAAACCGGCTTTGTATTTCACGAAAGAAGTACTGAATTGACCTGACATTAACATAACACATGAATTCAAGACATTGAAATTTTTATTATTGTGGAGTCCTAAAACGAATAAGAAGGTTTTGGTTCAAACAATTGGTTGAATATTGAAATGTTCGATTTTCATAAAACCAACACATGAATTCATCAGAGGGTAACGAAGTCCCACAAACTTTAAGGATCTTCAGATTTTGCATACCATATCCAACTACATATTCATCTTCGGTTCTCACCAACATTAGTAGAACAAACCAATTTTGCCGCTTTTAGATGGTCTAAATTCATCGGTTTAGGCAATATGCTAACACAAAATTGAATCACTTGAATAATAAATTAGAAAAAATACTTGAATTATAAGAGAATTGGGGACTTGCTCGATTGAGCAATTAGATAAGTTGAGAGAACCGTTACATGGAGATTGACTGTTTTAGATTTGCATGAATGAAGAAAGAAGAAGAGATGGAGGCGTTTGGTTTAGTCAGTAGGATGGAAACCGATGCTAACACGATTGATTCAAGAGACATCCATTTAAAAATTAAAAGAATCGGCTTTTCAATTATTTCTTACGGAGCAAATAAATGTAACAGTGAGAAAATAAGTAAAAAATTCACAAAAAAGATAAATAAAATCCTAAGCAAATAGAGGTGCCACGTCAGCATGTATTGTCCTCTTTTATAAATATATATAGACTTCTTTTGTAGATACTTTTATGACCGGAAAGAAAATAAAAAAATGTCAACTTCCAAAAAGTCTTCGTAAAGCTGGGCTTTAGGGGATATATATATTTTCCCTGGTCACAAAAAAGTCAAGTATCCTATATATGTTTGATTTGATTGAAATTTTTCTTAAAAGAATGTTAAGGGAATGGCGTAGCGCTAAATTCATCTCGTCTTTCAAAGATTTGGAACCCTTTGTTGAGAATAGGGGTGTTTATCGGGTGGATCGGGCGTATAATTACGCTTAACGGTTCGGCTTAACGGTTATCAGATTATAAATGTAGTAATCCGCTAGCCATCGAATAAGACAAGGGGCGGATTGATATCGGATTAACAATTATCGGGCAGTTTATCGGCTAAACCAAATAGAAATTTTTTGAACAATCATTCAATCAATACCAAACAGTTTCAAATCAATACCAAATTTTTAATACCATCTAAGATCTAACCAAACGGTATTTTTTAATTGAAGAGTCTTCAAGACTACTCATACTGTCATACACGTATTAACTAAATTTTTAATACTATCAAGACTACTCATACAGACATACACGTATTAATCATTGAGATTTCGATTTTTCGACTTCTCAATTCTCAATTCAAGAGAGAGACGAGATTGGCGACTTCTCTGGATCTAGTGGCTACAGACAATTGAGAATTAGAAAATAGAAATTAGGGATTTAGCCATTTAGGGTTTCAATAGTACTTTATATACATAGGGGTAAAAATATAAATATAAAAATTCTTAACGGGTTAACGGTTTACCCGACAAGAAAATTGAGTAATCCGCCCCCAAACCGTTGAGCCGTTAATTATAAAATCTTAATCCGTTCATCATTCATTACCGTGATAATCCTATACCAATAAGCCAATAAGTATCGGTTCGGTTCGGTTAACGATTTCGGTTCGATTTTGATGAGAACCAATTAAAAATCCAAAATGACTTTTAAAATGAAAGCGAGCACATGTTAATAGAATTAATACAAATGCTAAATTCATAAACTTGAACAAAACAAAAAAGAATATGAAAGGCGCATTAACTAAAATAGAATCTTACAAAGTAGAAATTACTATTAGTTGCACAACAAAATTAAAGCAATTATGTGACTACTTTTCTTTTTCTTTTCAATGATTTCAAATATCATGTAGAATAACATATTACTGAATTTAACAAACAATTTACAAGAATTGTTTTGCCATGATTAATTTAACTATTGGTAAGAATTTACATGCTTATTTTTCTAAGCAACAATAATATTAGGTTAAATTAAATTATTGTAATTAATTTAGTTTTAGTTTAAAATTTTAAGTTGTCGAGCTCATAGAAACACTGGACTCCTGGGCAACATGTCAAAATTATCGGTGTCAAACTACAATGAGTATAATAATTACACCAAAGATTTAGGAGAGAGTCATGCTAAGAGTTAGCAAATTCGAGAACTCGATTATGTGGTTACTGTAGTCTCAGACTCTCAGATTGATTTATAATTAAAATATTATGTCTAATACAACAGAGTGCTACGCGAGCATTATGCGGTAAGACGAAACCTACCAAAGTTAAGGAATATAAGTTTTACATAATACCGTTGAGAGTAACAATGTTATGAATAAATTAATAATAAACATCTAAGGTCCAATATATTCACAAGAAAAGTGTCATAGAAATATAAATAAAAATATGAATTGTGTAGCCACAAAAATTGAACATAATTTCATTCAACAAAAAATGTAAGTAGCACAACATAATTTGGTTATTTATGTCCCATGTAGACCTTCAGTTGACCAGTTCGTATGTGTCTATCATGATGATTGAAGATGTTAAAAAATGATGAGATCAATGTAAAATTATTTGGACGGAAATTAGCTTAAACTCCATGAACACTTTTATAGTTATAAGATAAAATTATGCATCTTTCAAACATATTTTTTTCACACAAAGAACATTTCAATATCATTGTTTACCTGGAAATCGGATAACAATTAAATTTATATGCGGTTTTAAGGATATGTTAATTGATTCAACACAAATTAATCAAAAATATTAGATAAACGATTGAAAGACAAAATAAATGATCAAACCAGTTGTAATGTTACGGCCTAGCCCGAACCTAGGTTGAACAGTAGTTTTGCCCTCGATTGGACCCTTGGTTCGAACCTAAATCGGATGAAGAATAAACAGTTAAGTAAGAGCTTTTGCAATAGCTAGAAAGAAGAAAATAAATTTGTCTTGTCTTGATTTGCGTGTTACAATGTGTCTCTCAAACGAAAAAACCTCTCCTTTATATAGTAGGAGAGTTTCATCCCTAGTACAAGTCTAAAAAGGTAAAAATCTTCCTTTCTCATTAATTATTAATCTGTAACCAACATCGAGCGAGATCTGCGCCGTGATATTCGGTCAGATACGAATATCACAGCCCTTTATCCGTCGTGTGTAACCGTTTACCGTATTTTTTGAGATTTTAGAACTCGTTTTGGGTCTAGGAAGCGTTGTTTTATCACGCCCGGTGATGAACACATCGTTCTTCTTTCGTGGGTCTCGATACGAAAGTTTTCCGGCCTCGGTTCAGTCTCGTGTGTCCATTCCCTTTATCCGTTTTCTTCATTGGAAAATCGAGGTATACTCTATCCCCGATTTTACTCATATACAGATAGTCCCCTCGTTTTCTGGAGAGTAGGTTTGCCGAAACGATGGGAAATGATAGATGAACCCCAATTTCTTCCCTCGTACGTTATAACTGAGATGATGGGTAAATCGAAAAATCCCATCAGTTGCATCGTTCTGACTTCGAACACGTGTCAGTCATCGACTTGTTATCTTCGAATGCGAAACATTGCGCATTGATTGCTTTTTCCCCTATAAAAACCTCAACCCTCTTCACTTCTTCCACTTTTCGATTCCAGACTTTACCTTCGAACATTCTAACGACTTTTAACTTTTCCATATCTTTATACATTGTTCATTAAGCCTTAATATCTTTATCTTCATCTTCATACATCTTCTTTGAACCTTCATCCCAGACCTTCATACCATCTTCAAATTTTCATATTTCTCTTCAGACCTAAATTTTCCAGATTATAATGGAAAAAAATTCCAAGTCAGTGCCTCAATATGCTTCCCATTCATCTTCCCACCCAGCCGCAGATGCCGAGGTGTCCGTTCCCGAGGTAGCTCATGAGCCCCCCATGAAGAGCTTCATACCTGGGGGCTGCTCTATCAGGGACAACTTTAAGGTCGAGAAGACCTCTAGTCAACAAGACCTAGGCGAGGGAGAATGGAGATACATATGCTCCATCACTGAAAAAACCTTACCCGTAGTCCGAGCGGACTGTAAATGGGAAGGTAAGGACGTGGTTGTTCCTGGGCCCAATGACAATATTACCACTCACGTGAAGGGGTATCTGAGTGTTTACACCCACCCCTTCATGCTCACCCCGATATACCCCATACTTCTTGCTTTTTGCAAAAGGTATGAGGTGTGCCTTGGGCAAATCCACTCGTCCTTCTGGAGGATCGTGATCCTCTTACGTCATTTTGTGAACAACACTGAATCTCCTCGGTTCACCCTCGACCATTTACTCCGCCTGTACAGTCCCCGAATCTTCCGAGGGAGACTAATTAAGCTTGTTCGTCGAGCAAGCAAGGCTCCTTTCTCGAGCATTGATGAGGACCGTGACCGAGGCTCGCATGGGAGGTTCGTTCGGGTGAAAACCGAAGACCTAATTCCCCCCGAGTTTTTGTCGTTCCCCGAGGAGTGGAACACATCCCGTAAGTATTATCTTTTTTGGGTATTTCTTTCTTTTTATTCTTTTTCTTATTGCTTGTGTTTGTGGTCGTGCAGTAGTTACCCAAGTTCCTGATACAATCCCCCAGTTCAAGGAGTGGATTGAGGGGATATGTAAGCAGATGATGTACTCCGAGCGCGCATGGCACAAACTTTTGAAGGGCAAATGGGAGGCCCGTTCTCATGGTGAGGTTCTTCCCTGAAAAGTTACCACCACGCTCTTAACTTACACAGTGTTAAACTTTTCTTTTTTCTTACAGGTCTGCCTAAGACCACCGAACTTAGGCCGCTGGATGAGGACGAGGATCTGTCCTTGCTTGCCGAGCCCTCCATTTCGGGGCAGCCTGGGGCTGCCGCGAATGAGAAGAAGAATAAGAAAAAGAAAAAGTCCTGGGTTCCCCGGACCCCTAGGCGAAGAGGAAGAAGAGAATGGCCACCGAGTCTGGAAGCCCAAGAAGAGCACCAAGTCTAAGGTACCGGACCCTGACTCTCTCTACCGGCTCAGGGATGAGCCCGAAGAAGATGACCTCTTTGTCTCTCATGGGTCGCCCCTTAATGAGGGGGAGCAGGAGACGACCGAGAAAGAGAACCATGAGGTCGATCCCCTTCTAACTTGGAAACCTGAGAGGGAGATGAAGGCTGGGGCCTCCAAAGAAGCCGCTCTTGTTCCGAAGGAGGCGACCAGTGTCATCGACATCGTGGAGACGCCCTCCTATGTCGAGACCATGCTCGAAGAGGCCCAAGCGGGAAAAGAAATGTCAAGTGAGGGAGCACATGGTCCAGATGATGCCCTCAAAATATTTTTCGACGGCATGGACATTGGAGAATTTTTTAGGGCTTGGTCACTTGGAGGTCCCGAAGAAGGACGTGTCCTCGGGAGATGGAGGCCAAGTTCGAGCCCAAAACTAGTGAAGCAATTTCGTGCTTCGAGCGTTGTCACGACCAAAAATCTAACCATGTTCGTGATGGCGCCTATCGTGTTACAAGGCAAGCCTATTTACCAAAATATTACTACTAAATCGATTATAAGAATTTAATAAAACAATTCCAACATTTAAATTTTTCATAAACTAAATCAACTCTAAATATAATATAGAAAATACAGAAACGAGCCCCAAACATCGGGGTGTCACTAAGTCATGAGCATCTAAAACTATGAACTACGATATATAAGTTGTCTAACTGTCCAAAAGAAGAAATGACAAGAGGAGTAACAAGGTCCTGCAGACGCTAACAACTATCTTGCAGTCTCCAAAGATAGCCGGCCTGAACTCAACGATCGCCGCCTTCTAACTAACCTGGATCTGCACATAAAGTGCAGGGTGTAGTGTGAGTATAACCGACTCAGTAGTAACAGAAATAACTCTAGCTTTGAGGGTATAAACCCGGAGAATTTGATATCGTGTGACTGTTTGGAGGTGATACCCACGCTAGGTGATCGGCGTGTGGGTGTATACCTCGAGGGATTGAGACTTGGTCCGTCCCGTGAGGCCTCATGGCCATCATCTGTGTTTACGTAGTTACTTGTTTTTGAACTTGTCTGCCTTTATGTTAGAGATCATGCTTAGGCTTTATTCCTGCTCACATTATTTGTACTCAGTCATAGAAATTATTGTACATGTTTATCTCAGTTTCTATTATTTGCTAATATGCTGTGATACTTGATGTGGGTTGTGTTCCCTTATTTGTTGATAATGGCGAGGCTAGTGAGGTACATGATTGAATGAGGCCAAGGGCCTGGTTGTAAGGATATTAATACCATAGCGCGTGAGTTGTCAGTGTAACACGTGAGTTGACCGTGCGGGTCCAAGTATTGATACCATAGCGCGTGAGTTGTACGCGTAGCATGTGAGTTGACCGTGCGGATCCAGGTATTGATATAATGGCACGTGAGTTGTCCGTGCTTAGCGCTTGGGCTTTGGGATCCCCTCCGGAGTCTGTACACACCCCCAGTGAGCGCAAAGTGTTGAGCGTTAAGTGCTGAGTGCGAGTGGTGAGTGATAGAGTGACATTGCTGTGAGGTTGCATTTACTTTTGTTGTTGCTGCATTTACTTGTTAATTTTCCTTGTAGTCTTATTGATTTATGAAATTACCTGTCTACTCTTGTTTGTACTTAATTGTGGAAATAATAATTGGATTATTCTTCTTAGCTCGTCACTATTGCTCAATTCCTTAGTTATTTCTGTTACTACTGAATCGGTTGTACTCATACTACACCCTGCACTTTATGTGCAGATCCAGGTGAGTTAGAAGGCGGCGATAGTTGAGTTCAGGCCGACTATCTTTGGAGACTGCAAGGTAGCTGTTAGCGTCCGCAGGACCTTGTTACTCCTCTTGTCATTTCTTCTTTTGGACAGTTAGACATCTTATATATCTTAGTTCATAGTTTTAAATGCTTATGACATAGTGACACCTCAATGTTTGGGGCTCGTTTCCGTATTTTCTATATTATATTTAGAGTTGATTTAGTTTAAGAGAGATTTAAATGTTGGTATTATTTTATTAAATTCTTATAATCGATTTAGTAGTAATATTTTGGGAAATAGGCTTGCCTTGTAACACGATAGGCACCATCACGACCATGGTTAGATTTTGGGTCGTGACAAGTTGGTATCATAACCTAGGTTACATAGGTCTCACGAGTCATGAACGGGTTTAGTAGAGTCTTGCGGATCAGTACGGAGACGTCTGTACTTATCTTCGAGAGGCTGCAGAACCTTTAGGAAAATTTCACATTCTTGAATTCTTTTCGTGCGGTATTGATTCAGCTTGAAGTGTAACTCTTTGAATTCCTTCCACGCATTCGTATGCGCACATGGGCGCTCGGTATCAGTTGTGCATCGACGGCTTGTGATTCCCTGGATGAGGTGCGAGATGTGATTTCTGTGTGTTGATGTCGGGCCAATCTGGAGGACATGAGGCCGGGTTTTGACTGTAGTTTGAGCACTGAGGTATTGATTGTGTGAGTGCGTGCTTATGGTACTTTTGGGGATATTTAAGAGAGTATTCAGCGGCTTATGAGCCTTAGGGCAGTGTGGTTTTATGCTTGGGTCTCGTGTGGTGAGTTTGGGTTGAGGATTGTGGTGTTATGGCGAGGCGAAGTATCAATTTGAAGGTAATTTAGAAGGAACTCGGATAGATAGGACATCTTGGTAGTAGGTTGGATCGTCATGGTAATGGGTATGATTAGTTCTTTGGGTGTGTGTGAGATAATGAGTTCTACAGGTGTTTTGTGGCAATGTCCTTGGATTTTTGGTGGTCTGCGTAGCTTGGTTGAGTTAGACGGATTCAGTCCTGACGGATTGGTTTTGTGCCATTGGGGTTCGGAGAGTGTTCTTGATGGTTTTGAGAACAATTCTTGGCACGTTCGAGGACGAACGTTTGTTTAAGAGGGGAAGGATGTAACGACCCGGCCAGTTGTTTCGAGAGTTATTGCCCTATTTCCCCATTCCTACTTCTTTATGTGTTGTTCAGCGGTGTTGAGTTGTATCGAGTTGGTAGGTTTGGGTCCGGAGTAGTTTTGGAGTGAAATGAACACTTAGTCTCTTAGTTAGAAAGTTAAGTTAGAAAAGTCAACCGGAAGTTGACTTATGAGTAAATGAATTAGGATGTGGATTTTTATGATTCGATTAGCTTTGTTGGGTGATTTTAGACTTAGTAGTGTGTCCGGGATGTAATTTAGAGGTCCGTGGTAGAATTAGGCTTGAATTGGCGAAAGTTGGAAGTTTAGAAGTTCTTAGACTTGAATCCGAGGTTGATTTGGTATTTTGGTATTGTTTTGGGTGTTCTGAAGGTTCGACTAAGTTCGGGTAGTGATATATGACTTGTTGGAATTATAGGTTGAGGTCCCGAGAAGTTCGGGTGAGTTTCAGATAGGTTTGGGCTGCATTGCGCTCGTTTTTTTATGTTTCGATGTCGTTTCTTCAAGCATAAATGATATTATATTGAACAAATAAGCTTCGATTTCTTTTTTTGATTGAAGCATTAGATCCGTATAGTAATTACGGACCCGTAGCAAAAAGAATCGTTGAATTTGGATATCCTATGAGGATTTTATGGTCATTTTACTAAGAATTAGATTGCTAGATTTTTTTTTAGATTAATTACGAAATTGCCACTGACGGCGTATTTAAAAATCTGCATTATTTACAAATATTAAAACCTACATATCTCCTTCATTATAAGGTCAAATTGAGTGATTCAAAAGCCTAACTTGACTAAAATTTCATAAGAAATCCATTGGAGGCATAAAAAGCGAGTTTTAGGATCGTTTAGCATTGAGAAACGAGGCAGAATAACTGAAAGAAAAATATATAAAAGGAGGGTTTGTTCATTCGGTCATATTTTGAGTTGGGGAGCTCGCATTTGGGCGATTTGGGGGCGATTTTTATCATAAGAATTGGAGTAAGTGTTCTCTACTCAGTTTTTGTTATATTTCATGAATCCATCTTCGTTTTTGGGATTTGATTGATGATTTCAAAGTAAAATTGAGGGAGTTAAGGTTTGAATTTTGGAGAGTTTAAGTGAGGATTTGAGAATCCAAACGGAGTCCAATTTTGATAAATTTTATATGGTTAGACTCGGGAGAGGACCAGGTTTATTATTCTGCCATTTTTGACTGATTTCGAAATGTGAGCCCGGGGGCCGACTTTTGGCCGGTTTCGGATTTTTGGCATATTTATGTAGTTTTTATTATGGAACTCGATTATTTAGATTATGCTGATAGTAGTATTCTGATTTTTGGTTAGATTCAGAGATTTTGGAGACCGAGTCCAGAGACGAGGGTATCCCGGAGTAGGATTTTACGCTGTTAAGTTAAGTAACAGTTTTAACTCTGGCTTTGAGGGTATAAATCCGGAGAATTTGATATTGTGTGACTGTTTGGAGGTGATACCCATGCTAGGTGATGGGCGTGTGGGTGTATACCTCGAGAGATTGAGACTTGGTCCGTCCCGTGAGGCCTCATGGCCATCATATGTGTTTACGTAGTTACTTGTTGTTGAACTTGTTTGCCTTCATATTAGAGATCATGCTTAGGCTTTATTCATGCTCACATTATTTGTACTCAGTCATAGAAATTATTGTACATATTTACTTCAGTCTCTATTATTTGCTAATATGCTGTGATACTTGATGTTGGATGTGTTCCCTTATTTGTTGATGATGGTGAGGCTAGTGAGGTGCATGATTAAGTGAGGCAGAGGGCCTGGTTGTGAGTATATTAATACCATAGCACGTGAGCTGTCCGCATAGCATGTGAGTTGACAGTGCTGGTCCAGGTATTGATATCATAGCGCGTGAGTTGTCCGCGTAGCACGTGAGTTGACCGTGCGGATTCAGGTATTGATATGATGGCGCGTGAGTTGTCCGTGCTTAGCGCTTGGGCTTTGGGATCCCCTCCGGAGTCTGTACATACCCCCAGTGAGCGCAGAGTGTTGAATGATGGAGTGACATTGCTGCGAGGTTGCATTTACTTTTGTTGTTGTTGTTGCATTTACCTGTTACTTTCCTTGTAGTCTTACTGATTTATGAAATTACCTGTCTACTCCTGTTTGTACTTAATTGTGAAAATAATAATTGGATTATTCTTCTTAGCTCGTCACTACCGCTCAGTTCCTTAGTTATTTCTGTTACTACTGAGTCGATTGTACTCATACTATACTCTGCACTTTATGTGCAGATCCAGATGAGTTAGAAGGCGGCGATCGTTGAGTTCAGGCCGGCTATCTTTGGAGACTGCAAGGTAGCTGTTAGCGTCTGCAGGACCTTATTACTCCTCTTGTCATTTCTTCTTTTGGACAGTTAGATAGCTTATATATATCTTAGTTCATAGTTTTAGATGCTCATGACTTAGTGACACCCCGATGTTTGGGGCTCGTTTCCGTATTTTCTATATTATATTCAGAGTTGATTTAGTTTATGAGAAATTTAAATGTTGGTATTGTTTTATTAAATTCTTATAATTGATTTAATAGTAATATTTTGGGAAATAGGCTTGCCTTGTAACACGATAAGCGTCATCACGATCATGGTTAGATTTTGGATCGTGACAAGTGTGGCCCCCAAGCGCAAGAGAACGGTCGTTCTCACTAGGGGCGGGCGGGCATTCGGTACTTCGGTACGGTATTTATAAATTACGATTCGGTACTTCGATATTCGGTATATCAATTATGCATATCAAATACCGTACCAAAGTAGTTCGGTACGATTCGGTAGTTTCTTGTTTGATTCGGTACGATTTCGGTATCGCATCGTCTCTATCTATCATTACAAGAAGTGGCACTGGCCAGTGGAAACTGTATATATATAGTTGAAAAAATTTATCATTTCATTGCACTAGCAAACAATTGGTCTTGGGCAGAGAAAACTTGTCATAAAGTGAACCAAATCTTAATCAAGAGTAATATATTGCTCCAGTTGAGAAAGTTTTTGAAGCACAAGTTCTTAGTTCTGATTAACAGAACGATTTTCATCTCCATTCGCAAGTTTAGCTGCTTTGAGGCACCACTAAACAGACGTCAAATTTGTAATTCCTAATTCTTATTGGATATTTGGGTTAGGCTGGGAAATAACGAAAAGATAGTAAGGGACTAGGCTTAGTCTTATTGGTTTAGTCATTTAAAATTTTGGGCTAAGCTGCTGGGTAGTGTAGGACTGTAGGTAAAATTAATTTGGTATTTCGGTATACCGAAATATCGAAAACTCAATATAGAGAACAGTACCGAAATATCGAATAACCGAAAATTTGATACCAAAATACCGAATAAACCGATATCGAAATACCGAATTATTTCGGTTCGGTTCGGAACTCGGTTTTTCGGATTTATGCCCACCCCTAGTTCTCACCATCTTGGAGGATGCCCGGGTCCTGTCTGCTCCGGTGGATGTAGCCAGCTACCTCCGATTCCTGGTGACCGAGGAGGACCAGGAAAAGATGAACAAGGTGGGCATGTCAAGTCTCTTCAACGAGGCGCAACATGCACTGAACCGGGTAAGGCGTTAACCCTTTGTACCTCTTTGTGAATCCTGCTTAGTTTTTTTTTTATGTCCCCTACTAATTTCATTGTTTTACAGGCTTCACTACTTCACCATGAAAGCTTCCTCCGATACTGCTTGGAGATTAGCCAGCTCGAGTTCGATCTCAAAGAGCGGGTATGGAAGAAGGATATGTACATGGATCTTAGTGAGCAATAGAACGAGGCCCTTAAAGACCTCCCGATTCTCCAGGCCGAGCTGGAAAAAGCTCAGAAGGAGGCCTCGACCCTGAAGCGGGAACATGCTAACCTGGTTGAGAAGGTAAAGTTATTTGAAGCTAAAAACGAGCAACTAGTCATAGTGACTAACAACACATCTTCGTAGGTCCAACAGAAAATAGACCTGATCGACTGGGTGTTGGCTGAGATGGACGAGGTATTACATTCTGTACTTTTGTACGTTGGATAAGTCATAAGATAATTGATATAAGTTCAAGACAAGATTATTTTTGAGGTTATAAGTATTTATGCTATTTATAACAAGTGATAAGTAAGTGTCGTGAAGGTCAGAGGGTAAACAAATCAAAGAAAATAAGTTTTATCGAAGTTTGACATTTTGGGATAAAATACAGTTCAAGTTATAATAACCCGTATTTATGGACTAGTGATATACCACATGACCATTATAGTAAGGTAAATAAAGTAGGTTAAAAGTGATTAGTATTTAAGTAAAATGAGATCCATAAATTAATTATATGTGTAGTTGTTAAATGAAAATTTGTAGTGTAAGACTAGAAATTAATTAGGACTATTGAATAAGTAGTACGTGTACATAAGCCATGTGGGATGTGGACAAGTGGAAGTAAGTGTTATATATTCATACGTAAAAAAAAATATGCGGTGCCATCATGTAATGAAAGGTTGACATAGGGATGACACATGTAAAGAGGAAAATGTTACTTAAGACCTTATATCATGTTCTTGGCTTTTATGAAGGCAAACAACTATGCTGAAATGGTAATTTATATTTCTATAGTTGCAACATAAGATAATTGATTGTTATAGAAACAAGGACACTTTCATTTTTAAGGAAGTACAATGCAATTTTTTACAAGATCAATATACGGGTTTTACGCACCACATCGATCTTGTTGTTCCGTTTTGGCGCATTGGTTATTTCAGGCTTTCTTCGATGTGAAATAAGGTGTAATAAGAGTATTTCTTAGCAATTAAGGTAAGAATTTTCCTCTATTTGGTATATTTAAATTCGTCTAGGTCATACCTAAATTGTGGGATGAGAATTATAGAGTTAATAGCGAAAAATCATATTTTGACGTTGTTGTTGTTGTATCGACTATTAGGTAATTTTTTAAGTTGTGTTGTGGCTAGAAATCATTGAAGTAACTTGAGTATATAATTGGTGTAGTCATTGATATGTGTTTTGAAGAAAAGAAAAGATTAGAGAAGTATGGTTGATAATCGTAGCCAAGCTTTTCGCTCGCTGTATCGTTGTTTGGGCTGTAAAATTTGTTATAGGAGTTGCTCGTTGTGTTGTTGTATTATCTTGCCTATGGTAGGCTTGAGGGAATGATAAGAATGGGTTAAATATTGTCCATTTCATTGTAGGATAGGTTATCTTCCGTTATGCGATTAAGAGAATTGTTCGTACGGTTGATAATAGTATTATTCTTATTATCGTATAGATCGTGAAACGGATATAAGTTGAGCTCTTGAGCCAGCGGGTTAAGACCAAGTATGTTAAGGCTAATCCTTCCTTCTTTTGGAATGATCCAAGTAACGATACGTAAACGTAATATTATTCTATAAGTGGTTCTACTCTTAGTAGTTAAGGATATTTACATTATTCATTCCTGTAAAATATTATTCAAAGCATGTCTAAGTATTTCCTAAGTCATTATAGAGGCAAAGGATACATATATTAATGGTCATAATGTAATGTTATATGCATCTTTATTTACCATCGAGCTACGGTCGGTCGGGTAACCATGCATTTACCACCGAGCTACGACCGGGTGGGAAGTCACGTATTTACCACCGAGCTACGGCCGGTCGGGCAGTCATGAATTTACCACCGAGCAACAGTCGTTTAGACAATTACGCATTTACTGCCGAGCTACGACTGGTTGGTCAGTTATGCATCTTTATTTACCACCGAGCTACGACCCGTTGAGCAGTCATGTATTTACCACCGTGTTACATCCGGTCGGACAGTTACCACTTATCAGTTGGACAGTCACTTTACGATATGGATAATAGTCTCAAAGAGAAGCATTGACTATATAAGTATAATTAGTATGCATATCATAGCCCTCAGTGGCACTCCAGAGGTTCAGGTTGATTCTTCTATCTCTCTCAGTGATGATCACTTATTGGTATGTTTTGCTTCTGCCATACATACTCGGTATATTATTCGTACTGACGCCCTTTTTAATGTGGACGCTGCATTCATGCCTGCAGGTATAGGTAATCAATTTGACGAGCCCTCATATTAAATGAGGATAGCATTCAACGAATGATCTGTAAGACTCCACTTTATTCGGAGTGCAACTGAGTCTATAAGTCATTATGTCAGAGTTTTGCTACGGACTTATGGTCAGGATGGAGAACTGTCCTGTTTCGATGTCAAACACTCTTAGAATCTTTGTAGACACAGGTTCATTATGTACAGTATGTCAGAGGCCTTGACAGCCCGTGTTTATTCATATTTTAAGTACAATGGATCACCGATACATTGTTTGCCCACTTATATTTATACATTACGAGTTGTATTCATGTTGGCTCATGATATTTACAGAAATAATGAATTCAACCAACTCGACATATGTATGTTCTAGTTTTTGTCGAACGATCACGAGTTACAGAGTGGTTTGCTCGGTCCAGTACGACATCGGGTGCCAGCCACGCCTCCCCAAGTTTGGGGCGTGACACGAGGTCAAGGCCACGACCGAAGTGTGAAAGGGCAGGATGGACCTACTGGCTTCGGAGAAGGAAGCTGCGAAGGCAGAGCAGGCATCGACCGAGAACCAACTTCGGGTGGCGAAGGACAAAGCCGATAAGTGGTCTCGGCAGAATGATGATCTCCAGGCACAACTGAGCTTGACCGTCATGGAACAGGATGCTCTCGGAGGAGAATATGCGGCACTGAGGTTCAAATTGGATACAATCTCTACTGATGTCGAGGAAATAGTAGCCCAGTACAAGGCCGATGTGGAGGTAGCCGAGACCCGCTTAAAGACGAAGACTAAATACATAAAGCGACTATCCTGGAGAGAGACCTTGGAAGAGATCCACGCCCAAGGTTTTAACCTATCGGCCGAGATTGAAGAAGTTAGGAGGCTCGAGGCCAAGGAAAAGGAGCTCTATGAGCCTGAGGGTCCCGAAGGCTCCGAGGGTTCAGAGGACTTTGAGGGCTCCGGGGGTTCGATGGTTCTGGTGACGAATCGGGACTCGGTGAAGACCAGGTTTAAATGCCTTAGTATTTTTCCAGTTTGTTATTTTCACTTATGTATATATATATTTTTTTGCTGTTCAATCGGGCCTTTATAAATATATTTTGGAATATATATATAAAACATTTCCCTTTCTGGCAATATCATGTCTTTACTTTTCCAGCATATTCTTGCAATTTCTATTTGTGTATTGTTTTTGATGCCTTAGCATAGAATCAGATGTAGTTATGAGGCACTCATTTTTCAGAGGTTTGAACGAAGCCCGACTTCGATGCAACTTTGTTTGCTTGTGGCTTCAAACTCTTGGTGATATTGGAGATTTTCAAGATGCTTAAATATTTTTAGACGATATTTTTGTTGAGGGTAACCTTTTAGTAGGTTTCGAATTTTCGTAAGGTCCTTCCTTTCTGGTTACGGACTTCAGACGTTTCCGAACCGTTTTTAGGGTGGCCGTAGCCTTTTATATTTGGCACCGCCTAATAGGTTTGGTGCCTCAATCAGGGCCACTTGGTCTCTTTGATGTGCCCGATGGTTGACACGATGCTGGCTGCATCAACGTTGAATTTATACTCTGATAATCTCGGTGCTTCTCTGGCCCCGGGCGGCCTGTCAAAACCATTTTTACTCATCAGACCTCGGCTACTGGGTCCTCGATCACCTCTCTTTTCGTTCCTTGTTGGGTGACGCCCAGACCCATTTCCCCTTCGGTTTATGCTTTATGGTTGGTACCGATCCTGGATCAGTCTTGGATTATGATCAACGACTCTCTTAGACCCGTCGTCCGCCCTGATGGGATAAATAGACCCTAGAAGGGGCTCCGAGTTGGTGGTCCTCGACCCTGATCTTCGATTGGTACCTGTTATGGACGTCAACCCAAGTCACCGTCGGGTACTCTTCCAAATTCTATTTTAGCTGCTGTGAAGCCAAGGAACTTAGGGGATTAAGCCCCTGAGTACATGCTTGGACGACCCAATCATCTGCAACCGGAGGTGGATCCATCCATTCCATCTGGAACCTTGACACGAACTCTATGAGCATCTCGTTGTCTCTTTGTTTAACCTTGAAAAGGTCTGACTTTCTGGTCTCGACCTTGATGGCCCCGACATTGGCCTTTACAAAAGCATCTACAAGCATAGCAAACGAGTCAATAGAATTTGGGGATAAGTTGTGGTACCATATCATTGCTGCTTTGGACAAAGTCTCCCCAAACTTCTTTAGTAACACCGACTCGATTTTATCATCTTCCAAGTCGTTCCCCTTGATTGCGCACGTATAGGAGGTCACATGTTCATTCGGATTCGTGGTTCCGTTATATTTTGGGATATCGGGCATACAAAACCTCTTTAGGATCGGCTTCGGTGGAGTGCTCAGAGGAAAAGGCTTCTGGATAAATTTCTTGGAATCCGCCCCTTTCAATATCGGGGGTGCTCCCGGGATTTGATCGACCCTGGAATTGTATGTTTCCACCCTCTTTTCATTGGCCACAATTTTCCTCTCGCATGACTCTACCCTCTTCGTTAATGCTTTAAGCATCTTCATTATTTCAGAAGTGACCCCAGGCTCAACTTCACCCGGTCTCTTGGTGATCTGTTTGTTCCTTCGGATGTTTACCCTGGATTGTTCGGGCTCAACCCTGATGGGGGCGTGGCTTTCATTCTGTAACTGCGCTATCGCCGCCTGTTGAGCCTACAACATTTCGAAGTTTAATCGTAGGCTTACCACATCGCCTTCGCCTTCGGGCGCTTCTCGAGCTGTTGGTCGGGGTCTTCCGCGAATGCTATTTTCGGGATCAGTTGGCAGATTGGTATCGATGGCCACCTGTGAATTAGCATCGACCGGATCGGCAACTAGGACTCTGTTGGGATCAGCATGAGGCACCTCGTTGCTAGGCACCGGATTATTGTTTTGCGCCATGATGGCCAAACTCAACATCAATGTTTAAGTGGGCAGACTGAGAACTTGACATTTTTAAGCTGACCTGAAATTGAGACTCTAAAAAACAAATGTAAAATAAAGTGTATATGGAAATTTGTATCAAATTACCACTATTATCCTTAGTCACACGGTGGGCGCCAAACTGTTTACCATGACATCGGATAACAATTATATTTGTACGCGGTTTTAAGGATATATGGATTGATTCAACACAAATTAATCAAGAATATTAGATAAACAAGTTAAAGACAAAATAAATGATCAAACTAGTTGTAATGTTATGGCCTAACCCGAACCTATGTTGAACAATAGTTTCGCCCTCTATCGGACCCTTGGTTCGAACCCAACTCGGATGAAGAACAAACAGTTAAGTAAGAGCTTTTGCAATAGCTATAAAGCAGAAAATGAATTTGTATTGCATTGATTTACGTGTTATAATGTGTCTCTCAAAAGAAAAGCCTCCCATTTATATAGTAGGAGAATTTCATCCCTAGTACAAGTCTAAAAAAGATAAAAATCTTCCTTTCTCGTTAATTACTAATCCGTAACCGACATCGAACGAGATCCGCGCCGTGATATCCGGTCAGGTACAAATATCACAGCTCTTTATTCGCCGTGTGTAATTGTTTACCATGTTTTCCGAGGTTTTAGAACTCGTTTTGGGTCCGGGGAGCGTCATTTTATCACGCCCGGTGATGAACACATCGTTCTTCTTTCGTGGGTCTCGATACGAAAGGTTCCCGACCTCGATTTCAGTCTCGTGCGTCCATGCTCTTCTTCCGTTTTCTTCACCGAAAAATCAGAGTATGCTCTTTCCCCGATTTTATCCGTATACAATCATACATTATTTCATTTGGTTAAATATATACATTTACTTATGAAAAAATTTACTCATAATTTTAATAAATTGAATAAATTTAATTTGCATTACTTTATCATAGTGAAAATTTGAGAAAATCAATATAGTTAATTTACTTTTTTTTTATAAATAAAAACGAACCATAAATATCCGTAATCACATTTATAGCCTGTTTGGCCAAGTTTCTCCAAATTCAAAAGCATTTTTTTCTTCCAAAAAAGTATTTTTTTTTAAAGTTAAGGTGTTTGGCCAAGCTTTTAGAAGAAAAAAAATTGTTTATCTCCAAAAATATTTTTTTGAAAAGTATTTTTGAGAAAAAATGTAATTAGACACAGTTTTTACAAGTTTGGTTAATCACTAATTGATGATCAAAAGTGCTTTTTAAATTAATTAGCTAAATACAAATTGATTCTCCTCAAAATATTTAGATAAAAATATTTTTTAGAAAAAATATTTTTCAAAATAAGTTGATTTTTGGACCGTGGCCAACTAAAAAGAGAAGTTTCAAATATCACAAGATTATAAGCTTTGGTCGGCTAGTAGTAGCTCATTGCAATTTGCGCCAAAACTTATTGATAATATGTATATCCATTGGCCAAAAATCGGGTTTGACTTGTTCCGTTTCCTGCTCACTTTTTTCAATATTGGCCACTATTCAATCCAAACAGTGACCACTAAACCCGTCTCACTAGCCACGTGGGACAATACCATTGGCTAAACCTCGTGGCACCCAAAGACCGTCCCTGCCACGTTTTCATCACCAACTGCATTTCCCATTTGTTACAAAGTGAAGATATTTTATTTATTTATTTAATCCAACTCGGCGTCACGCACTCTCCATTTCTGTTACGCTTGCTCTTAAACCCGTCAGATCCGCCCCTTCTCTCTCTCATGGTCAAAACCCTACAAATAGCAGCATAACTCGACGGAGAAATCGAGCGAAATAATAGTCCACGGACATCTCCAGATCGTCGTCGCCGCTGTAAGTCTCTCCGATCTCTTCTCCATGTACTTTTCTATAGTGGATCTATTCCATAATTGAGTTTTACAGCTGATTTTGTTTGTGCATGAGAAAATGAGGTCATGGATGTATTAGAAGGAGAGATCTATAGATCGAAACATTGTGTGAATTTGAAAATATTTTGTGGAGTTGAGATCTGAATCGTGTAATTGGAATCCATAGATCTGATGATTTTATTTAGCTCAAGATCTGTTATTTGTCTGAGTTGATATATATGCGTGCATGTGTGTGAGCGCGCGTCACCTATATTTATGTGAATTATGAATGTACGAAAATTGAATGTTTTGGAAGCTCTTTAACTTTGATGTGTAATGTGACGGTAAAAGAGATCTAGATCTGAAAAGGCATCTATGTGTATCTTCTTTACGTGTTTTATAGAAAGAGATACGTTTGATGAATTGAGTTATATAGATTAAGTGGATTTATTATTTATGTGATGTTCACTAATCGACCATGCAAAAGTACTTGAAGTGGTACATCAACATCAGAATTGATGTTTTTGCATTTGTAACGACCTTTTAGTCGTGTTGCAAGCATTCAGAAAAGTTTATTTTGATTTAGTTATCCTGTTATTAGCAGGAATACATTGATTGATTAAATTTCCGATTTCCATGGTTTTTTAATCCTCTGGAATTGGGGGCACTGGGGCGGTGTAGGAAGAACTTTCTCGTTTTGTTTCCAGATATCAGCTCAATTTATATGCTTAAGGTATAGTCATTCGGGTGCAAAGAATATCCTGTTACTATCAGTTAGGAAATTATTGGTTTGATATATATATGGTTCACTTAATCTGAATGATTGGCAACACCTTTCATTGATTGAGATTTTGCTCTAAAATCTATCTTGAGATGCTGCTAATACTGTTATTATTTCATGTGGAATTAATATTTTTTACTAGCTATGCAAATTAAAATTACACTCGATCGAGTGTCCCACAATTAGAAATTTTGAATAGTTAATATTTTATGTTTTTCCCCTTTAATGTTTTAAGATGTTTGTACTTTTTGCTTGTATAGTTGAGGGACTATATCTTCACTGTCAATTGTCTAATAGTTCTTGTCTTTGTTTTTTCATGGTTCGCGCAGAGATAGTTCTGTTTGTAGTGAACAATGGGGGGAGGATTCAGAGTGCTGCACCTTGTGAAACCATTTCTTTCATTCCTACCAGAAGTTCAGAGTGCTGACAGGAAGGTTCAATTTAGAGAGAAGGTCATCTATACTGTAATTGCGCTTGCTATCTTTCTGGTTTGCAGCCAGCTCCCTCTTTATGGCATACATTCCACAACTGGTGCGGATCCTTTTTACTGGATGCGTGTCATTCTTGCGTCAAACCGTGGCACAGTAATGGAACTTGGAATTACTCCTATCGTGACTTCTGGAATGGTGATGCAATTGTTAGCTGGATCAAAGATCATTCAAGTGGACAACAATGTCCGTGAGGACCGAGCACTCCTGTAAGTTCATACAATTTCAATACTATTATTTTGTTTGTTTAGTCTTTTTACAACTATAGGTATTTTGCATCAGTTTAATTTGTTGGTTGTCTCTTGTTTTATTTCATATGCAGTGGTAATAGTATAGTTTTGAACTGTCAGAACAGGATATTATTTGGAACTTCTTGAGGATGATATGATATATAACTTTTATGCTCAAATCAGTTTGCAGAACCTATACTAGTTGTATTATATGGATTTGCAAGACAAGTTTCATGCTTTGAATGTTCCCACTCTTGAACATAAGCTGACATTTCTAACCTCATCTGATGTTTGTATCTGAACCTACTTCACTTCCTCCAACCAGTCCCCTTACCCATACCCCCAAAGAAAGGGATGCAGCTTTTTTGTACTTATTATGATATTTCTATTGCCTGCTCTGCTCAATGAAGCTCTCTGATGTGCTCTCTTGACAAATTTTTCTCATGCAGTAATGGTGCTCAAAAGTTGTTGGGTATCCTGATTGCTGTTGGTGAGGCAGTTGCTTATGTCCTGTCAGGGATGTATGGCAGTGTTAGCCAATTGGGTGTTGGAAACGCTATCCTCATTATCCTTCAGCTTTGCTTTGCTGCTATCATTGTTATGTGCTTGGATGAACTTCTTCAGAAAGGATATGGTCTTGGCTCTGGAATTTCCTTGTTCATAGCTACCAATATCTGGTAAGTTTCTTACTGGCCATCAAAAAGCTTGTTTTGGGCTCCTCTGTACAATCTTGGAGCTTTTGATTCCAAGTTAATTATATTTTGCAGTGAAAGCATTATTTGGAAAGCCTTTAGTCCCACAACCATCAATACCGGGCGTGGTGCTGAATTTGAAGGTGCTATTATTGCTCTGTTCCATCTTAGTATTACTAGAGCAAATAAGATCAGTGCCCTTCGAGAGGCGTTCTACCGGCAAAGTCTCCCCAATGTGACAAATCTGCTTGCGACTGTGTTGATCTTCCTCATTGTTATCTACTTCCAAGGATTCCGTGTTGTTTTGCCAGTTAGATCTAAGAATGCTCGCGGACAGCAAGGTTCTTACCCAATCAAACTCTTCTACACCTCAAACATGCCTATTATTCTTCAGTCCGCACTTGTCTCCAACCTTTATTTCATCTCTCAGGTACCTTATTGTATAGTTTTTTTATTTGAATTGACACCTTACTGTTACCTGTTCCAAGAGTGTTAACAAGTTATTTTCTTTTTCCTCCTCTCTTTACTCTATGATCAGTTGCTGTACAGGAGGTATGGTGGAAATATCATCGTGAATTTGATAGGAACCTGGAAGGAATCTGAATATTCTGGACAATCTGTTCCTGTTGCTGGTCTTGCTTACCTTGTTACTGCGCCATCAAGGTATTGTATCCTTGCTTCAGCTAATCAATCTCTATTTGCTGTAAATTTTCTTCACAGATTTAGGTTCCCACATCTTATACTTATTGCTTCTTACTCAATTGCAATTGACTGTCAACTTTCATGTATTTCAGCTTGGCAGAGATGGTGGCACATCCATTCCATGCTCTTTTCTATATAGTGTTCATGTTGTCAGCCTGTGCCCTGTTCTCGAAGACTTGGATTGAAGTTTCTGGATCATCCGCCAGAGATGTTGCCAAGCAGCTCAAGGTAAATGATCTTGTAGCATTTGCTTTTGCTGGGTAGTCTTTCAGTCTCCCAGTCTACTTATTCTATCCAAGTGATTTGGTAGTAATACTAATCAAAACTCAATTTGATCAGACTTCTAATGGTTTTTATGTTTTATGGATGGCATCCAGAATGCTAACTTTCTTACTGGGGTTCTAACTTTGCCCCATGCTGTAGATTATGAGAAGTAATAACTACTATAAATTATTGAATTGTCAAGAACTAGTTATTTCCAGGCAAGCTGAGAAAGACAGCGGAGTTTATCTTTCCATTGTGCTAACTGCTCAAAAATACTAATGAAAATTTTATAATATTTGACTAAGCAATGTCCCACATCTCTGTATAACTGAATTACTGTAAAACCCTGGTTAGTTTTGCCTATGAATGAAAGATGTAGGTATTTGGAGCATGGTTGTCTCACATAGATTATAAGATAGAATCAGAGTGATCATAGTACCGAATGACAATTTAGGTTTTGTGTATTTCCAGAAACAGTTAATTTTCAGAAAATAAGAGTAACTGTTTTTATTTTTGTTTTATCGATTTTAAACACTCCAAAAGGCTGATTTGCTTAGATAATTTTCCAACACATACACCACACTTTCTCCAAATCTTTACTCAAACGCTCAGTTTGTTTTTCAATAAAGCTATACCGAAACAGAACCAAAGCTTATTTTCGTGACTCTCAATCGCCATTGGAAATATTACAGTTATTCTCTTTGGCAGTAAAAAGAATGTTATCTTCTTGGATTTTTTTAAATCCATACGACTCCACGAGTATTATTGGTATGACAGTTCTAATGGTATTTGTTTTGCAGGAGCAACAAATGGTGATGCCTGGGCATCGTGATTCAAACCTGCAGAAAGAATTAAATCGTTACATTCCTACCGCAGCTGCCTTCGGAGGAGTATGCATTGGTGCGTTGACAGTTTTGGCAGACTTAATGGGAGCAATTGGATCAGGAACTGGAATTCTTCTTGCTGTCACAATCATTTACCAGTATTTCGAGACATTTGAGAAGGAGAAGGCGACTGAACTAGGAATGTTTGGTTTGTAGGCTGTAGCATTTATGCTAGATTTGTCCCCATGCGTTCTGCCTTCAAGCCAAAAGAGCAATGTAGTGAACTTGTTGGCTTCTTATGGATAGATATTAAGGCCCAAGTTTTTCTGTTAAATTTTGTAACTTTTTTTGTTTTTAACTGTGCTGATGAGCATGAATGTTTACAAGACAACTAGGTTAATTTACAGAAGTTTTCACAGAATTGTTGCTATTTACCCCTTTCTCCCTATTTCCCTGGATGATATAAGCATCGAGCACAAACAAGCTTGGGAATTTCGTCTGCTTTTTGGTTTGTGGACATGTAGGTATGCTTTCGATTCGTCCTACGCTCCGTTTCTGTAATGATGGTTGCCATGATAATTGATGTGTTGGGTTAAGCAGAGGTTTTTTATATGTGCTGCTCCAATATAGTTCAACATGTCTGAAAATGTCCTGGTGAATATGTCTTGAATCATAAACAGCAAACCAATGATCTTTTTAAATTTGGACTTACTAGTTTGGTGGCTGGTGTCGGTAGCCTTGGTCTTGTACCTTGGAATTTGGATGCCATTAAAGATGGCAACAATACCCTTGGATGCCATGAAAGATGGCAACAATTGGGCGTCGCATGTTTTGGCTATTTGTGGAAAGCCATTTTTTTGAGGTTCTAGCTAGTGACTTTGAAATTTGCTAACAGCATATGTAAGAATTAGGTGAATCTCGAACAAGAGCTGGGAAATTTATGACAAAACCAATAAAATAAAAGAAAAACGAAAACAACAATGTGAATTTAGACAGACACCATGTACATGCATACGCTTTAAGCTGGAACTTGGAATTCGACCTGAAACAGTGAGACAAGAGAGATGTCCATTTATCAATGAAACAACTAGCCTACTGCAATATTGAGCTAATTTCGAAGTTATTCCTGTGAAAGTAAATTACTAGAGAGGGATCTTTTTGTGATAACAAATTCCGCTTTGGGTCTTTATTTCTGCTTTTTAACCCAGGAAAGTGTGGAAAACAGACACTAGCTAGGTTACATACATATATACTCCATGTAATATTTGGACATTCTCCTTTACAACCAAAAGCGATGGCACCACAAGGAAATTAACTAGTGTTTTGGGATGGATAGAATCTACCTGCCTTCTCCAATAAGTATCCTCAGCCCTGTTAAGCATTCTTTACAATTGAAGGTCCAAAGTACATCAAAATCGTGTAGTAGGCTACAGATTAATTTCTACTTTACTGGTGTACCAAGTGGCGCCACTTATTTAGCACATTTTTAATGTTTATAAGTACTTCATCGTATCCTAACTTGTGCCTCTCCTAATTATAAACCCAATGGTGGCATCATTATTCATTAAGACTGAAGTCAAGATGTGTAAAATAGTGAGAACTTGTCATCCATTTGGTTATATTTTCCACGAGATGCAAGAAAGTAGCAACTCCAGACGCTGCAGATATTAAAACACCATATTCTTGCAAATTAATGATCGTTTTATTTGTCTAAGTTTTCTCGGGTAGCAAGTGTAATAGTAGAAGTGTACGTAAATTAACCTAGATTAAAAAATTAACACTCATCTCTTTTCTAGATGCATACTTCCTAGTTCCTCTTAATCTACGTGAAACAAAGTTTATATGTTTATCTTCTATTTTTGGCACTTTACAAAGTGGCTTTAACTTTGCGGCTTATGAATAGATTGTCTTTTCAGAGGAATATTTGCTTTGAGCCTATATGCTGCTTAATAATATATTGGAATTAAGCTGTGTATTTCATCTTCTTTTGTTTTATTACTGTGATACTGTGTCCAAATTCGAAAAAGAAAAATTGTTTCCTTTATTCTTCAGTTGGTCCCAACTATACAATCATGTTACATCAGTGCAAGTAGCTGGTACAATAAATTAAATCTTTTTCAGAGCATTTAAGCCAGTTGTGGAAAAAAGACATCTCCAATAAGAGGAGCTAGCTAGTAAGCCTTAGCCGATACCTTTAATAATAGCCCTTAGATATTGTGTATCTTTGATTAGACATTTATGCTTTTCCAAAGGCTGAAATCGAACCATCAAATTCGTCCTCAAAATTTGTTTGTATATATTGCATCTAGTTTTTTTTGAAAGCTCTCAATGGAATTTTTGAACCCTTTATTTCTAGGGTGGTAATTTGTCCCTTTTATATAGCCAATAGTCACTTTGATATAGGGTTTTGAAAAAGGTATACTAGTAATAGTAATTCTTACTTTGGATCTTTGGATTCTTATCCTCTGTCAACTCTACTTCTTGCCCTAAAAGAAAATAAAGATACACAGCCTTATTGGAGATTGACATGTACTTACATTGCTGCAATTTGATGAACTTTTAGTAGAACACTTTTAAGATGGAATGATGGAAACATGAAAATGTTAAAGTACATGAATGTGTCCAGCACTCTAATGGATGACTATATATGAGATGGAAGAACTAAAAATAGTATGGATGGGTATATTAATGGCACTGAAAAGGAAAAAAAAACAAGAAGTAATGTTTTTATTTAAAAAGAATGATTATTCATGCTATTTCCATTTATTTCTTAATTCTTTGTTATCACATTGATATAAATATGTAGAATCTTTTACTTTTTTAATTTTTTATCTATTATATAGAGGAATAGGGAGGTGAAGAGAAAAGGGATTGGGGACAATGAGAGTAATATCAGAACTTATTATACGCAAGGTTTTTATTGGTATCACTAAATTATAAATTGTGAGAGTAAAATTTAAAAACTCAATATTACATAACAATAACAAACTCAATATAATTTCATATTTGGAGTCTACAGAGCGTAGTATATAGGTAAATATAATCTTTATATTGTGAACTTAAAAAAAAGCTATTTTCGAGGCTAAGGAGAAATGTAGTCACTAGTCACTAACATCATTGAATTTTGTATCACGAGAAGCTTTATAGAATTAACTAGGTTTTGGAACAGTATATATATTAGAGAGATAATATGATTCAAAATTCTGTTCTTTAAATTATTTCATGGATGGAGATATATACAAAAGTGAGTTGAATTAATAATGATGTTTAGTAGAGCTCAGGATAGCTCTTACTTCAAAGCAACATGCGAAAAAAGGGAAATAAGGTATTGGAGTGCTCAAACAAGAATAATAAACTCAAAGCCATGTCTATCAAGGATATATATAAACAATTACCAAGCATAATCATTAATTTTCTCAATACGATATTTATGTTGTCCTCCAATTTTTTATATGGTTGAGTTAGTGTTGTTTATCATCGTATCCTGGTCCCCAAACATGGGAAACAAAAGAAGTAATCTTTAAAGTTGCTTTCAAATTGGTTATTCTCAATATTTATATATTTCTACTATTGTTAAGGTTAGGCATATGTAGCTCTATAAATGCGTCCAAAGACTTGGAGAAAATTAGAGCATAGTTACTCTGGGTATGATCTCATACCTTCTTGTTATGAGTAAATAATCTATCCAAAACTTAGTAAACAAAAAGGGTTTCATGTGGTTTTGAACCCATAAATTTAAATTTATTAATCCCCTATGTCATTTGGTCATAAATTTTTCATTATTTTAATTTTGAACATGACATACTATTAATGTTTGCTTAACATTATGATTTATTATTTCAACTTTGAGGTAAAGAATTTGAAGTTGAAAGCTAGTTTAAGGAGTATATAAAATAAAATATGATTTTCACTCATATATTTCCAAGTGAAATTCTTGTTCGAATTGTACTTTATCGATCTAAATTTTTTATCAACTTCTATTTTAAACACCTTTTTTTTCCATCTTCAATCGAATACTGTTCAAAATTCAAATACCTATCTCACCGTGTTTGAGAAAACTGAACCATCTTTTTCTGTGCAAGATCAAGACAAATTGAACGCATGAGATGGCAAGAACTGTTTTCTGCTCAAATATAAATTGTGACGTAAACTGAAAGCTTTCTTTTCCGAAACTTTTGATGTAATAATTGTCCACTTAGCAATAATTAGTATACAAGTATTTAATTAATAAGTGTGTTTATGAAATTTATAATGCAATTAGGAAGTTCTACAATTGTGGGAAATCATTAGTTTCCTCATGTATTCTGAAGAACTACAGTGATATAGCTATTCCCAAAAGGAAGTCTTTTTTTCTGGATACATTTGTTTATTCTTAATTAAAGTGAGAGATCAATTAGGCTCATAATAAGTACTCAAATTATGTATCAACTTCTGATTGACGTTATATCAGAATGCATACCAACCTGTACGAAATTGTAACGCTGAAGATGAATGAAATAATTAGTATCTTTGATAATAAAAATTGTTCTATATAATAAAATCTTTTAAATCTATTGTTTTGGTAAGTTAAACAACCAATCAAGCTTTTAAAAAACTAATGTGTATTTATAATTCACAACTTGATCATCTTTAGTTACGTACCCAACCAGCGAAATGATTAACATTTCCTTAGAATATGTTACACACCTCATATCAACTTCTACTTTCTATTTATGGAAATGACACAACAGATATTCTTCCTTTTTTCTTTCTGTAACATCACATTTGCGTTATTATTAGGTTTTGTTAGAAGACTGAAGCTGCAATGTATAAAAGCTAGGGACTAAATTGTACAATAATAAACTTGTAACTGAAATCAGGAAGTTAGTTATTAACTACCTTGTGTTAGTTAAGGGGATGAAAGAATCTATAGAGCATATTCATCATGTATATATATTTATGATCAGCTCATTTTATGTAACCAAGAAAATGAATATGAGTACAATACACTTTCCTTCCTCCTCTCTCAAGATCATCTAACCCTCTCTTTTATTCTACTCCATTTATGCTTCTATCTTTTCTTCTTCTGCTTTTGTATTTTTTTTTGAGTTCTTAGTTCACATAATTAAACATAAATCAGTTCATGGTATCAGAGCGGTAAAGCCATACAGCTTGAAGATCGATCCAATTCCGCACAAATATTTAAAAAAAGAAAGATCTTTCAAATCAAAGAAACAAGAATGAGTAATACTGCAGATCAAGAAACGATTGGAAATGCTGCTGTGTCTGGAAGAGGAAACAATCAAGCTTCTCTCGGAATCAACTACAGTCACCCTCTGTTTTTTCATCCATCAGATATTAGTGGCATACAGATTATCACCTTCCAACTTACAGGTATCGAAAACTACTCTATTTGATTTCGATCAATAAAACTTTCTCTGTTAGGAAGGAATAAACTAGGACTGGTGGATGGCTCTTGTAAAAAAAAAAGGATTTTTCTGAAACTATGGGGAATCATTGGGAAAGGGTTAATGCCATAGTTATTTCTTGGATAATGAGTTAAGTAGTAAAAGGACTTCTAGGAGGCATTATGTATGTTACTAATGCACAAACTGTTTGGGAAGAATTGCATGAACTATTTAACAAAATTGATGGTTCAAGAACCTTTAATGTTCATAGAGAGATTGCTACTTTATCTCAAGGAACTACATCTGTGTCTAGCTATTTCTCAAAGTTAAAAGACTTATAGGAAAAATTTGAGGCATTAGTTCCTACTCCTAGGTGCAACTGTGAAAAATCCAAAGAGTTTAGACTCCATCTGCAGAAACTGAAGTTGTTTCAATTCTTAATGAGGCTTAATGGCTGATATGCCCAAGCTAGAAGCCAAATATTGCTCATGAGTCCATTGTCATATGTAAACCAAACCTACTTTATGGTTATAAGTGATGCAAGCCAAAAAACAGTCAAAAATATAACTGGTATCCTAGGTGCTAATCCTGCAGTAATGCCAGGAAACTATGAAGCTGCTATGTTCACCAGAAATAGTGGTGAAAATCAGAACCACAAGTTCAAGAAGAACTATAACTTGTAGTGTGAAGTATGTAAACTTAATGGGCATACAAAAAAACCCCTGCTATATGGTGGTAGGATACCCTCATGAATTCAAGAAAAAGAAATTTGGGCAATCTGCAGCTTATAATGTGCAGATGGACAATTACACTTCTCAGACTGGTCAGAGTGGTGGCTACAATGATTTTTCACAAGCCAGGTTTCCATCGACTAAACCAAGAGTGGATTACTCTGATATCTATAACAAATCACACAGTTTTAATGGAAAGAATGCCAATATTATTCCTACATTATTTACCAAAGAGCAGTACAATCAACTTTTACAATTGATAAACAAAGAGGAAGCAACATCAACTTACTCAGCTAAAACAACAGGTAAGCATAATGAGTGCATTGCTACTAAGACTCTTCAGGAATGGATCACTGACTCAGGTGCAACCAACCATATGGTGTCAAGCTTGAGCTGCTTGAATAATGATACTATAATTAGGTCTGAAATACCAAAAAAATGTGTTTCTACCTAATGATGATGTGTCTCTAGTCACACATGTAGGAAGAAGTAGTATGTTTAACAAAGATACTATCACATATGTTTTTCATCTACCAGAGTTCAAGTACAATCTTCTATCTGTATCTAAACTAACTAAATAGCTAAATTGGATGATTGATTTCTTCCCTGAATTTTATGTTTTTCAGGATCTCTTGAGTGGGAAGGTGAAAGGAGTTGGTAGAGAGAAGGATGGGTTGTGTCTGGTATGACTGATGCAAAGGAAGACACTAAAAATGCTTGCTTAAATGTTCAAGACTCAGAGTGCAGAATCAACAATAAAGAAGTTGATATACAATAATGGCATAGTCGACTAGGACATGTTTCTGTTTCTGTATTGAAGAAAATTCTATATGTTCCTCAAGAAGTTATAGCTAATAGACTAGCTAATTGCAAAGTATGTCCATGTGCAAAACAGACTAGGCTTTCATTTCCTAACAACAATATTAGGACTACTAAATGCTTTGAACTAGTTTATATGGATGTATATGGGCCTTACAAAGTCTCAACTTTTGATAGATATAAATACTTCTTGACTATAGTAGATGATCACTCAAGAATGACCTGGATTTAGTTGTTTGCTTTGAAGTATGATGTATGCCTACTTATTCAGCAATTTGTTAAGCTTATTAAAATATAATTTGATAGAACTATAAAGGTAGTCAGAACAGATAATGGCTCAGCGTTTGTCAACTCAATTTGTAGTGAATTTTTCAGCAAGCTGGGGATCATTCATTAAAAGACTTGTGTTTATACACCCCAACGGAATGAGGTAGCAGGAAGAAAGTATAGACACATTTTGGAAGTCACTAGAGCAATAAGATTTCAAGGTTCTATACCAAGCAGATTCTGGGGAATATGTGTACTAGCAGGTGTTTACCTTATTATTAGAATGCCTAGTTCAATACTACAACACAAGTCTCCATTTGAAAAACTACACAGAAGAAAGCCATCCATTCAACATCTAAGAGTCATAGGGTGCCTATGCTATGCTAAACATGTTCAATAAACTGACAAAATATTATCTAGAAGAAGGGTTGCAGTACATATGGGGTATGCAGAAAATCAAAAAGGCTATCTACTTTATGACATTGAGAAAAATGAGTTTTTCATCAATAAAGATATAATATTTAAAGAAACTGTCTTCCCATTCTCTCTCAGTACAAACAAGCAACAAAATCAGTCCATCTTCAATGATACTACACAAGGCCAACAATATCTATACACAAAACTATATACTACAAATGATAGACAACACTTAAACATTGTTATTCCTAATGACCATCAAGCTGAAGAACATGACATCCATGCACAACATGTTTAGCAAACTTTAGAGCCAAAAGCTGATACAACTGCATCTCCATCACCAGTGTAAGTACCTAAGGAAGACCTAATGCAACTACCCACTCAAGGTGATCAAGTAGAGAAACACACAGAACTTCCTGCAGAACTACAAGTAAACCAAATAAGGTAAGAAAGGGAGAAACAACCTGCTATATGGATGAAAGATTTTGTGTCACTCAATATTCACAAAGACACACCCTATGCCATATCCAACTACATCACCTATGACGATCTAAATCCACAACATCAAGGCAACATTGCAAAAATTTTAACTGTTACAGAACCAAAGACTTACTCTGAAGCATTAAAAGACACAAAATATGTAGATGCTATGAAAGATAAAATTGAAGCATTATAGAAGAATCATACATGGGAGATCACTTCACTACTAGCTGGAAAAATACATATAGGTTGTAAATGGATATATAAAGTAAAATACAAGTCCACAAGTGAAATTGAAAGATTCAAGGTAAGGCTAGTTGCCAAGGGATACAACCAATAAGAAGGGATAGATTATCATGAAATATTTTCTCCAGTTGTAAAGATGAAGACAGATGGAACAATTTTAACACTTGCTGCACAGAAAAGATGGTTCATACACCAAATGGATGTATACAATACATTCCTACAAGGTTATCTTGATGATGAGATATATATGGAATTGCCAGTGCGATTTAGGACTCAGAGGGAGAGTAAATCAGTATGTAGACTCCTTAAACCCACGTATGAACTAAAGCAGGCTCCTAGATAATGGAATGCAAAAATGTGAGAAGCTCTGCAGAGAATGAGGTTCAAATAGAGTTAGTATGATCATAGTCTGTACTTGAAACATACTCAACAAGGTGTTGTTCTTGTATTAATGTATGTTGATGATATGCTAATCACTGGAGATACACTTACTCTGATTCAAGACACAAAGGTCAGACTTGCACAAGCCTTTAGAATGAAGGATCTAAGAGAATTAAAGTTCTTCCTAGGAATTGAGTTTGCAATGACAACTCAAGGTATGCTAATGCATCAAAGAAAATACACTTTGGAGCTTATTTCTGAGTTGGGATTAAGTGCTACCAAACCAGCCTCTTCACCTATGGATATCAATGTCAAATAGACTACAAAAGAATATGATCATCACTTGGCAAAAACTTGAACTAACACAGCTGTTGATCCCCCTACTCATTAACATGCCTACCGGAGATTAATTGGAAAATTATAATATTTAACTATGTCTAGACCTGACATTTCATATGGTGTTCAAATACTAAGTCAGTACTTATACCAACCAAAGAAATCACACATGGATGCTGCTATGAGGATTTGTCAAATATGTGAAGAAAGAACTAGGAAGAGGCATTCTACTGTCAAGCAATAAGTCAGAGGGTATAACTGCATACTGTGATGCAAACTGGGCAGCATGTGTACACTCAAGGAAATCAGTGACCGGGTATCTTATAAAACTAGGTGATTCCTTAATTTTATGGATCAAACAAACAAACTACCATATCCAGAAGTTCTGCTGAAGCAGAATACAGAAGCATGGTAGCAACTGTTGTAGAACTAGTTTGGATACTGGGGCTCATGGAAGAGATAAAGGCTGAGGTAAAGCTACCTGTTGTGATTTATAGTGACAATAAATCTACAATCCAAATTGCAGCCAATCCAATTTACCATGAAAGGACAAAATATATAGAAATAGATTGTCATTTCGTAAGGGAGAAAATAGCTCAAGGCCTTGTCTCAACTAAATATATATCTACAAAAGAACAACCTGCAGATGTCCTAACTATGGGATTAAACAAGGTACAACATGAGTGTCTTACTTCCAAGCCAGGAGTTCTGAATATATTTACTAAGTCCTAGCTTGAGGGGGAGTGTTGAAGACTGAAGCTGTAATATATAAAAGCTAGGGACTAAACTGTACAACAGTAAACTTGTAACTGAAATTAGGAAGTTAGTTATTAACTAGGGCTGCTTAACGGGCGAATAAGGCGGTTATTTACTCTTAATGGTTTGGCTTATCGGTTATTGGGTTTTAAATGTATTAATCCTCTAGCCACCCGATAAGATATCGAGCGGATTGGTATCAGTTTAGCTATTATCGGGCGGTTATCAGTTTAGTTTCAGTTGATTGAAATGATGACATTCTTCAGTCGTGGGGGTAGGGATGTGAAGTACATAGATGAACATACTGATGGACTGACTGTTTTTAATTTGTATGTTCTGCAGGTAAAGCTACAATTCTTGGTAAAATTGAGGTTTAATTATAAGCGGTGAAGTTATGATTCAGACTTGTAAATATATACTACGTATCTGTTATGTAAAGATGGTTCCACTCCATATTAGTGGAAATTGCATCTTCTTACTCATCACGTGCAGGCTTGATACTGAGGTTATCTTTTGTCGTGTGTGGGAGGGCTAGATTTTGTTGGATCTCATTTTGGGGGTTTAGGGGGAGATCGCGTCCTGCACATATAAATGCCTTTTTTGTAACAGATGAATTGTGTTTTCAACTATGATGCTTAGCTTATGGCAATGGTTGATATTAGCAGTATTAACCTGAGAGCTTTCAGTCATGGTTGTGGTTGAAGCTATTGTTGCTCTATAAATTTCATTGTAACTGACTTGTGTCCTTTCTGCTGCTACTCTTCCGGATTTTGCTAAGAAACGTTGACATGAAACTAGTTAGAAGTTGGAGTGTCTCCTAGCTTTGCTTTGGCTATATAGTAAACTGTTTAAATTTAAAGTTTTGTAACAAAATATGAATGATTCTGGAAGATGGTAATCTTTCTGAAAAAAAATATATTTTATTTATCAGTAATATATATATATATATATATATATATATATATATATATATATATATTCTTAACGGGTTAACGGATTATCCGTTAAGAAAATTGAATAATCCGCCCCAAACCGATAAGCCGTTAATAAAAAAATTTCAATCCGTTCACCGTCTGTTAAAGCGTTAACCCGATACCAATAAGGCATTAAGTTTCGATTTCAGTTCGGTTTTCGGTTTTGGTTCGATTTTGAACACCCCTATTATTAACTACCTTTTGGTTAAGGGAATGAAAGAGGGGATGAAAGAATCTGTAGAGCAGATTTATCATTTATACATACTCATGATAAGCTCATTTTATGTAATCAAGAAAATGAATATGATTACAAAATACTTTCCTTCCTCCTCTCTTAAGATCATCTAATCTTCTCTTTTCTTCTACTCCATTTCTGCTTCTATCTTTTCTTCATCTGCTTATGTATTTTTTCTGAGTTCTTAGTTCACATAATTGAACATAAATCAGTTCAGATTTTCCTAATAACAATTTTGTTTTCTTTCATTTAATTGTAAGCCCTCTACTCAAAAAAAAAAGAAAAAAAAAGAAGGGAAATAACTGTTCCAGTTTTCTACAAACACAGGTTACTATTTTCTTCATTCTTTCGACCAACAACATCCATCTTTTTTCTGTTTCCTAGGAATATGCACATATATTATAATATCAAATTTCCAACATAGAGAATGACAAAAAATAATTGCATATCAGGTGGATAAATAAGTCACATTCATTGAGCTCCAATTATTAAGTATCTCTATCTTTTCCTTCTTTTTTTTGGAGGGGGGGTAGCTGCACTGTTTACGATTTTGAATAAATAATGGCTCCAATTTTTTGAATTTAGGAAGTGGGTTGTCTCCGAATGATTTCAAGAGGGTCATTATTTATCCTAAATTCCATAAAACATATTTATTGACTAGATCATTAACAGCTATACATAGAGAAAGTGTGATTTTGTAGGGCAGGGCTATGACCATATAGCTCTCTCTATCAATATATAAAAATGAAAATCAACACAATCAACTTGTAAGCTGTGATTTCAGAGTACATATGATAGAGACTTTCATTATTTTTTATTTAATACTTATAGGCCATATATTACTAGTATTGGACTTTCTTAAAAAAAACTGGAACCTAGTCTAATATGAGTGAACACTAGGTACCCTCATCTCCTTGTTACTTTTACTTTAAACACTCCTATGATATGATTTAATTGCAAATAGCCGATATATTTTAAAATTAGACACTAAGCTTTGCATATATGATGTGAATTCTGATTAATTTATAGAATATTTTCAAAATAAACTTTTAAATAAATGGAAAACAAAAACCAAAAACAAAAATTCTTATTCATTAAATTTTATGAGATTTTGAAAGTTTTTATTGGTATTCATTGGTATAGATGAAATTGTTAACGTGGTTTCAAATATCCACATTTAATTGAAATATTGAATTAATTATTCATTAATTTCAATTCTTAAAATCAAATTATATCTTACAAAGTGGGGCAAAAAATATGATGGATTGAACTTGTTGACATTTTCCTATCATGTGCGTGGTAATTCGAAATTTATTCAAGAACAGCAGCAGAGAATAATGTGTTTGTGGACCATGTACGCCCTGACTAATTGACAAGAAAAAGTTTTGTATTACTGTAAGTCGTGAAGCACTGAGTGACCCCAGAAAAACAAAAAAAAAAATGGATTATAAAATCGCCGCATATATAACTTATGCATCTTTGAGTTGGCCATATAATTAAATATTATCAATTTTCGTATTACTAATATTGTTTACCCGCAAAATGGTACAGTTGAATTTATAACGTGATTTATAGACAAGCGAATCGATTTGATCCAAAAATAATAAATAAATGAGAACAAAAATAAGATTATCAAATGAAATTAAAGAAGATAACAAGCCTAACTAAGATAGTATAATTTTTGACAAAGAGGATTCAACCGAACCCCTTCCGCCCGCCTAGCTCCGCCCTCGGTGCCAGCCCTATTTCCAGTTTCCATCATCTATCACCATCAATAGTTGTTTCCAGCGCCTCAACTCTTCAATTTGGCCAATATTATCCTTTTAGCTTAATCATATTGATTTTACTACAATAATTGGCCAAATATACATACGGCCCATTCAACTTGATTCTATTTTTTATGTTGATACACTATCTCAACCTTGTTCCATTTTAGCCATCAAACTCTATTTCTTATGTTTTATTTTAACACAAAAGTTGAAATCAGTGCAAAAAAATATAGCGCATGTGTACACACAAATATGAAGTGTAATAAATATCCAATTAAATGTTGCCACCTAGTTTTTTCATCCTTTATTTCATATAAACTTGAAGTTTGAAGTGAATCCATGTCTCAAAGAAAATTATTTTTTCATAATGGAATGAATATTTGTTCTTGTGGATTTCAAGTTGAACTGAAAGTATCATGCACACCAAAGTGACTAGTCAGTTTTTGTGTTAAAGTGAAACATAAAAAATAGGGTTGGAGAGCCAAAAATGAAATAAAGTTCAGATAGAGTGCATCAGCGAAGGATGTTCAGTTGATCACCCTTGGACCAACATTGCTTCACCCCTGTATGCAATGCTAGTATGCTACATACCGACAATATGGTTGTGATGAATATCTATTTGCGTTGAAAGAATTTTAAATTATAATTCGTTAGGTGCCAATTAAGGCAGAGGTTTTGAGCTGTGACAATTTTTTTTTATGTTAATAGCAATAACTGCAACTGCACCGGGGGGGTGGGGGTGGGGGTGGGGGGTAAACGGCTTATCGCACGTAAAAAAGAAATAATGCAATGAATAAACGCACTATCAGGTGATATCTGATTTATTTATTAATGTATGTATTTTCTTTTAGTTTTCCACTATCTTTGGGAACATAATGTCCCGGACATTGGTGATTAAACATTGAAGGGATTTCTCAAAGAATATAGCCAGGAAACTTTTCATGTTTTTGTCTTCTTTGTTTAAACTAGAACAAGTGCACAGCTCAAGGAATCAACTGATCAGTGTGAAACTGATGACAAAAATGAGAAAATAAAACAAGTCCCTCGGTACCCCTTATGAGATTTCGGATCCCGATAATTAAGGCATAGGAAACAGTGAAACTAAAATCACCCCGTTTTGTACAAGTCCAAATGAAAAGTTTAATTGTGCCCTTTATACTAGCATGTTATCTAAATTCAATTACCCCGAAAATTGTCTGTTGTAAGTATGGATTTTAGCTTGCAAAATAAAGTAAGTTAGTGTCAAAAGTTAAATAAGAGTGATCATGCAAAAATGTCTATACAATACGTACGTATATACAATTTAAATTATGTTCTTAAATGCTTTAAAGTGAGAAATACAGATGAGCATGCATGTTCGACCTCTTTTATGAAACAACGAGATGAAGATTCCTTAAAAAATATCTTCATAAAAAACTATAACGTTGTGATTAATGATAATTTCTTTTTAAGATTTGATGTAAATCATGATCCGTTTAAAGTCCATTGTGCTAAACTTGATGTAACGAGGCTTACAAGTATCCCATAATTTTGATTTTATATGCATAATGTTGTTAATCTAGAACCTTCTTCGGCATAATCATACAACTATCTTTTGGGAGATGTGCTTTTCAAGCATGCGCTGGATTATACGTTTTTGGTATAATAATGCTGCATTATAACTCTCTCAACAATTAATATCTCTCATGCTGATTTCTGTTTTCATGCACTAAAATGCAATTGCCAATTTGTAAGAGTTAAGTCTTAACCAAAACGACCAAAAGAAAAGTAATTAAAAGTCCTCATCCTTTTTTGCGTAAAATTCCGTAGTATGGTAACTTAAATTTTTTATTTAGAAATTCTCAATATATGAACTGTTTACTCGTGAAGTGAAAATATTTGTGTCACTTAAAATTACTTTTTAAAGTGGTTTTACTCGAGTAATTTTCAGAGCTGTGAATTTTGTTTATTGTATAGATTACCGGCTGAACCAATTAAACTATTTTTCTTTCAAAAACTTCGAGATCTATGAAATGTTTCCAAGAAAATAGCAGTATATTATTAACTATATAGCTGTAAATATCATTTAATTTATTAAAGACAGTATCCCCATACGTATCAGATGGTTCCAAGAACTTTAGAATGAGAATAATATGTTCACCACCGACTCATTGCATTGCGCAATTTTGAGAAAAAGCAGAATATTAGCAATTGTACCATTATTTAGTAATCTATAATTTAGCTTTATTCTTTAGTACTAATTTCATTAAATTATGTTTCTTATTTAGATTATTTATGGTTAATAACAATTAAGGTATAGTTGTTGCCAGTTTGCTTGGAATAATAGATTCTTAAGTACCCCCCTCCCCCACTCAATTGGAGGCCCCCTCTCACACCTCAAGTCAAACAGGGTCTGTATAATACCTAATGTTTCTTTTTATGGTATTTGACTGGATTCATTATTTGGACCCCACTATTATATTGTCCCACGGTGAAAAGAGAAAACCAATAACAAAATGGTGCAAGGGTAAAATTATATTTATAAGTAACACAAGTCTTTAAATTGCAGTCCCCGACCCCATTGCACGTTGGCTCATGCAGTGATCCACTTTCCTATATTGCCACAGTTCTGAAAACCCTCCTACACCCTCCACCATTCTGCCAATTTTTTAGTCTCATACTTTTTAGTTTACAATGAAATAGAATCAATTATTCTATTACCGAAGTTGGTATCTCAAACTGAGTTAATAACTAAGAATCTTTATAATTTAATCTTAGCAAAATAGATTGAGTAGTTTTAAGCCAAAAACTATAGAATATTACTATCATATTTGGTATACTTTCTGTCGTAATTTATATGGTACCGTTTAATTAAGAATAAAATTTAATAAAGAAATGAACTTTTGAAACTTGTAATCTAAAACATGTCTTATGTATTCGTATAACTATAAATTATCTTATTGATAAAATAAAAATATTAAAAATTAAATTATTTCTTATTATAACAAAATTAAAATTATTTCTAAGACTACTAAAAAAAAAGTGCGACATAAATTAAAATAAATTGAGTAATTTTAATGACAATAAATTCGAACTTATTTCGGAGTCTGGGATAGAAGTTGATATCGATACAACCCACGCAAACGACCGTCAATGTATATTGGAATGCTTAATTTGTCAAGAGATGATGACAAGGTTGTAAAAATAAAAATTACTTAACTTGGTTTAGTAAAGACTAAAGAACAAACTTGCCGAACATGCTCCACAAGAAAGCACCGTGCATACCATCCATAATTGGTTTAGCCTTTGGCTACAAGGTGGGTGAATTTGCTTTGTTGTAAATTCTCAATTAGATTTTAGCGGTGAATGTTAAATTTTTGAACCGAAGCCTCGTAGTAACGATAAAGTCATTATCGTATGATTTATAATTAATAAGTTTTACCTCGTAAAAATAATAAATAATTATTGTATTAAAGTAAATTATCTACGTCACCTTTTTTTGGTGCTATTCTTTGTAGATCCTACATAAATACTTTGATGCTTCATGCATAGGCTACCTTTTTTTGTGAATGTTAAATCCTGGCTCACTCATGCAAAATCATTAGATCATAGGTTGAGACTTGTGCTCAAGAAGCATCTATGAAAGAGAAAGAGGAGTCGTATGTTTACATGAATGATGTTAGAAATCTTTGCTTTAAATATACACTCAACTTTCACTGTCTTAAATGACCAGCAAATTATTTCAGGGGTGGTTGGACGTATTTACTAATTTTCCCTGGTTGCTTTCCTTTCTCAACAAAAAAAAAAAAGCAAAGAGAAAAAGCTTTGAGATTTTCTACTGCTACTATCTTAAGCTTATTAAAGTCTGCATATGCACATCAATAATGATTTCTCTTTCTCGCGCCAAATCTTTGCTTTTACCATTCACCTCTAACCTATTCCTTCACCTTCAACCTTGAGTCAAATAAGAGGGACTCTGCTTTTCCCTCCTTTTCCCTCAGCCATATCCTATCTTTAGTTTCCCTTCTTTTTTAGACTTTTTAAGCACACCCTTTTCACTTTTCCCTCAAATATTTTCTTCCTTCAGTTCACACTTCAAACTTCAAAGACTCCATTTTTCATGTCCTAAAATTAAATCACCCATTTTCCCCTCTCTGCACTCCTCTGCATCTCATCAGCTCATAAAAATCAAATGGATTCAGTGAGACCAAATCCAGCTCCAAGTAAAAGCAAGCTAGCAAAGACATTTCACAGAGTAATACATGGCAAAAAATCCTCAAAACCATTCTCAAACAATGGCTTCTGCCTCCTCATACCTCAAGAAAAGCTCAGGTGTTGTGAGTCTCAACACTTTGACAAAGAAGAAATTGAAGAATGCAAAGAACATTCCAAGAACAAAGCTGTTATGGAAGCCTTCGTTGCTAAGCTTTTTGCCACAGTTTCCTCTGTTAAAGCTGCTTATGCTGAGCTTCAGTTAGCTCAGTTCCCTTATAACAGTGAAGCTATCCAAGTTGCAGATCAAGCTGTAGTTAATGAACTCAAAGCTTTATCTGAACTCAAACACAGTTACCTCAAAAAACAAATTGATTCTTCACCACCCCATGTAACCCTAATGCTTGCTGAGATTCAAGAACAGCAATCTGTCATGAAAACTTACGAAATTACTATGAAGAAAATGCAAGGTGAAATTGAAATCAAAGGGTACAGCATATCTTCACTCCAAAATGAGCTACAGGAAACCATTCAAAACAACAAATCACTTGAGAGAAAGCTTAACGCTAGTGGATCATTCTCTATTCTTGATAATGTCAAGTTTTCTGACGTAAACCCTAAAGATTTTATCATGGTTTTGCACTATGCCATGAGATCTATACGCAACTTTGTCAAGTTCTTGATTAAGGAAATGGAGTCTGCTAACTGGGATATTGATGCTGCTACAAACTCTATTCAAAATAATGTGACTTTCCATAAGAGTAATCATAGGGCTTTTGCCTTTGAATCCTTTGTTTGCAGGGAGATTTTCTGTGGGTTTAACGAGCCTGCATTTTCTGTTCAGAACGACGATTCTTTATTTTACGGCGGGACAAATCGCCGGAATTTCTTCTTTGAACAGTTCAAGAAGCTGAAATCTGTGGGTGTAACCCATTTTCTGAAGCAGAATCCTTCTTCCCTGTTTGGAAAATTCTTGAAGGCTAAATACCTTCATTTGGTTCATCCAAAAATGGAGTTTTCATTCTCCGGGAACTTGAATCAGAGGAAGCTTGTGAACTCCGGCGAGTTCCCGGAAACAGAGTTCTTTAAGGTTTTTAGCGAGATGGGGCGGCGCGTGTGGCTTTTGCATTGCTTAGCGTTCTCTTTTGATCAACAAGTTAGCATTTTTCAAGTGAGGAAGAACTGTAGATTTTCTGAGGTTTACATGGAAAGTGTCACGGACGAGATTTTTTCAGCTGCCGGCGTTGAGTTCAAGGTGGCATTCATGGTGGTCCCCGGGTTTAATGTTGGGAAAACGGTGGTACAAAGTCAGGTATATTTATCTCCGATCACTCTGCCGGCCAAGCACTAGTGGTAAATAAATATTAGAGGAAATTAAGTAAAGTCATATCCTCACTCGCTAGAGCCTCCACGCGCCTCCTTAAGTGGTGGAACTCCGCCATAGCATGTAAATGGTTGGATCAGCTATCAACCTTCAATAAATGAGTTGATCAAACGATATACGTGGCACACTGAGTAATACTACTAGCTTACTACCCATGAGGGAGGCGCGTGAGAGTTGGCGGGGGTGGGCCTAAAGGTACGGATTATCGTCTCGAAAGTGATGGGGGGTGCGGTCCAAAGCAAAAGTGGGCTTTTGGGCCCACACTTGAAAGTGGTTCAGGGCTTTCAAAAGAGGGATATGAACTGGATTTTGGAGGATAGTACAGAAAGATTGGGCGGTGAGACAAAAGGCAAAGTAGGCTCAGTCAGGTTGTGGGCCCAACAAGCGTATGTCTTTGTTTCTTTGCTACCAGAGCATGTGGGACCCCTTGCTCTGTGCTTAGAAAATTGCTAAAATGTTGTTTATTCTCAGATGTACGTTAAGGAATGATAAGACATGCCTGCAACTTGCATATGAGATTAATGTGTATACAAAAAATTAGGTTAAGTATTATATACATAATATAAAATATTAATATATGATGGTATCTTTGCTTAGGATCTTGGATCTACTTGCACACAATTTCTTATTTCCTTGTTTCATTTTACATTTTTTTCGACCTACTCCGAAGGCAAAATACTTCGAAGAGCCAATTTCATGTGTGCGAGTGGTCTTGTCAATAGTGCTCATGCTCACATTTCAATATGTATTAATATGGTATGTAATGTACATTTTTTAAAATTCTCCGCCCCTTTCTTTGTTGAAGCTACTGTTCCTTTGATGACTCGAACCCATAATCCTAAAATTATATGTTGGGAGTGCTTATCATCGGAGCAACACCTTTTGTTGTGTAATGTACCTGATTTAAATCTTTTTTTGCACATCTAAAATACTTACTAGATCCGTCTAAAATGAGCGTCTCGGACAGTAGCGAACCCGTACTCTGGTTCAAGGAATTCATCCTTTTGCTGTAAAATTATATTGCCTGCATAGGCATTTTTTAAAACATATATATATGCATATTATATGTTGAGTTAAATTAGCTTCTTTGCGTTACTATTTTATGTTTTGAATATTATTAATGAAAATATGGCTCCGCCACTTGTCTAGAATATTTAAAATTGTACTGTATGAATCTAACTATGATCTTCATTCGTAACCAATGGGTTTCTGAAAATTTGTCATTGTTTTCTTGTAAAGTCGGAATAAAGTATGGTCTAGCGATGACGGAACAGCGGGCTTTGGATTCCACATTCCTAGGCAGATATGAATCTAGAATATAATAAGTTTAATTTAGCACATAACAACTGTTCTTATAAAATCTCATTCTATTATTGGGCTTGTGGTAATAAGCGTAAGTCAGACCTCTATGTAATATTGTTAGAAGTGGAATTGCAAATGAATTTTCTCGTTACTATAGACAATCATCCTTTCTGGAAATTCGTTCTTATTTCTCAGGTAAAGGGGACACAATTCTGAAAAGGAAATGTCATATTCTATAATAATACTTACAAAACAGATTCACGGGTGCCTTTAGAAAGGCATATTTGTGACTGTTTCTTGTTACTTTTTGGTACCCACTTCGTTTGTTTTCTTTTACCAGTAAGTATGTTTGTGGTATTCGCAATTGTTTTAATACGGTACCACTTCTCAATTGAACAAAGGATAGAATTAGCTATTATGTAGTATTCCTAGCTCATTTAATTAGAGAAAAAATGTCAAGCTATTTCGCACTTCGTTAGTTTTACTGTGTTCAGAAATTTCTAAGGACTAACTGAAAATTTATACTACCAAATATAATGGGGAGATACTGGATTTGAAATTGCCCTGCCTACTTTTTTTTTATTTCTCTCTTACACGTATTTAAAAGCCTATGATGTGCTAAAGTGTTTTTTGTTTGGTTGTTAAAACGAGTATTCGTGCGAGTTGGAGATACTGAAAAGATAATCATACATTTCATCATTCAAGAGAATCATAAATAAACTTTATTTTATCTCAATCATCGAGATATTTTTGTAAAGATTAAATTAATTAGTTGATATGGTTCAGGACCTGTTACATCCATTTCAGTAACAAATTTTGGGTCCTTAATATTATAACAGAACTATTTTCTTAATCAAATCATGTTCAAGTTTCTTATTAATCTTTTGATATAACTGCTCAAGCTTTGCTAAATAAGACGCATTGAAGTTTTTGGATATATGTAGTGTATCCGCAACTAACTTCAATAGAATTTCTTTTCTCATCAACTCTTTCCCCTTTAGAAACTTTCTAACCACTGATTCAACATTTGGATTAACAAATAAAATGGCTGATCTCCGGTTGAAATTATGACGACAATCTCAATTCCACACAGAATAGAAAGCTCCATTGCTCTCTTGCAAAGAAATTTTTGCTTATTGTAAACTATAGCTTCCCTAGCTTGTTTATCCCTAATGAGCTTCATCTCAACTTTTCTTCTCATTTGGAAACTTTTTTTTGCCATAATTACCCTAACAAAAGAGAGAAAGATATCAATTTCTTTTTCAGAAAGGGTTTCAGTTTTGATTTCTTAGAGTGAGAATAGATTGGTGGGCATACACACAAATTTATAGCAACGGTACGTAGCAGGTTTCAAGTTTTGGTATTAAGATAAGCTCCCCTTAAATTTGATTAGACTGTATTTTGCCTCCTATATTTTACAAAACTTCACTTAAGCGCCCGAGTTTTGAGTTTTAACACAAAAATCTCTAATTAGCACCTTTAAATGAATACTTATCTAAAGGTGCTGAACTAATACAAACTTATATGAAATGATACCCAAAATGTGTCTTTACTTAATATGGAACTACATCCTTTGTACGATTTGGGATGTAGAAATAGCTAAGAAAGGGAAATGTACGTAGTTACTAGAGGACTATGGTAGTTCTTTAAGAATATTGATAAAAGCAAAAGGAAAGTACTTCCAAGAATAAAATAATTCTTCGTGTAGTAAAATGAGAGAGATGTTAGAAATAGAGTAAATTGTCCAATAGCTTTCTCCTTCTAATATATTCATAAATATTATAAGAAAAAGAACTCTTAATCATTAATTGTTTTCAGTTTCTTATATTCTTTATGAATCCTTACTTCTATTTACATACTTTTGATCCCAATTAAAGAAGTAAAAAAGATTACATATTCCAATGACAAGCAATAAGAAGCAAGAAACTGTAGTATGGAACTGGCAAAGAGAATTTTGGCTAAATAAATGTAATACTTTGTCCCCCTTTTTTGTATTGCTATGTGATTGACACTGAGTTTATATTTGACCTTGAAATGTATAATATATAGTGGTAAAGAAGAAGTCATAGTCAGTATTCTCTTAGAAAATAAAATTTCCAATTAAAACTTAAATTAGATTACATAAATATAATCAAACGTTAAAAATGTTTGAAATTGTATAAAGTAATGTTATTAGATGAATGTATCAAACATTTCATGGCATACCGAAATAAAAAAAAGATTCAAAATAACCTGAAACACAGCGAGTAATTATTTTGTATTTGATTAGTCAAAGAAAATATCTGGTAAGTATTATTTTTTATTCTAAAATCAAATAATAATGCGTGTACATCATATTAAACTTTTTATTGAAGCTAAGTTATTTTTATTTATGTAAGAAAAATTAAATTTGTTTAGTGCAAGGTTATATAAAGGGAAGGGGGATCAGTGTACTTTACAGAACTAGAGAGGAGGGAGAAAGTAATTGTGCAAAACTAGAGGGAAAGAACCAAAGAAAGAAAAGTTTGAAACTAACTGGTTGCTGTAGTTGACATCCAAACGAAGTATATATAGCACTAAATAATTCCGGAATTATTAATCCCGGAATTATAACAGGAACTAATTTATCCCACCTGGGAGGTGGGATAAAATAATCCCAAGTTTGATGGAATAAGATGAGATATCCAATACTAAGTTTGGGATTAAATTTATACCGTCAACCAAACATGACATAAATTTAATCCACACCTTATCCAGCGTACCAAGCGACCCCTCAAATTTAGGGTAATCTGGGGTGGACTACCTAAATCTGTTAGTACTTATTTTATTTTGAAAGGAAAATGAAATGAAACAGTACACAAATCACCACTTTTTCAATTTATTCTTTTTTCACTTTCTAATCTTTTCCAATGTCTAAATACTATTCACTTAATAAAAAATGGCAAATTTTTTATTTAATTGCAAATCCTGATCACTTTTAAAGAAGATCCATAAAAGATGGCTAGTTTTTTAAATGGCCCTTGTTACTTTTCGAATCCAATCTCATGTACAGCCCCCATTATTTGAGGTTTATTTGAGCCTCACAGATTTGACCTAATACTGTGATGGCCCATAAATAACTACTCAGGCCTTAAAGAGAGGCCCATTTATTCTGGAATAATCTTTTTAGGAGGGACAATTTTATATATTTCTGTCAAATCCTTCTATTATTAAGTACGGCTGGTACCATTTCGATGTGTTTCAATTCTTTCGGGTAGAAATGGCACCAGATAGCCACTCCAAATGACTGCTATTTAGGAATTAGCCAGTGCGTCCTTAATTTTAGTTTTTCAGTTCAATTTTTTGGGACAAAAGTGTTCTGAATTGTCCTGAAGTTAAAATTTTTAGTTTGAAATTTAAGGACAAAATAAGTACTGTCTGATCTTTAAATAACATCCCTAAAAATGGCTATCCGTGCACTTGCCCCTAGGATGGGCCTTTGTAGCCCATAATAACTCTAAGAAGCCTTCAGAATTCGGTCTAAACACTACCAAATTATTGGGATTAACTAAAAAGGAAAAACGGTTTTGTATTGTAGGAGCAACTCTCCCTAGAAAATATTTATACTAAATACGACGATAACATGAATTTGGAAATTCAAAATCTTAGCGGGAAGAAAAATGCATCCGAAAAAACCACAATCAACATTCTTGTGTTACAGGAATTATAAACCCTTTTACGCGAATTAGACTATGATTTTCAAGGTGCCCTAGCTTTACGTGTTACTCATTTATATATTAAATTAACTTGTTATGAAACAATAAAAGAAAAAAAGAGTATGGCAGAGAAAAGTAGAGAGAGAATTCTTATTGATTTGGGATGAATTACAATGGAATAAAATACCTCTATTTATAGGGAAAACGTGGCTTAGCCACCAAGTAACAAATCCTTAGGTCTCTCTAAAATATAGACATTCACCTTAAATATAATTCTATTTATAACACTCCCCCTTGAATATCTATTCAACAGATAATGTACCTCATTAAAATCTTAACTAAAATAAAACTTAGTGGAAAAAAATTCTAGTGAAGGAAAAAGAGTACACATATCTAACAATATGCCTTTTGGTTGTCTTGTTAAAAACCTTACAAGGAAAACCTAGTGGGACAAAATCTTGTAAGGAAAAAAGAGTACAACGCATATTAACTCTTCCTGATGAGAAAATTAATTCACATCTTTGAGCCTTCACATTTCAATCTTGTGCACCATCTTCAAAAGATCGTTGGTAGACATTTGATAAATAAATCAACCATATTAACTTGAACGAATTTGTTTCACCTTGATATCATTATTCTTTTGAAGATCATGTGTGAAAAATAATTTTGGTGAAATGTACTTTGTCCTATCTCCTTTTATGAATTCTCCCTTCAATTGGGCTATGCATGTTGCATTGTCTTCATACAAAATCGTGGGTAGTTTGTCACACTTCAAATCTACATTTGTCTCGAATAAGATGTATTATAGATCTCAACCACACACATTCTCGACTTGCTTCATGAATAACAATTATCTCAGCATGATTAGATGAAGTAGCCACGATTGATTGCTTAGTCGATCGCCAAGATATGGCAGTGCCTCCACATGTAAATACTGTAATGACCTTGTTGTTCATTTTGAGAGTATTAGTCCCGAACCCCTATTTATTTCTCCCTCTATTTTTGGGTTTTGTGACTTACCGGGAGAATTTGTTTTTGTCTTTGGAGTAAAATGGGACACAATCCTTAAAATGGAAGTTTGACGACTCGAAAATGGAGTTTTGATGGTTCCAATAGCTCCATAGGATGATTTTGATCTTAGGAGCAGGTTCGAATGTTGAATTGGAGGTCCGTAGGTCATTTTAGCATCAATTGGCGAAAGTTGGAAAATTGGATGATTTTTGAAAAGTTTGACCGGGGGTGGACTTTTTAATATCGGGTTCTGATTCCAATTCCAGAAGTTGGAGTAGGTCCGTAATGTCAATTATGACTTGTGTACAAAATTTGAGGTCAATCGAACTTGATTTGATAGGTTTCGGCATCAGATGTAGAAGTTTGAAGCTTTAAAGTTCATTAGGATTGAATCGATGTGCAATTCGTATTTTTAGCGTTGTCTGATGTGATTTAAGAGCCCGACTAAGTTCGTATGGTGTTTTAAGACTAGTTGGTATAATTGGTCGAGGTCCTTGGGGCCTCGGGTGGATTCCAGATAGTTAACAGATCAATTTGGACTTGTGAGAATGGCTGAAGGCACCAGTTTTGGTGCAATCGCACCTGCGCAAGATTGACCGCATGTGCGAGCTCGCAGATGCGGGGACGATAAGAATGGCCTGTGGTCGCAGGTGCGGCGTGAAGTCCGCAAAAGCGGAGTCACTTCTGCGGAAGATTGATCGCAGAAACGAACGAATGCTTGGGAGGCCTATCCGTAGAAGCGGACGTGTTTGCGCAGATGCGCACCCACAGAAGCTGTTGGCCAGCGGGACTGATCTTTTGCATATGCGGATGAGGGGCCGCAAAAAGTGCGTCCGCAGATGCGGATGATTGCGCGCAGATGCAGAGTCTGGGAGTTTAAGTGAACTCCGCAGATGCAGAGATTTCACCGCAGAAGCGAATTTTTGACTGCAAAAGCGAAATCACTGGGCAGAAAAGGGCCAAGTTTGAGGTTTGATTTCATTCTCTATTTTTGAACCAAGAGAGCTCGGATTGAGGCGAAATTTTGAGGGTTTTATAGAGGAAACCTTTGGGTAAGGATTCTTGACTTGTTTTTGATAAATTTCCACTAAGATATCATTTGTTCTTCCTTTATTAAGGATTTGGGTTGTGAAATATGTGAAAAAGGTGAAAAACATTCTTAGACCGAATTTTGAGGTTTTGATCGAGAATTTTGTATCGAATTTGTGTAATTTTGGTATGGGCGAACTCGGTTTTGAATGGGTATTTGTATTTTGTGACTTTTAGCCGATTCCGAGACGTGGGCCCGATTCAACCTTTTGGGGCGATTTTTTGATTCTTTGCTAAAGTCATAAATTTATTATTTAAATTAGTTTATTGTAGTTGTATTTATAATATGTAATTACTTTTGGCTAGATTTGGGTCGTCCAGAGTCTGAAAGGCGAGGGAAAGGCATTCTTATCGACTGATTGAGCGAGATTTGGGATACGTGACTTGTGTAACCTTGTGTGGGGGAACCTCCCCTTAGGTTTTGGTACTGTTATGATATTTGCAATACGTGAACACTGTGTATGCGAGGTGATGAGTGCGTACTCGGGTTATATGTTGAAAAATCCGGTTCTTGCTAAGTAGTTTTCTTTTAATTCCTTAACTGAGTTGCTCTAGCCTGTGTACTTTTGACTAGATTTGGGTCGTCCGGAGTGTTAAAGTCGAGGGAAAGGCATTCCTATCGACTGATTGAGCGAGATTTGGGGTACGTGACTTGTGTAGCCTTGTGTGGGAGAACCTCCCCTTAGGTTTTGGTACTGTTATGATATTTTCAATATGTGAACGCTGTGTACACGAGGTGACGAGTACGTACTCGGGTTATATGTTGAAAAATCTGGTTCTTTCTGAGTAGTTTTCTTTTAATTCCTTAACTGAGTTGCTCTAGCGTATGTAGTCATCATGTTTAGCCTAATGTCCCATGCCTACGTATCTTAACTCTTACTTATAATTTGTGCAACATGATTAGTTGAATTACATGCTTCCCTGAGCTTGTATTCAGTCTTTAACTGTAGGATTCCTTGCTGTAAATTCGTTGTTTCATAGGTTATGAGTTGCATATTTACTTTTGGGACTACGAGGTAGTACCTCGGGAGCTTCCCCTATTGTGTATTTACTTTTGGTACCTCGAGAGAGTCCTTGTTACATATTTACTTTTGGGACTACGAAGAGGTACCTCGGGAGTTTCCCTATTGCGTATTTATATTTGGGAGTATGAGGCGGTATCTTAGGAGTGCCTCTACTGTTCACCTCTATTTGCTGTGTTGTTACCTTTCTGAAAATTCTCATTGTTAAATTCTCAGTCATCTCATTATATTATTATATCTTCTGCCTTGTTTTCCTTTTATTCTAGTTAGGCCCTGACTTGATCTCGTTACTACTCTGCCGGGGTTAGGCTTGGCACTTACTGGGTACCGTTGTGGTGTAATCATATTGCACTTCTGCACATTTGTGTTGCTTTTATGACGTTGCTTTCTTTATTTTACTAGACTCTGATGTATAGAGAAATTTAACATTTTCTCTTTAGAGCTTGTGACTTATTTTTACTGGGTTTTGGGAGTTATAATTATTTGAATCCCAGTTTACATATATATATTTCACACGTTGAGGCTTGAGTTCAGTTTATATTCAGTTATTCCGCAAATTGTTAGGCTTACCTAGTCTTAGGGACTAGGTGCCGTCACGACATCCTACAGAGGAAAATTTGGGTCGTGACAAGTTGGTATCAGAGCACTATGTTCATAAGTGTTATGAGTCACAAGCATGTTTAGTAGAGTATCGCGGATCAGTACAGAGATGTATGTACTTATCTTTGGGAGGCTATGGAAATGTTAGGAAAAGCTTCACTTCTTTGATTCCTTATCGTGCGTGATTTTGACTTCAGAATTCTAAATTTTTGTCTTTCTATTCTCTCACAGATGGTGAGGACACTTACAACTAGATCAAATGACCAGACACCCGCGCCCCCTGCTAGAGCCGCGAGAGGCTGGGGCTGGGGTAGAGGCTGAGGACGTCTACGTGGTGCAGCCAGAGCACCCGCACGAGCTGCTACAGAGGAGCCACCAGTAGCTCCAGTTGGAGGGTAGGCACTTGAGACGCCTGTTACTGCACTAGCAGTCCAGGAGACTCTTGCCCAGTTTCTGATCATGTTCAGTACCTTGGCTCAGGCAGGATTGATACCACTTTCTCCTGCCATATCTCAGGCCGGGGGAGGAGCACAAACTCCCGCTGCCCGTAAGCGAGTCCAGGTCGACTAGGTCTCTGAGGTCATACCGATGCTGCCGGTAGCTCCAGTTCAGTCAGAGGTTAGGGCAGTAGTTTTCGAGGGGGAGCAACTCAGGATCGAGAAGTACAAGAAGTACCACCCTCCTACTTTCAGTGTCTTGGTATCAGAGGATGCCCAGGGTTTTCTTGAGGAGTGCCACCGTATCCTCCGTACTATGGGTGTTGCGGAGTCTAGTGGGGTTTCTTTCACTACGTTCCAGCTTAGAGGAGTGACTTATCAGTGGTGGCGAGCATATGAGTTGGGTAGTCTGACTGAGGCAGCTCCACTCACTTGGACGCAGTTCTCAGATATATTCTTGAGGGAGTATGTCCCTAGAGTCTTAGAGATGCATGGGGTGCAGAGTTTGAGCAGTTGCGTTAGGGTTCTATGACCGTGTCAAAGTATGCAGTCCGGTTCAGTGATTTGGCCAGGCATGCACAAGCCTTGGTTGCTACAGTTCGGGAGCGAGTTCGTCAATTTATTGAGGGGTTCAATCCCAGTATCAGATTTAGCATGGCTCGAGAGTTGGAGATAGACATCGCATACCAGCAGGTGGTGGGGATCGCTAGGGAATTAGAGGGTATGTTGATTAGGGAGAGAGAGGAGAGGGAGGCCAAAAGGTCTAGAGAGTCTGGCACTTATAGTGGTACTCGTGGCCCAGCTGCAGCTCGTCAGGGCAGGAGTTATATGGGTCACCCTGTTCATTCAGCACTTCCAGCCGCCACCAGTGCTCTGACCACTCCTAGGCCCCAGGATCCCTATTATGCACCGCCAGTGTCTAGTGCACCTCCTGTACGGGGTGCTTTCGGTGGTTAGTCCAGCCGATCAGGCCCGAGCCAGCCACAAAAACCACGTCCTCTGAGAGCTTATTTTGAGTATGGTGACACTCGCCATATGGTGAGGGATTGCCCCAGACTTAGGAGGGTTACACCCCCCCCCCCCACAGATTTCTCAAGCACCGCATGCTCCAACGGGTCCTCAAGCTATGGTTACAGCTCCAGCTACCACCCCACCTGCATAGTCAGTTAGAGGTGGAGGTCGGACAGGTAGAGGTCGTCCTAGAAGGGGAGGTCATGCCAGATATTATGCTCTTCCTGCTAGGACGGGGGCAGTTGTATCCGATTCTGTCATCACATGCATTGTTCATGTCTGTCATAGAGATGCATCGGTCTTATTTGATCTAGGCTCCACTTATTCCTACGTGTTATCTTATTTTGCTCAGTATTTGGGTGTATCCCGTGATTCTATGAGTTCACCTGTCTATGTGTCTACACCTGTGGGTGATTCTATTGTTGTTGACTATGTGTATCGGTCGTATTTGATTATTCTTAGTGGTTTTGAGACCAGAGCAGATTTATTATTGCTTATTATGGTGGATTTCGATGTTATTTTAGGCATGGACTAGTTGTCGCCCTATCACGCTATCCTTGATTGTCACGCCATGACGGTGACGTTGGCTATGCTAAATCTATCGCGGCTAGAGTGGAGAGGTACCTTAGATCATATTCCTAGCAGGGTTGTCTCATTTCTTAAGGCTCAACGAATGGTCGAGAAGGGGTGTGATGCATATCTGAAATATGTGAGGGATGTTAGTGTTGATACTCCTACTGTCGAGTCCGTTCCGGCAGTGAGGGACTATTCAGATGTATTCCCGGCGGATCTTCCGGGCATGCCCCCGACAGGGATGTTGACTTTGGCATTGATTTGTTACTGGGCTCTCAGCACATTTCTCTTCCACCTTATCATATGGCCCCAACAGAGTTGAAATAATTAAAGGAACAGTTGCAAGAGTTTCTCGATAAGGGCTTTATTCGGCCCAGTATGTCACCTTGGGGTGCTCTTGTCTTGTTTGTAAATAAGAAGGAGGGTTCTATGTGAATGTGTATTGATTATCGCCAGTTGAACAAGGTTACAGTGAAGAACAGGTATCCACTGCCATATATTAATGACCTATTTGATCAGTTTCAGGGTGTCAGAGTGTTCTCTAAAATCGACTTGCGTTCAGGCTATCATCAGTTGAAGATTCGGGAGCTAGATATCCCGAAGACTGCTTTGAGGACTCGGTATGGTCATTACGAGTTGCTTGTGATGTCTTTTGGGCTGGCCAACGCCCCAGCAGTATTTATGCACTTGATGAACAATGTATTTCAGCCCTATCTTGACTCTTTCATCATTATGTTTATTGACGACATTCTGATGGACTCCTGGAGTCGGGAGGATCATGAGCAACACCTGAGGACTGTGCTTCAGACCTTGAGAGAAAAAAAGTTGTATGCAAAATTTTGAAGTGTGTGTTTTTGCTTAGATTTAGTGGCAATTTTGGGTCATGTGGTATCAAGTGAGGTGATCAAGGTAGATCCGAAGAAGATTGAAGTAGCACAGAGTTGGCCTAGACCGTCATCAGCTACGAAGATCCGGAGCTTTCTTGGCTTGGCGGGGTATTACCGTCAATTTGTAGAGGGTTTCTCGTCTGTTGCAGCACCTATGACCAGATTGACCTAGAATGGTGCTCTGTTCTGGTGGACCGAGGAGTGTGAGGAGAACTTTCAAAAGCTCAAGACTGCTTTGACTACAGCCCCAGTATTGGTATTGCTTATTGGTTTGGGGTCCTATACAGTATATTGTGATGCGTCGCGCATTGGTCTCGGCGCGATGTTGATTCATAACGGTAGGGTGATTGCCTACGCATCTAGACAAATGAAGGTGCATGAGAAAAACTATCCTGTCCACGACCTCGAGTTAGCAGCTATTGTTCATGCCTTGAAGATCTGGCTGCACTATTTGTATGGTGTCCCTTGTGAGGTTTTCACCGATCACCGGAGCCTACAACATATGTTTAAACAGAAGGATCTTAACTTACGACAGCGAAGATAGTTGAAGCTTCTTAAGGATTATGACATCACCATCCTCTATCATCCTGGGAAAGCCAATGTGGTGGCCGATGCCTACAGTCGCAAGGTAGAGAGTTTGGGCAGTTTAGCATATCTACCAGTAGTAGAGAGGCCTTTAGCCTTGGATGTTCAGGCCTTGACCAACCAGTTTCTCATATTGGATGTTTCCGAGCCGAGCTGAGTTTTGGCTTGTGTGGTTTTTCAGTCTTCTCTTTATGATCTTATCCGAGAGCGTCAGTATGATGACCCCCATCTGCTTGTCCTTAAGGACACGGTTCAGCACGGCGATGCCAAGGAGGTCACCATTAGAGATGACGGTGTATTACAGATGCAGGACAGGCTATGTGTGCCCAATATAGATGGATTACGTAAGTTGATTTTTCAGGAGGCTCACAGTTCGTGATACTCCATTCATCCAGGTGCCACGAAGATGTATCAGAACTTGAGACAACACTATTGGTGGAGGCGGATGAAGAAAGATTTAGTGGAATATGTAGCTCGTTGCCTAAATTGTCAGCAGGTGAAGTATGAGCATCAACGGCCAGGGGGATTGCTTCAGAAGCTAGAGATTCCGGAGTGAAAATGAGAGCGGATCACTATGGATTTCGTTATTGGGCTCCCACGGACTCATAGGAAGTTCGATGCAGTTTGGGTGATTGTGGATAGATTGACCAGGTTAGCTTATTTCATTCCTATGGTTACTACTTACTCATCGGAGCAGCTGGCTCAGGTTTACATTCGCGAGTTGTCAGGCTTCTTGGTGTACCGGTATCTATCATCTCTAGCCGAGGTACGCAGTTTAATTCACGGTTTTGGAGAGCAGTACAGCATGAGTTGGGTACTTGGGTGGAGTTGAGTACAACTTTTCACCCTCAGATGGACGGACATTCCGAGCGCACTATTTAGATATTGGAGGATATGCTTCGTGCGTGTGTGATGGATTTTTGGGGTGCTTGGGATCAGTTCTTGCCACTTGCGGAGTTTGCCTACAACAACAGTTACCAGGCGAGTATTCAAATGGCCCCGTATGAGGCTTTATATGGTAGACGGTGCCGGTCTCTAGTGGGTTGGTTCGAGCCGGGCGAGGCTAGGTTATTGGGTACAGACCTGGTTCAGGATGCTTTGGAAAAGGTTAAATTGATTCAGGATCGACTTCATACAACCCATTCCAGGCAGAAGAGTTATGCGGATCAGAAGGTTCGCGACATTGCATTCATGGTTGGGGAGCGGGTCTTGCTCCGTGTTTTGCCCATGAAGGGTGTTATGAGGTTCGGGAGGAAGGGCAAGTTGATCCCTAGATATATCAGGGCTTTTGAGATTCTTGAGAGGGTTGGAGAGGTGGCTTACAGACTTGCTCTACCACCTAGTCCCTCTGCAGTTCATCCAATATTCCATGTTTCCATGCTTCGGAAGTATCACGGTAATCCGTCTCATGTGTTTGACTTCAGCTCAGTCCAGTTGGATAAGGATCTATATTATGTTGAGGAGCCGGTGGACATCTTGGACAGGAAGGTCCGAAATTTAAGGTCAAAGAACATCGCGTCAGTGAAGGTGCAACGGAGGGGTCATCCGGTCGAGGAGGCGACTTGGGAAACTGAGCATGTTATGCATAGCCGATATCCTCATCTTTTCCCCACTTCAAGTATGTCTCTATACTCGTTCGAGGACGAACGTTTGTTTTAAGAGGGGGAGGATGTCTCGACCCGACCGGTCATTTTGAGAGTGTTAGCCTCGAACCCCTATTTATTGCTCCATCTATTCATTTTTGGGTTTTGTGACTTACCAGGAGAATTTGTTTTTGGCTTTTGAGTAAAATGAGACACATAGTCCTTAAAATGGAAGTTTAAGTCGTAAGAATTGACCGTAGTTCAAATTGTGTGAATATGACTCCGGAATGGAGTTTCAACGGTTCCAATAGCTCCGTAAGGTAATTTTGGTCTTAGGAGCGTGTTCGGATGTTGAATTGGTGGTCCGTAGGTCATTTTAGCGTCAATTGGTGAAAAATGGAAATTTGGATGATTTTTGAAAAGTTTGACCGAGGGTGGACTTTTTGATATCAGGTCCGAATTCCGATTCCGGAAGTTGCGCATTGATTGAGGTTAATCGGACTTGATTTGATAGGTTTCAATATCGGATGTAGAAGTTTGAAGTTTTAAACTTCATTACGCTTGAATCGATGCGCAATTCATATTTTTAGCGTTGTTTGATGTGATTTAAGGGCTCGACTAAGTTCGTATGATGTTTTAAGACTCGTAGGTATAATTGGTCGAGGTACCGGGGGCTTCGGGTAGATTCCAGATGGTTAACGGATCAATTTGGGCTTGTGAGAATGGCTGAAGGTACAAGTTCTGGTGCAATCGCACCTGCGCAAGATTGACCGCAGGTGCGAGCTTGCAGAAGCGAGCAGGCGATCGCAGATGCGGCGTGAAGGCTGTAGAAGTGGATTCGCTTCTGCAGAAGATTGATCGTAGAAGCGGACGAGTGCTTTAGAGGCCTCTCCACAGAAGCGGGCATGTTTGCGAAGATGCGCACCAGCAGAAGTTGGCTTTGGACCACAGAAGCGGTTAGCCAGCGGCAGTGACTTTCCGTAGAAGCGGACGAGGGGCCGTAGAAGCGCGTCCGTAGATGCGGATGATTGTGCGCAGGTGCAGAGTCTTGGAGTTTAAGTGAACTCTGCAGATGCAGAGATTTCACCACAGAAGAAGTACCGTAGAAGCAGATTTTTTTACCGCAAAAGTGAAATTGCTGGGCAGAAAAGGGCCAAGTCCGAGGGTTTGATTTCATTCTCCATTTTTGAACCAAGAGAGCTCGGATTGAGGCAAAATTTTGAGGGTTTTTCAGAGGAAACCTTTGGGTAAGGATTCATGACTTGTTTTTGATTAATTTCCACTAAGATATCATTTGTTCTTCCTTTATTAAGGATTTGGGTTGTGAAATTTGTGAAAAAGGTGGAAAAATCCTTAGGCTGAATTATGAGGTTTTGATCGAGAATTTTGTATCGGATTTGAGCAATTTTGGTATGGGTGAAATCGATATCGAATGGGTGTTCGTATTTTATGACTTTTACCCGATTCCGAGACGTGGGCCCGGGTCAACCTTCTGGGGTGATTTTTTGATTCTTTGCTAAAGTCGTAGATTTATTATTTAAATTAGTTTCTTATAATTGTATTTATAGTATGTAATTGCTTTTGGCTAGATTTGGGCCGTCCGAAGTTGGAAAGTCGAGGGAAAGGCATTCTTATTGACTGATTGAGCGAGATTTTATGTAAGTGACTTGTCTAACCTTGTATGGGAGAACCTCCCCTTAGGTTTTGGTACTGTTATGATATTTGCAATATGTGAAGGCTATGTACTCTAGGTGACGAGTGCGTACTCGGGTTATATGTTGAAAAATCAGGTTCTTGTTGAGTAGTTTTCTTTTAATTCCTTAACTGAGTTGCTCTAGCCTGTGTAGTCATCATATTTAGCCTAATATCGCATGCCTACGTGTCTTAACTCTTACTTGCAATTTGTGCAGCATGCTTTGTTGAATTACCTACTTCCTTGATCTTGTATTCAGTCTTTAACTGTAGGATTCCTTGCTGTAAATTCGTTGTTCCATAGGTAATGAGTTGCATATTTACTTTTGGGACTATGAGGCTGTACTTCAGGAGCTCCCCCTGTTGTGTATTTACTTTTGGGACTACGAGGTGGTACCTCGGGAGCGCCCTTGTTGCATAATTACTTTTGGGACTACGAGGTGGTACCTCGGGAGCGCCCCTGTTGCGTATTTACATTTGGGACTCCGAGGTGGTACCTCGGGAGTGCCCCTAATGTTCACCTCTATTTGTTGTGTTGTTACCTTTTTGAAATTTCTCATTGTTAAATTCTCAGCCATCTCATTGTATTATTATATATTCTGCCTTGTTTTCCTTTTATTCCAGTAGGGCCCTGCCCTGACCTCGTCACTACTCTACCGAGGTTTGGCTTGGCACTTATTGGGTACTGTTGTGGTGTAATCATACTACACTCTGTACATCTTTTTGTGCAGATCCAGGTTCTTCCTACCAGGCCAGATACTAGTGAGCTGGACTGTACGTGGAGACTTCAAGGTATATCTGCCAGCGTCCGCAGACCTCGGAGTCCCCCTCTATCTCTATGATGTTGCTTTCTTTATTTTATTAGACTCTGGTGTATAGAGACACTTAACATTTCTCTCTAGAGCTTGTGACTCGTTTCTATCGGGTTTTGGGAGTTGTAAATATTTTGAATCGCAGTTCTTATTTATTTCAGATGTTAAGGTTAAGTTTTATCTTTATATTCATATATATATATATATTTCACATGTTGAGGCTTGAGTTTAGTTTATATTCAGTTATTCCTCAAATTGTTAAGCTTACCTAGTCTTAGAGACTAGGTGCCGTCACGACATCATACAGAGGGAAATTTGGGTCATGACAAACACATAGCCTGTTTGAGATCGAGCCTTGTGTGGGTCAGATAAATACCCAGCATCGGCATAACCAACAATATCGGGACTGCAATTATTTCCATAAAATAAGCCCATATCGGTAGTCCCTTTTAGATACCACAATATGTGTTTGATTCCATTCCAATGTCTCTTTGTAGAAGCAGAGCTATATCTTGCTAAGACATTAACTGAAAAAGTTATGTCAGGCCTTGTAGTATTAGCAAGATACATTAGTGCACCAATTGCACTAAGATATGGTACTTCAGGACCAAGTAGCTCTTCATTCTCTTCTTGAAATTGGAACGGATCCTTATTCACATCAAGTGATCGAACAACCATCAGAGTACTTAATGGATGTGCTCCATCCATGTAAAACCATTTCAATATCTTTTCTGTGTAGGCAGATTGATGAACAAATATCCCATTTGCCAAATGTTCAATTTGCAAACCGAGACATAATTTTGTCTTTCCGAGATCTTTCATCTCGAATTCCTTCTTTACACAATCAATTGCCTTTTGGAGTTCTGTAGGAGTTCCAACAAGGTTTATGTCATCGACATATACGGCAAGTACAACAAATTCTGATGTTGTTTTCTTTATAAAAACATATGGAGAAATGTCAGCATTTATATAACCTTCCTTTAATAAATACTCACTAGGACGGTTATACCACATTCGTTCTGATTGCTTTAGACCATATAAAGATCTTTGCAATTTGATTGAAAACATTTTTCGGGACTTTGAATTATATGTGTCATGCATTTTAAATCCCTCAGGAATTTTTATGTATATCTCATTATCAAGTGAGCCATAAAGGTAGGCTGTAACCACATCCATTAAATGCATGTCAAGCTTTTCATGGACATCAAAACTAATGAGATAATAAAATGTTATTGTATCCATAATAGGTGAAGATGGCTCTTCATAATCGGCACCAGGCCTTTGTGAAAATCCTTGGGAAACAAGGTGAGCCTTATATCTTTGTACCTCATTTTTCTCATTCCTCTTGAGTATAAAGACCCATTTATAGCCAACAGGCTTAACACCATTAGGGGTTTGGACTACAGGCCCAAAAACTTGACGTTTTGCAAGTGAATTCAACTCTGATTAGATTGCTTCTTTCCATTTTGGCCAATCACATTTTTGTCGACATTCTCCAACCGATTGGGGTTCAAGATCCTCACTATCTTGCATAATGCTAGATGCAACATTATATGCAAAGACATAATCCACTACTATATCCAATCGATTCAAATTCGTCTCAATATCGATTGGGTTTATTGATAGTTCTTTATTTTCTTGAATCTCAGGCTCATTGATTTCCTCATGAATCTCAAGATTGGTTAAATCGTGGATTTCTTCATGAGGCTCTTTCGTAGTGTCATCTTGAGCAATATTTTTCTCTTTCTAATGTCACAACCCCAATTTTCCTCGGTAGGATGTTGTGATTGTACCTAGTCTCTAAGACTAGGCAGGCTATCAATTATGCGGAATAACGGAATCTAAAACTGAAACTCAAATCTCAACATACGAAATGATTTAAAACTATAATTCAAAATAGTTACAACTCCCAAAATCCGGTAGGAATAAGTCACAAGCTTCTAAGATAAATACTAGGTGTCTCTAAACAACAGAATCTTGTGAAGATAAGGAGAACAATATAAAAAATATAGAGGGGGACTACGAGGTCTGCGAACGCTAGCAGATGTACCTTGAAGTCTCCGCGTATAGACTAGCTCACTGATACCTGGTCTGGTAGGAAGTACCCGGACCTACACAAAAAGATGTGCAGAAGCATAGTATGAGTACACCACAGCGGTACCCAATAAGTGCAAGGCCTAACCTCGGTAGAGTAATGACGAGGTCATGTCAGGGCCCTACTGTAAATAATAAAAGACATGGCGAAAAGTTTAACAATATAATAATAATAATAAAAATGGAAGTGAATCAAGTAAGGAATATGTCACAATTTCAATTTACATAATAAGGGAAAATAATACATCACGGAAGAAAAACAGGAAACTTACATATTCAGGGAAAAACAGAACAATCAAGGGACGTACACCAATAGAAAAAATATCAACAAGGACACTCCCGAGGTACCGCCTCGTAGTCCCAAATCATAAATAAATTCACAATATCTCTTTTTCTTATGTCACCGCGGGAGCCTTCACATTTAGTTTTAAAGAAATTATTTTTCCCGAAATAGCATCCCGCGTTTTAGCCACCCTTATCACACTGCATGGCTTATGGTAGTTCCCCTACTAGCCACGCGTATCAAGCCACCCTTATCTCACCGCGTGCGTTTCAACACCCAGACCTTATACCACCGCATGCGTATCAATATCACAATATATCACAATTCGTACCTCAAGTGCCCAATTATTTTAAATTGCCAAATAAATCAACAACAACAATATTATTATCCATAATAAGGAGCTCACGACTCAATCACAATGTATACAAAATCTCAGCAAAATATTCGGGTGTAAATAACTCAACAAAATAATATTTCATAATTTTAACACTTTGCCTCAATACCAAATTCTACATGTCAAATACTTCATATTAATAGTAATTCAATTAAGAAATTCAACTTTCAATTAATGAGCACAGAATAAAAGAAACAAAGCTTCAACTAAACAGGTAAAGCAACTTGCAGGAAAAAGGTAAGGCAAATTTTAAAAATATAGAAGTAGACCAATAAGGATTAGTATAACAGGATAAAATAATTTAATTAATATGTGACACAGATCTACACAATTTTAAAGACATAATCTTTCACATTTAGCTCGTGTACACACTCGTTACCTCGCGTACACGGCTTTCAACACATCATAATTTTCATAACAATATCGATCCTAAGGGGAATTTCCTCCACACAAGGTTAGACACGTCACTTACCTCAAACCGTAAAATTCTTTACTCCGTTATGCCTTTGCCTCGAGAATTGGCCTCCGAAAGCCTCGTATCTAGTCACAATTAATTCGATTCAGTCAATACAAATTATTGAAAATAAATTCCATATGAAAGTACTAATTTTCCAACAAAATTTGAAATTTAATTCAAACATCGCCCATGGGGCCCACATCTCGGAACCCGACAAAAGTTACAAAATATAAATGCCCATTCAACAACGAGTCCAACCATACCAATTTTATCTAATTCCGACATCAACTCGACCCTCAAATCTTCAAATTTAACCAAGAAGGTTTTCAATATTTTCCAACTTAAATCACCAATTAAATGCTAAGATTAGCAATAGATTCGGGTAATTTGACTAAAATTGAGTTAAGAACACTTACCCCATTGTTTTCCTTGAAAATCTCCTGTAAATCTCCTCCCCGAGATCCAAATTGATAAAAATGGAAGTCCCATTTTTAGAACTTAAACTCATTTCCAGTCATTTCTTCTACGCGATCGCGAATCAAGTCCCACGATCGCATCAAACAACGTTAAAACCACGAATCATACCCCAATTCAAGCTTAATGAAATTAAGAAATTTCAACTTCTACATTCGATGTCGAAACCTATCAAATCAAGTCCGATTGACCTCTAATTTTGCACACAAGTCATAAATGACATAACAGACCTATTCAAATTTCCAGAATCGAATTCCGACCCTGATATCAAAAAGTCAACTCCCCGGTCAATTTCCAACTTAAATTTCTTATTTTCACCATTTTAAGCCTAATTTATCTACTGACTTCCAAATAATTTTTCGGACACACTCCTAAGTCCAAAATCACCATACAGAGCAATTGGAATCATCAAAAGTCTATTACGGGGTCGTTTGCACATAAGTCAACATCTGATCAACCATTTCAACTTAAGCTTTCAACCTTGAGACTAAGTGTCTCAATTCATTCCGAAATCTCTCCGGACCCGAATCGACTACCCCGGCAAGTTATATAATAACTATAAAGTACAAAATAAGCAGTAAATGGGGGAACGAGGTTACAACTCTCAATACGATCGGGCGGATCATTATATCCTTCCCCTCTTAAACAAACGTTCGTCCTCGAACGAGTACAGAGACACACCTGAAGTGGTGAAAAGATGAGGATAACGGCTGCACATATCATGCTCGGTCTCCCAAGTCGCCTCCTCGACCGGATGACCCCTCCACAGAAATTTTACTGAAGCAATGTTCTTTGACCTCAACTTTCAAAACTGTCTGTAAAAAATGGCCATTGGCTCTACAACATAAGATAGATCCTTATCCAACTGGACTGAGCTGAAGTCTAACACATGAGATGGATCGCCGTGATACTTCCGGAGCATGGAAACATGGAACACTAGATGAACTGCAGAGAAACTAGGTGGTAGCGCAAGTCTGTAAGCCACCTCTCCAACTCTCTCAAGAATCTCAAAAGGTCCGATATACCTAGGGCTCAACTTGCCTGTCTTCTCGAATCTCATAACACCCTTCATGGGCGAAAGACAGAGCAAGACCCGCTCTCCAACCATGAATGCAACGTCATGAACCTTCCGATCCGCATAACTCTTATGCCTGGATTGGGCTGTACGAAGTCGATCCTGAATCATTTTAACCTTTTCTAAAGCATCCTGAACTAAATCTGTACCTAATAGTCTAGCCTCACCCGGCTCAAACCAACCCACTGGAGACCGGCACCGCCTACCATACAAAGCCTCATACGGTGCCATATGAATGCTTGAGTGATAACTGTTGTTGTAAGCAAACTCCGCAAGTGGTAAGAACTGATCGGAAGTACCCCCAAAATCCATCACACACAAACGAAGCATATCCTCAAATATCTGAATAGTGCGCTCAGACTGTTCGTCTGTCTGAGGGTGAAATGTTGTACTCAACTCCACCGAGTGGTCAACTCTCGTTGTAAGGCTCTCCAGAACCGTGATGTAAACTGCGTACCCCGGTCAAAGATAATAGATACTGGTACGCCATGAAGCATGACAATATCGTGAATGTAAACCTGAGCCAGATGCTCCGAAGAGTAAGTAGTAACCACAGGAATGAAATGAGCTGACTTGGTTAATCTATCCACAATCACCCAAACTGCATCGAACTTCCTCTGATTCCGTGGGAGCCCAACGACAAAATCCATAGTGATCCGCTCCCATTTCCATTCTGGAATCTCTAACTTCTGAAGCAATCCACCCGGTCGCTGATGCACATACTTCACCTGCTGACAATTTAGACATTGAGCTACATATTCCACTATGTCTTTCTTCATCCGCCTCCACCAATAGTGTTGTTTCAAGTCATGATACATCTTTGCGGCACCTGGATGAATGGAGTACCGCGAACTGTGAGCTTCCTGAAGAATTAACTCACGCAAACCATCTACATTAGGTACACATAGCCTGCCCTGCATCCGTAATACACCATCATTTCCAATAGTGACTTCCTTGGCATCACCGTGCTGTACCGTGTCCTTAAGGACAAGCAGATAGGGGTCATAATACCGACGCTCTATAAAAAGATCATAAAGAGAAGACTGAGAAACCACACAAGCCAAAACTTGGCTCGGCTCGGCTCGAAAACATCCAATCTAACAAACTGGGTGGCCAAGGCCTGAACATCCAAGGCTAAAAGCCTCTCTGCTACTGGTAGATATACTAAGCTGCCCAAACTCCCCAACTTGCGATTCAAGGCATTGGCCACTACATTGGTCTTCCCGGGATGATGGAGAATGGTGACATCATAATCCTTAAGCAACTCCAACTACCTCCGTTACCGCAAGTTAAGATCCTTCTATTTAAACAAATGTTGCAGGCTCCGGTGATCGGTGTAGACCTCATAAGGGACACCATACAAATAGTGTCGCCAGATCTTCAAGGCATGAACAATAGCTGCTAATTCAAGATTGTGGACATGATAATTCTTCTCATGTACCTTTAACTGTCTGGACGCAGATGCAATCACCCTACCGTCTTGCATCAACACTGCACCGAGACCAATACGCGACGCATCACAATACACAGTATAAAACCCTAAACCTGTAGGAAACACCAATACTGGGGCTGTAGTCAAAGCTGTCTTGAGCTTCTAAAAGCTCTCCTCGCATTCCTCAGTCTACCTGAACGGAGCACCTTTCTAGGTCAATTTGGTCATATGTGCAGCAATAGAAGAGCTTTTGAAATATCTCCTCGCATTCCTCAGTCCACCTGAACAGAGCACCTTTCTGGGTCAATTTGGTCATATGTGCAACAATAGAAGAGAAACCCTCTACAAATCGGCGATAATACCCCGCCAAGCCAAGAAAACTTTGGATATCCGTATTTGAGGAAGGTCTGGACCAACTCTGCACTGCCTCAATCTTCTTCGGATCTACCTTGATCCCCTCGCACGAAACTATATGACCCAAGAATACCACTGAATCTAGCCAGAATTCACACTTTAAATTTTTTGCATATAACTTCTTTTCTCTCAAAGTTTGAAGCACAGTCCTCAGGTGCTGCTCATGATTCTCCCGGCTCCGGGAGTACACCAAAATATCGTCAATAAACACATTGACGGACATGTCAATATATGGATGAAATACACTGTTCATCAAATGCATAAATATTGCTGGGGTGTTCGTTAGTCTAAATGACATTACAAGGAATTCATAATGGCCATACCGAATCCTGAAAGCAGTCTTCGGGATATCTGGCTCCCGAATCTTCAAGTGATGATAGCTTGAACGCAAGTCAATCTTAAAGAACACCCTGACACGCTGAAGCTGATCAAATAGGCCATCAATATGTGGCAATGGATACATGTTCTTCATTGTAACCTTGTTCAATTGTCAATAATCAATACACATGCGCAAGGAATCATCTTTCTTCTCTACAAATAAGATTGGAGCACCCCAAGGCGATACACTGGGCCGAACAAAATCCTTATCAAGCAGATCATGTAACTGCTCTTTTAATTCCTTCAATTCTATTGGGGCCATACGATATGTTGGAATAGAAATGGGCTGAGTGCCCGGTAACAAATCAATTCCAAAGTCAATATCCATGTCGAGTGGCATACCCGGAAGATCCGCTGGAAATATATCTGGAAAATCCCTTACTACCGGAACTGACTCCAAGGTAGGAGTATCAACACTAACATCTCTCACATAGGCTAGATACGCATCACACCCCTTCTCAACCATTCGTTGAGCCTTAAGAAATGAAATAACCATGCTAGGAAAGTAATCTAAGGTACCTCTCCACTCTATCCGTGGTAGACCTGGCATAGCCAATATCACCATCTTGGCGTAACAATCAAGGATAGCGTGATAGGGCTACAACTAGTCCATGCCCAAAATAATATTGAAATCCACCATACTGAGCAATAATAAATCAGCTATGGTCTCAAAACCACTGATAACAATCAAACACAACTGATACATGCGGTCAACAGTAATAGAATCACCCACGGGTGTAGATACATAAATAGAAGAACTCAAGGAATCACGGGATACGCCCAAATACGGGGAAAAATAAGATGACACATAAGAATAAGTGGAACCTGGATCAAATAAGACTGACGCATCTCTATGATAGACCGGAACAATACCTGTGATAATATAATCGGATGCAACTGCCTCCGTCCTAGCAGGAATGGCATAATATCTGGCCTAGCCTCCCCCTCTAGGGCGACCTCTACCTGCCCAACTCCACCTCGAACTGGCTGTGCAGGTGGAGTGGTAACTGGTGCAGTAATCATGGCCTGAGAAGCCTGAGGGCCCTGTGGAATAGGTGGGGTCTGAGAAATCTGTGGAGGTGCACCCCTCCTAAATTTGGGGCAATCCTTTATTATATGACAAGTATCACCGCACTTAAAATAAGACCTTGGAGGACGTGGCTGTTGATACTGGCTCGGACCTGATCGACTGGACTGACCGCTGAAAGCACCCCATACAAGAGGTACAGTAGACACTAGCGGTGTATAATAGGGAACCTGAGGTCTGGGAGTAGCCGGAATACCGCTGGAAGCTGGAAGTGCTGAATGAATAGGATGGCCCACATAGCCTCTACCATGACGGGCTGCAGCTAGGGCACAAGAACTATTATACGTGCCAGAATCTCGAGGTCTCTTAGCTCCCCTTTCGTCTCTCTCCCGGATCCGCATACCCTCCAATCTCCTAGCAATTACCACCACCTGCTGGTATGCGATGTACATCTCCAGCTCTCGGACCCTACTGAATATGATACTAGGGTTGATCCCCTCAATAAATCGATGGACACGCTCTCTGACAGTAGCAATCAGGGCAGGTGTATGCTTAGATAAATCACTGAACCAGATTGCATACTCCGATACTGTCATAGAGCCCTGGCGCAACTGCTCAAACTCTGTGCGCCATGCATTTCTGAGACTGTGAGGAACATACTCCCTCAAGAACATATCTGAAAACTGAGTTCAAGTGAGTGAAGTTGCCTCAGCCAGACTATTCAACTCGTATGCTCTCCATCACTGGTAGGCCACCCCTCTAAGCTGGAATGCCATAAAAGAAACCCTATTGGTATCTACAATACCCATAGTATGGAGGATTCAATGGCACTCCTTAAGAAAACCCTGGTCATCCTCTGACGCCAGGCCACTGAAGGTAGGAGGGTGGTACTTCTTGTACCTCTCGAGCCTGAGCTGCTCCCATTTCAAAACTGCTGCCCTAACCTCGGGCCGAACTGGGACAACTGGCATAACCGGTGGAGAAAACTTAGGCTCGCTAGTCAAAGAGAGTATAGTATTAAATCGTCTCCACATGGATTAGTTTAAATAATGTTCTAAAAACTCTTCAGCTCAACACTATCCAGGATAATAACCTTTGATTGATGTTATTATCGACTACAAATAAAACTAAAATTATCTATTGTAAGAAACTAAAGGCACTTTAATGATTAAGGAGCAGCGATTTAATATCAGGGTGAGAAGTAAGGGTTGTGACAAGATATGTAATCAATTATTATTTTGGGTAACTCTAGGTTAAGTTCACTCTTAACAACTATTGACTCCTTCAATTTCAACAGATGATTAGGCTACCTTAAGGATTCAAACTCTTCTTTCGAATGAGTGAGAGTTCCCTTAATCCACCTAATAACAAGTCCTATGACATATGCACAAACACAGTGAATGAATGATCCTCCGAAAAATACCTCTCGATTATTCTTCTAAACTAGGTTAATTGATAACTCTCTAAGCTCTTTCGATTACCTATAAAAGGCGTAACATCAACCTAAACGATATGACACAAAGAAAATTGCAGCAACACTTCTCTTTCGATTAAAGTAAAACCACAATAAGCCTTGCAATTTAATTAAAAACCCATTCAATGAATCCTGGCAATTAACAGAGAGTAAAACCCAAAACAATAGTCAAATCACAACATCCGTCAACAACCTTAAGCAAGATTACTCCATAATGGAAAAAGTATTCATCACAAGAGTATTAGAAGAACAAGAAGACATTGCAATTCCCCAAATTCAAACAAACTTCCGTATTGAATGAATTGAATGAAGTATTTTGCGTTTCCGTTGTTTTCTTCCTTCTTCTCTTCCAAAAGTTGCTCTCAAAAATCAAAATACCTCCCTTTTAGACGAGCTGGGCTTCATATAGGTCAAGAGGAGTCGCCTCCGAAATTATAAAAATAGGCTTGGGAAATTTTCCAGACCAAACGTGCGCGGTCGCGCAAGTTGGACAGTGTTATGCTCCATTTGCGCTCCCAGTGCATGCTCGCACACCTGGGTGGCTTCCTACTTCATTCGTCGTTTCTCTTAATTAAGTGAATTATTGTCCGTTGATCCTCGATTACGATCCCAACTTAATCCACCGGCTTTTACTCAAACTTCAAAGATCCAGAATAGCTCGACTTATCTCCAAAACCTCATCGTAACTCGGAATCGCTCCTACAAAGCATAAAACACACACTCAGTACAAAATAATACCATTCTAAGCCTAAACACTAGTAAAGTGCAACGAATTAGAGTGCAATTATTGGCTACAATACGCAATTATAGCCTATCATCAATACCCCACACTTAAACCATTGCTTGTCCTCGAGTAATCAAACTACACTTCATTTAAAATACGACATTTTTCAACAACTCTCAAGACTCATCGCACCAAGACTCTTTAAAATAGATTACGCACAATATTGTAACATCTTAACCTCAAGATTTGACTCAAAAGCCCCAAGCATTATCTATAACCCGCTCACTTACTCTAAGACAGAGGTCAAGCATTACCTTTCCTTTATGAATCTAGTTCCCTCACACAAACATAGAGAGTAATTCCACACATAAAGACATTAGGAACAATTAGGAACTCAAGGTAGAAAGAATTCACTCACTCTCAGAAATAGCATTCATATGCCATAAAAGACGTACCATAGGCTTGCCCGTAGTGTACTACTCTACTAATTGAGTTTATTTAGTTAAGGATCAAGTAGGACTTTAATTGGTTGTAATGTAGGTTGCGGGACAGGTAGGATACATGTGGATATAAGAGTGACTACACCTCCCTAAGCACTTTCAATACATATACTTAACCATTCAACCCCACACTTATGTCAAACCATACTCCACCTTCACATCAAATTATATTAACTCCCTATTTCTTTAAGCACAATTACATCAAGGGTCACCACCTTCAAAGAATATTTTGCACAACAATTCACTTTTTTTTTCTTTTCTTTTTTTTTTCCCAATTACTGTGGCTCTTACTTTTTCAAACTAGTGCACCTGTCTCCTTATTTTATTAGTTCCACTCAAAAGCCAAACCAATCACCCCACACTTCAACTCTTACAATGTTCACAACAATTTTAAGTGCTCATGGGAGGTAAAAGGTTCAAATAGAGAGTCAATTCAAACAAATGGGTAAGGCTTTGTAATGTGGTTGCCAAAGAAATAAGATAAAAGGCTCAACAGGGGTTAACTAAGATACATAATAATTAGATGAATAAGACATATACTGGCTCAACAAAGAAATTCCTATATCACTTCCAAGACTGAATTAACTACCATTTCGCTTTGCAAATACACATGGCAAGTTCTAGACATCAAATGCAATGCAATGAATAATACAAAACCTCACCCACACATGGCACATACTCACTCAAGATCGGACTCATCAAGACACCCTAGTAAAAGTAGTTAAACAAAGTTAAGATCATACAATTTAAGGTACTTATACAAGATTCAAAAATTGAGTCCAAGCGTCACAACTAGAGCACTCACTATACTCTATGTTACACCCTATGCGTCCCAAGGTGACGTATAATGAATATGAGACTTGTTCATCCTGATTTAAATAGGTTTAAAGTCACAATACGACTATATATGATGGTTGGATAGAAAATAAAATGTTTGGGAAAAGTCGGATTTAAGTTGCGGAAAACCGATTAAGGATTTGCCTTGTAACAGAGCTTTTTGAGCAAGGATTTGCCTCGTTGGGACATATTATATACCAAATTGAAGGTCTTGAAATATAGTTTATAACTCTATTAACCGTTCATTTATACGACATCCGTATAAAAAGATATAAGTGTCGGAAGATGGGCCAACGAGAGGGTGCCAAGCTAGCACCTCTTTGACTTTTCCAAACTTGATATATATAGGTCTTAGGCCGTGTTTATCTTCATTTTGCCATAGAACACAACCTTTGAACATCCATAAACATATCCTTAAGTTCTCTTCTAGTGTTTCAAAGAAGATTAAGATCCCGGGTACGAAATCAAGAAGCAATAACATTAGAATGATCCCTACGACGTAAGTATCGCTATATCGCCTCTCTTTTTCTTTGTAGTTTGACTTTTGGAAGGTAATTCATAGTTTGGAAAACGTCTAATTTCTGTATTTAAGCTTTTATATATCAAATAAGGTTGATAAATTTGTTTCCTAATAGTTAGAACTCACGGGACGGTAATCGGAAGTCATGAGTTTGATTTATTTCACTTTTAGTGGAATGTTTTGTAGTCCACTCGTGTTGGCCTATTGTGCTGCAAATTTATGGAGTTTGGAAGGATGAAGGCATGGAGAAATGCCACATGTTTGTATCTCGCTTATAATAGTCTTGAGGGAGCAGTGAAATCAGGGGAAATGATGTCCGTTTTATTTTAAAATCGAGTTATCATTTGAGATACGTGATATACCACCGCCATCTAAGTTGTACACGTATTTCTTTGTTATAGGGTTGGCGCGCTAGTTGTCATAAGCTTGTTGTTGAGCTGCATTGACGACTTGAGTTATGTTAAGGCTATCCCTTCTTTCCTTTTGGCATGATCCATATGATACAAACGAAACGAGCAGGCACGCAACTTTCATAAATGATTATATTCTTAGAAGTACTAGGGTTGCCTATGTTCTGGATTCTCCATATGTCCTACTTTCATATTGTTTGTTCATGGGTATCATGACATTCCGAGAGATATTATTGACTTACTTCATTATGCATTGCATCTATTTATACATGTATACTGACCCATGACCAGATGGTGTTATATAAGTGTATAGTATATGTATATGGGTTATGGAAAAGGTTATGGTGTTATATATGCACCACCACCTGATCAGCTGGTATACATTGATGATTTCGCCCACAGTGGCTGAAATGATATGATGGGATACCCTTAGAGGCTTGATGATGTTATGTACGCATATACCTATGCATGGTATGACATTTATAGGCACATGCATGACATTATAAATTTTTCATTATTCACAAAGCTATCCAGTATTACAGGTTGAGTTCCTTACTCCATGTTTCTTTTATGTCTTTTATATACTACTTTCATGCCTTACATACTCGGTACTTTATTTATACTGACGTCCCTTTTGCCTGGGGATGCTACGTTTCATGCCCGCAGGTCGCGATAGACAGGTTGAGAGCACTCATAGTAGGCTATCAGCTCAGGGGAAGGTGTTTGTGCACTCCACTTACTCCGGAGTTGCCTATTTGGTCAGTATAATTTGAATATGTATTGATTGGTATGGCGGAGCCCTGTCCCAACCTTTATGACATTTATGTACTCTTAGAGGCTTGTAGACAAATGTCATGTATATGGATACTTGTATGGCCTTATTGGCCTACGTTTTGAGTATACAAATGTTCATGTCGGCCTTATAGGCCCGTATGTCACATGTATAAGTTTCTATATCATGTTAGGTCATCCTATGTCTAGTATTCCCTTATGTTTTATTCCCGTTATCTCATGACGGCCCTTCTGGCCCACTTACCCGTGACGGTATGATAAGAAAGATATGTTACGTTGGTACTTGGTTGTGTAAGGCACCGGGTCTACGGTTTGGGTCGTGACACTCTAGGTATAATAGAGTCTAGAGATATTCCCTTCCCATTCAAAGCAGAGCTAGGGGTACCTACTCAAAAAAAAAAAACTAACTACACCCGATTTAATTAAAACCCTTGGAAAAGAACTGCGGCACAAAGAAAAACCAACGGGGAATTAATACACTACCTACCAAGAGAAAATCTTTTTGTCTTTTTCTTTCTACTTTGATCCCTCAAGAAACCCGTCGAATGATATCCATCGTTGGGAAAAATCAAAAATTTTAAAATTTTTATGTAGTTTTGTTCTTTCATCTATCCCTAGCTACTGAGATAAACAACAACAAACCCCAACTACCAAAAACAAAACTGATATACATACAACATACAAATATTCCCCACCCCACACTTTAAATGGTGGCATGCCCCCATGACATACAAAGAAAAATGCAAAGGTGAAGAAAACTCCCCTGATCAAGTCAGTCAGTGTGGGAGACGGTTCCGGGGTCTAAATGACAAGCCCGGCCAAGTGCACGCAGCCCTGCCATGATCTTCTTCTGTAGCAAGGGCGTCCACTCGAGTACCCAAATCAGTGACAGAAGTATGTTGTAACGACCCGACTTGTCGTTTTGAACATTTATGCTCCTTTATACTATTTGAAGTCTTGAGTAACTTCATATGATGTATTATGACAAAGTTTGAGTTTTTTTGTATTCGACCTCGGATGGAGTTTTGATGATTCCGTTATATCCGGATGGTGATTTTGTACTCGGGCGTATGCCCGGAATTTAATTTGGATATTTGTAGGATGTTTCGACGTCATTTTATCAAGTATAAGTGGTATCACATTGAGCAAATGAGCTCCAAATTCCGTTTTTATTAATTTATTAGATCCGTATGGAAGTTACGGAGCCACAGCAAAAAGAAACGTCGAATTCAGACATCATATGAGAGAGTTATGCCCATTTTCGGGCGAAATAGAAACGATTTCCCATCGCCAGTGCCCAGTGTAGCGTGGGGCACTATCCCTGGCACTGGGAATCTTAAGGTTCTGGAACCAGCACCACAGGCAGCGCCCCACGCCACCTATGGCGCTCGAAACATTATATACTCATTTCGGGGTTTATTTTTCCCCATTCCTCTTGGCCGAATATTTGGGGTTTCCTCCACTCTCTCAAGACCTCCAACTCTCCCCATCTTCAAGGTGAGTAATCCCTACTAATTTTGTGTCTCATTCCATCAATTCCACCCTAAAACTAACTCAATCCTCCATAAAATACATAGATCTTCAAGAATTTTCTTCAAGAACTCAAAGAAGGGTTTCGCACGATTTCTTCCAAAAGGTAATCCTACACCCTTAGACTTACATGTATGGATATATTATGGTTATATGAGTATGAATTAAGTATTGAAACTTATGGTATGGTGATTGAAAGCCATAAGTTTCCAATTTAAATACATAACCATTGTAGAGATTGAAAGGTGATTATTTGATGGAAGTTTATTGGTTGGGTGTGGATGGATGGTCATTTATGTGATGTTGGAAGTCATGAATTATTTAAGAATGATGGTGGGATAAATTGTTGGTAAATGGTAGTAGTTGGATGAACTAATTCTATGGTTAAGAGATGTAGAGATTCATGCCTACCAGGTGTTTGATAAAGTGCCTAAATGGCTTAAATTATGAAATTTGTTACTAATATTGGTCCCATTGGATGTTGTTATTGTAGAATGAAGTTGCTTAGTATAGTGGATCATTGTAGTATCATTAAGGGACGGATTTGAGGTATGTTGGCTAAACTCCTCTCTTAGAATTGAATCCCACGGTATTCATGTAATTTATGTAAGTCTCGAGTTGTTCATTATAAAATTGGCTATTCCGATTTCCAAATAAGATTGTGTTGAAAGATATATGTTTGATATGTATCCCAATTGCTTTTATCATGTTATGTTATCATTTGATAATGTGTTCAATGTATGGGATGTGCATTAGAAATGTTTCTACTTCAAGTCGCGTTTCAAATGAAGGCTAGTATGCGAAATTATGTAAGAAATCTCGATGTGCTTAAGGTTCTTAATTACTCATGTGTGTAATGAAAACCGTGATTAGAGATGTTTTGTTATTGATAATCTATAAAGATGCTTGAAAGTGAAAGGAGAGAGTTGGGGATATAAAGTATGGCCACCGTGCCGATAATGAATGTTATACTTGTGGCTAATAGTGCCAATGAAATGAAATGATGTGAGAAAGGTTAAGAAATAAGCCTTGATTCAACTGTTCCAAATTGACTTCGAAAATAGATTTGCCTAAAAGCCTATGTACTCAAGGCATGCCCAAATGTGATTGTTTCAACTAATGCTATGCTTTGTAAGTATTTCCAACGTGTTTAGAGCTCTTATATATTCATGAGTTGAAATTGTGTATTGCCCTTTTGGGGAAAAGGTAATTCAAGAATAATCTATATGTTGATGTTTACGATGATAATCTTTGAAAGTAAAGAAATAAAAGTACGGAATATGATATACGGCCACAGTGCCATGAATTAAGAATAATATGTATGGCTAAGGGAGCCAATGAAATAATGATGTTGTGAGTAGTTGAAAGTGCTAATGAAGTGATATATGGTGTGCAAGGTTATGAGATGAACGTATTCGTACTTATGTTTCCAATGTGATATAAGCTTCTACGTCCTCATGAAGATAGGCTATGGTGTTCCTAAATGTTTTAAATGTTCTTAATGTTCTATGATCACCCATGGCAAGTACAAGTAAGTAATAGTATGAACATGAAATGCGGTCGTTTGCCAAAATAAGAATTATGAGTCGTTGTATGTCCCAATGGTTTCAATCATAGTATGCATGCTTCTAAAATAATAAATGTATATGACTTCGATGTTAAGTCCCCAAGAATAATGAACTTAGCTAATGACCTCAAGATGACAAGTGAGTGAATAACGAGATGAAAGGGAGATGTCCTATGCTAAATGATGATGAATCTTATGAAAACGAGTTTGGGCCATGTGCCATTGAAATTGACTTATTGATTCACCATACATGTGTTAATGTAATGAGATATGTTTATCCATGATGAGCATGAACATGAAGTGTTCCAATGATCTGGGAACTTATGACCTTAAATGTAATGTTAATCATGTCGCTTTGAGTTTATATATGGTCATGTGCATAATGAGGTGTTATGTGAACCCTATGGACGGTCTATGAAATACAAAGGTGTATTGTATATGTAATCCTATGAACGGTCTATGAAACACACAGGTGTATTGTGTAAGTAAACACTGTGAACGGTCTATGAAACGCACATGTGTATTGTATCAGTGATACTGTGAGCGGTCTATGAAATGCACAGGTGCATTGTATATGTAATCCTATGAACGGTCTATGAAACGCACAGGTGTATTGTGTAAGTAAACACTGTGAACGGTCTATGAAATGCACAGGTGTATTGTATAGGCGATACTGTGAACGGTCTATGAAACACACATGAGTATTGTGTAAGTAAACACTATGAATGGTCTATGAAACGCACAGGTGTATTATGTAAGTAAACACTGTGAACGGTCTATTAAACTCACAGGTGTATTGTATAGGTGATACTATGAACGGTCTATGAAACACACATGTGTAATGTATAGGTGATACTGTGAACGGTCTATGAAATGCACAGGTGTATTATGTAAGTAAACACTATGAACGGTCTATGAAATGCACATGTGTATTGTGTAAGTAAATAATGTGAACGGTTTATGAAACGCACAAGTGAAATGTATAGGTGTAAGATAAGAGAGGGATATGGACGGTCTAGTGAGACGCATTGTTAACGCAGACATTAGGTGCCACTTTCATTGGCCTTCTTTGTACATGTTGTTTCAATTACTTTATATTATGTATTCCATGCATAGTTCATATGGCTTAGTTAATCCTAAACGAAGTTTAAAATGATGTAAGCATAACAAGACTTGAAATGTGAATCTATGGGATATTTCGTAGTTCTTGATGTACTTCATATGCCTCTTATTTGAACTACCATGATTTCATATGTTGTTCTGTTTGCCTTACATGCGAGTACTATTCCACATGTACTCACGTCCCTTTTGCCAGGGGTGCATCTTTTAATGGATGCAGGTATACTTCTACAAGATGATATGGATCTTTGATAGAGATCTTCTGCGCAACAGATTATGGTGAGCCTGCTAGAATTCTAATGGGTATTAGAGTCTAGTTGGTTTTATGTACTTAGGTATCTATTGTCATAGAATCTCCATGTATATTGTGGTTCATGTACTTAAGTTTTGAGTTTCATCATGTATTTATGTTCACATATATTTATGAAGCTATGTACTCATCACGAGAGAAAAAGAAAAAATATTTATGGGCCATTGAGCCAAATGTATTCAATATGAAAGTCAAGATCTAATTATGTTTTGATAAATCATGCATGAGTAATGATGAGAGGTTGATGTAAAGTAGGCTTGCTCGACCGGGTTTACTCGGTTGAGCGCTGGTCGCGCTCCCCGAGGTCGGGGCGTGACATATGCATCCCCGCCATCTCCTACTCTAAAGCGCTCATTATCGTGTCCCAACAGCCACTTGAAGTTACCCCAACATCCAGCTCATGTGGTGGAGCAGCAACAACATCTTCATTTCCCTCTTCGGGCGCATCAGATTCCTCGCTATCCGCCTCAGCGGGCCCAGTAGGGTCCTTCCCGATTACAACCTTATCAACCCGGAATTTATGTTCGCACTTTACTTTTCCATCCATGTCCATGTTTTTCGATACTCGGGGCCCACGGCATAACCGATTGACTAATGATGGAAAAACGAACCCATACCTCTGCACAAGACAGCGAATCAACATCTCGGCCTAAATGATCTGAGCCACATCAAAATCATGGCCATTGACAAAGCACCAAACAGAGCCGCCCGAGGACCATTCACCTCAATGGTGTTTCCTGAAGGCAGCAGGCGGTTATTGATAATATAGAGTCAGCACTTCCCTTCAAAGGTCAGTGGAGCCGAGTGAAATTTTTTACCCTCCTTTATCCACACTACCTCCTTGCCAGGTACACAAATAGTTGTGAATAACAGGTTCCACATGTATGGTTCTATGCCGTACGTGGCATAATAGTCACCTATATCCGGATCTTCCACGAATTTCAGCAAATGATAGGCTCTTCAGATGGCCTCTTTGGAGAAGTCCACTCTTTTCTTCATGACTGTGCAGACATGGGCGTCATGTTCCGGGCAGTTTGCATAAAACTCCTGAACAACCATTAAGTTCGCTTCGTCAGTTTCTTCAAAGAATATACTCAAGTCGCGCCTGACCAATTCATGATACACAGGGGGACAGTCATTCTGGAGGGACCCCATATCAATTCCCCTCTCCGGAATGGGCTTTTTGCTTGCCTTTTGTTGGAATCGTTCTTGGGCTTCCCAAGAGATAAATTTATTCTGATTATACAGGCGAGTAGAAGCCGAAGCTCAGGCCCGGGATGTTCCCGCGTGACCACTTGTGGATGCAATTGTGGTTTTTCGTTTCTTGGTTGGCGCCATAGTACCTGCAACAAACCGCCAAATATTAGCTAATGAATCACATGGCGAACCAAGAGAGGCTACTCAGACTTCATCCTTACACTTGGTCATAACATTACGCCCACAATTGCATTGAGGCAATTTCACAAACACATAACAAGCATAGTTGTCTCTAACCCCCATAACTCAATTTCAGCCCTAGTTAGACTAAGGATATACCAATGTCACACCCAGCCACTATATGGTCAGTCCCCATGGTGAAACTCGACTTCCCACCCCACAAGACATGGAGCATAAAAGGAGAGACAACAAAAACAAAAATCTACTACAACACAAGCAAAATCAAATACAATAACTACGAAAAGAGAGAGATAAAGCATCTCACTTACCTGAAGGGACTTGGGAGAGAAAACATGTGAAGTTGGGTGAAGGGAGAAGAGGAGGGGGTGGTGCGGTGTTGTTTGTCTTACAGAGAGAGGATGTGAGAGGGGGGTCGAATTAGGGTTGTTTAGTGTAGGGGAAAGAAAGAGGGAATTTTATAATTGGGGGTCTTGGGAGGGGAAAGTCCGAAATTAAAAGGGAAAAACTTACCTGATGCGCGGTAGGTTCGTGGTCGGTGCGTGGTCGCGCATGTGATCGAGCACTTGAGGCAGTACACTAGCAAAAATACGTGACCCGGTGCGCGGTCACCCCATCAGATGTGCGTCCGCGCACGTACCGCTTCGTATACGTTGCCTGTTGCGCGACCTGGTGCGCAAAGTGACCCCCCAGGTGCGCGGTCACACAAAAATACCCTCAAAAGGGGTCTTTAAGACACCTTAATTCCTACCTTCCGCGACATGTACCTTCCTGCACCTACCACATCATACTATACACTAATTTTCTATCGATTCTACACTATAAATAAAAGTGAAAATCTAACTAATAGAATAGTTAGAAGTAGTTCTGAGTTATAATCGTCAGCGTGACTCAATCAGGCATCCTCAACTGATTTTGATGCACGAGGATTGCTGAGCAAATCCTCTAGCAAGATATGGTTTTAGTCTTTTCCCATTCACTTTGAAACCTTCCGTTCCGTCCTTGTTCTGGATCTCAATTGCCCCATATGGTGATTCATGTTTCACCACATACGGTCCAGTCCATCTAGACTTAAATTTTTTGGAGAATAACCTGAGTCTACTATTGTACAGTAAGACTCTGTCCCCTTCATGAAACTCCTTTGGCTTAATCAGATGATTATTCCACCTTTTAGTCTTTTCCTTGAAACTTCGGGCATTTTCATATGCGTCTAGCCTAAACTCCTCCAATGCATTCATCTGCGCCAACCTGTGTTCACCTGCAAGACTAAGATCAAGATTAAAGCACCTTAATTGCCCAATAAGCTTTATGCTCTATCTCAGTAGGTAGGTGACACAATATTCCATACACTAGTTTAAATGGTGAAGTCCCTATGGTTGTTTTGAACACAGTTTTATGTGCCCATAGAGCTTCTTCCAACTTTACCGACCAATCCTTACGAGAAGCACTAACCACCTTTTCGAGAATTCGTTTAAGTTCATGGTTAGCCACTTTGGCTTGCCCACTAGTTTGGGCATGGTACAGGGTTCCCATTTTGTGTGTGACCCCATACTTGGACAGCAGTGTAGCAAACTGCTTGTCCACAAAGTGTGACCTATTGTCACGGATAATCACTCTAGGTGTTACAAAGAGGGTAAAGATGTTTTTCCTTAAGAATTCACACACCACCCGAGCATCATTGGTCCTAGTAGGGATTGCTTCAACCCACTTAGATACGTAGTCAGCGGCTACTAGGATATACTCATAAGAGTGTGACGATGGGAACGGACCCATGAAGTCAATACCCCAAACGTCAAACATTTTACATACCAGAATGGAGTTGAGAGCTATTTCGTCCCTCTTGCTAATATTACCTGCCCTTTGACACTTGTCACATGAAGCTACATATACTCTCCCGTACTTGTACAAGGTAGGCCAAAAGAAACCGGCTTCCATTACCTTTGCTGCAGTGCGATTCCTGCCATAGTGTCCTCCAACTGCTCCATCGTGGCAATGAGACAGAATGCTTGCCATTTCGCATTCAGACACACATCTTCGAATAACACCATATGCACACAGTTTAAACAAGAAAGGCTCATTCCAAAAATAACATCTTACCTCACCTTGCAACTTTTTTTTATGATTTGAGGTTAAGTCGTGTGGTATCCACCCACTAGCCAAGAAGTTGGCTATGTCGGCGAACCATGGTGGTCTATCGGAGACTGCTGCAATGGAAAAAATTTGCTCATCTGGGAACTCTTCCCAAATGTCCATCGCTTCAACATGTGGTTTCTCCAATCGCGACAAGTGGTCAGCCACTTGATTTGCGTGCCCTTCATGTCCTTGATTTCTAGATCAAATTCTTGTAGCAACAATACCCACCACATCAGACGCGGTTTGGACTCTCTCTTACTCAGTAAATATTTTAGTGCTGAGTGATCAGTATGCACTATTACCTTGCTTCCCACCAAATAGGATATGAACTTGTCGAAAGCAAAAACTACTGCAAAGAACTCCTTCTCCATGGTAGCATAGTTCACTTGAGCGTCATTCAAGGTCTGGCTTGCATAGTAAATAGGTTAGAACAGTTTATCTCTCTTCTGCCGTATCACTGCTCCTACTGCCATATCACTGGCGTCGCACATTATCTCAAAAGGCTCACTTCAGTTAGGAGTCACCATTATGGGGGCACTTACTAGCTTCTCCTTAATTAGTTCGAATGCTCTGAGACACTCCACATCAAATACAAATTTTACATCCTTGGCAAGTAATGCAGTCAAGGGCTTGGTGATGCTGGAAAAATTCTTAATGAACCTTCTATAGAAACTGGCATGCCCCAAAAAACTTTTGATGCTCTTCACTGAGGTCGGTGGCAGGAACTTGGCTATCACGTCTACTTTAGCTCTATCGGCTTCAATACTTTCAGCTGTGACTTTATGGCCCAGGACGATCCCCTCCTTAACCATGAAGTGACACTTTTCCCAGTTGAGTATTAGGTGAGTGTCCTCACATCATTTCAGAACAAGTTCGAGGTTCCTCAAGCAATCTTCAAAGTCATCTCCAAATAGAGTAAAATCATCCATGAACACCTCCAGACACTTCCCATTTAAATCTGAAAATATTGACATCATGTATCTCTAGAAAGTAGCTGATGCATTGCATAGTCCGAAAGGCATTCTCCGGTATGCAAAGATTCCAAACGGGCATGTAAAGGTGGTTTTCTCAACATCCTCGGGAGCAATGGGTATTTGATTGTACCCTGAATATCCATTTAAGAAGCAGTAACATCCACGCCCCGCCACCTTCTCTAATATCTGACCAATGAAAGGAAGAGGGAAGTGATCCTTCAATGTTGCATCATTTAATATCCGGTAGTCAATGCATATCCTCCACCCAGTAACCGTTCTGGTATGAATTAGCTCGTTGTCCTCATTTTTTACCACTGTCATGCCCCTTTTTTTCGGCACAACCTGTACAGGACTGATCCATTGACTGTCAGAGATGGAAGATATTATGCATGCATCTAGCAATTTGAGTATCTCTTTCTGAACCACCTCCTCAAGATTTTTGTTCAATTTGCGTTGGGGTTGCACCACTGGTTTACTCCCTTCTTCTAACAAGATCGTGTGCATGCAGATTGCAGGGTTGATCCCATGAATATCAGCTATACTGCAACCGATTGCCTTTTTATGCTTCCGTAGTAACTCCACAAGCATGTGTTCCTGTTCACCTGTCAAATCAGCAGCAACTATCACAGAAAAATTGTTAGTATCCAAAAAAGCATATTTCAAGTGTGTCGAGAGTACTTTCAATTCCAACTTCGGCTTGCTCTTTTCTTTCTCGAATTCTTCTTCATCTACCACCTGGTTCTCATTTTCCAGTGCCTCAACTTCCTTCTTGATCTCAAGATATTCATCCTCTGTTGTGCTTGATTGACTAATGCATCTCTCTAGTGAGTCACCTACCATCTTATCCAGTTTGTGTTATTCAGCTAACTCTCCCACCACGTCATGTTTGAGACAAGCATAGGCAGATGCCTCATCACATGGGTATTTCATCATTCTCTTAATTTGAAATACTATTTTTTCGTTTCCCACTCGTAACATGACTTACCCCTCATATATATCAAGAATATCCCGGTCAGTACAAAGGAATGGTCTCCCCATGATTAGAGGCACTTCCTTATTTTCTTCCATATCTACCACGATGAAGTCTACTGGGAAAACAAATTTGTCTACCCTACCAGGATTCCCTCAATTATTCCCTCCAGTATGATCATGGTTTGATCAGCCAGTTTCAAGGATACTGGCACAGATTTTATCACTCCTGGCTCTCTTTCCAATTTCTTGAACACCTATAATAGCAACAAGTTAATAGATGTACATGAATCGCACAAGGCTTTGTCAATTTTTTCGCTACCCAACGAGTAAGGTATAGTGAAACTGCCAGGATCCCCACACTTCTTGGAAATTTTGTTCTGTAGAATGGCACTGCATTAGGCATTGAGTTTGACCACTTTCATTTCCTCGAGCTTCCTTTTGCTTGAGAGGATTACCTTCAAGAATTTTGCATAGGCTGTCATATGTGTGAGCACCTTCGTGAACGGAATGTTCACATACAACTGTTTCAACATCTCCAAGAATTTCCAAAGCAATTGTCTAATTTCTACCACTTCATCTTTTGAGGAAAAGGTAACAATGGCATGTGCTTGCTGTCCTCAGCTGTACTATTCACTTTCGGCTTATCAACATCCTTGTTGCTAACATTCTCCTTAGGCAAAGATTCTCTTATTTTCTTTTCTTCAGCTATCTTGGTTAAGTTGATCTCCTCTTCGTCCCTTGGTTTTGCCTTTGGCTTTGCTAATGTTTTCCCACTCCTGAGAGACACAACTTTGATTGTTTCTTTTTGATTCTTTGCAGTGTCTGCCGGCAAAGTCCCTGGCGCCCTTTCTCACAACAATGTTGCAAGCTGCCCCATTTGTCTTTCCATATTTTGGATGGTTGTGCCTTGCTCCCTGATAGTGGTCCCTTGAGTCTCAAGTTTCTCATTGGATTTATTTATAAATGCTTTCATTAGATTTTCTAAACCTGAGTTGTTGGGCTGTGGAGGTTGGTATGGTTGCCTCTATTGAGTTTGGAAACCAGGAGGTCCTTGCACTGGTGCTCAGGGATTTTGCTGCTGCCATGAGTTCAAACTACCAGTTGAAGAACTCCACGACAACCTTGGATGTCTCTATCCCATAGAATTAAAATTACCACCTCCTTGGTAGTTGCTTATGTTGAAGTTCCCCACAGCGTTGACTTTCTCAGTTGTAGCTTGACACTCATGTGTCGGGTGTCCCAATCCATAGATGTCACATCTCACCTGTGGTTGATTTTGCACTTGAGCTAGCATTAGTTGCTTGATGTTCTTAGCCATAGCTGCAATTTGGTCCTACATTGCTACCGAGGATTTTACTTGGTGCACCCCTGCTGATCTTTTTTGGTCCCTTTGATCAGTGGACCATTGTTCTGCATCTTCATGAGTCTTCTTCATCAGAGGGCCTACGACCACACTATTCAGCAATCTCCTTGATGACAGGTTTAAACCATCCCAGAAGTCCTGGATTTGCATCCATTGCTCCATTTCATTATGAAGGCACCTCCGTAATAGCTCCTTGAATCTTTCCCATGCCTCGAACACTGTCTCCCCATCACCTCGACTGAAATTGTGAATCTCTTCCCTCATTTGTCCAGTCTTAGTGGTTTTTCTAAGAACTTGGTCGTCATCTCCACCCACGTACGGATTGACCCTATGGTACAATAATAATAATAATAATAATAATAGTAATAATAATAATAATAATAATAATAATAATAATAATAATAATAATAATAATAATAGTAATAATAATAATAATAATAATAATAATAATAATAATAATAATAATAATAATAATAATAATAATAATAATAATAAAAATAATAATAATAATAATAATAATAATAATAATAATAATAATAATAATAATAATAATAATAATAATAATAATAATAATAATAAGTAAGGAGTATGTCACAATTTAACTGCACAGAATAAGGGCAAATAATACATCACGGAAGAAAAACAGAAAACTTACATATTCGGAAAAAAACAGAACAATCAAGGCAAGTACACCAATAGAAAAAATATCAACAAGGGCACTCCCGAGGTACCGCCTCGTAGTCCCAAATCATAAAGAAATTCGCAATATCTCTTTTCCGTATATCATCACGGGAGCCTTCACATTTAATTTTAAAGAAATTATTTTTTCCGAAATAGCATCCCGCGTTTAAGCCACCCTTATCACACCGCATGGCTTCTAGTAGTTCCCTTACTAGCCACGCGTATCAAGCCACCCTTATCTCACCGCATGCGTTTCAACACCCAGACCTTATACCACCGCATGCGTATCAATATCACGATCTGCACCTCAAGTGCCCAATTATTTTAACTTGCCAAATAAATCAACAACAAAATTATTATCCACAATAAAGAGCTCACGGCTCAATTACAATGTATACAAAATCTCAGCAAAATATTCGGGAGTAAATAACTCAACAAAATAACATTTCACAATTTTAATACTTTGCCCCAATACCAAATTCTACATGTCAAATACTTCATATTAATAATAATTCAATTAAGAAATTTAATTTTCAATTAATGAGCACAGAATAAATGAAACAAAGCTTCAACTAAACAGGTAAAGCAACTTGCAGGAAAAAGGTAAGGCAAATTTTAAAAATATAGAAGTGGACCAATGAGGATGAGTATAACAGGATAAAATAATTTAATTAATACGTGACATAGATCTACACAATTTAAAGACATAATCTTCTACATTTAGCTCGTGTATACACTCGTCACCTCGCGTACACGGCTTTCAATACATCACAATTTTCATAACAATACCAATCCTAAGGGAAATTTCCCCCACACAAGGTTAGGCAAGTCACTTACCTAAAACCGTGAAATTCTTTACTCCGCTATGCCTTTGCCTCACGAATTGGCCTCCGAAAGCCTCATATCTAGTCATAAATAATTCAATTCAGTCAATACAAATTATTGAAAATAAATTCCATATGAAAATACTAATTTTTTAACAAAATCCAAAATTTAACTCAAAAATCACTCGTGGGGCCCACGTCTCGGAACCCGACTAAAGTTGCAAAATATGAACCCCATTCAACCAAGAGTCCAACCGTACTAATTTTACCAAATTTCGATATCAGCTCGACCCTCAAATCTTCAAATTTAACCAAGAGGGTTTTCAAAATTTTCCAACTTAAATCACCAATTAAATACTAAGACTAGCAATAGATTCGGTTAATTTGACCAAAATTGAGTTAAGAACATTTACTTCGTTGTTTCCCTTGAAATTCTCCCGAAAATCGCCTCTCCCCGAGCTCCAAATCGATAAAAATGGAAGTCCCATTTTCAGAACTTAAACTCTCTGCCCAGTCATTTCTTCTATGAGATCGCGGATCAAGTCCCGCGATCGCGAAGCACAATTTTTTCACTACCCAAAAATAACCCTACGCGATTGGGAATAACTGCACGCGATCGCGAAGCAAAACTCTGCAGACCTACATGATCGTAGACTTGTCCACGCGATCGCGAAGAACAAAGCGTGTGGCCCAACTTCTCCCTCCTATACTCTACGCGATCACGGCATGCCTCACGCGTTCGCGATGCACTGGTGGCCAAAGCTACGCGATCGCAGCCCCATTCTCGCGATCGCATAGAACAAAATTCTCCTTTGCCCAGCTAAGCCTATGCGATCGCGAACTCTCTCACGTGATCGCGTAGAAGGAAACCATACAGTGCATCAGAAAAAAATTCTAGCAGAGTTCAAAGTATAAAATTCAACCCGTTAATCATCCGTAACTCACCCGAGATCTCCGGAACCTCAACCAAATACACCAACAAGTCCTAAAACATCATACGAACTTAGTCAAAACCTCAAATCAATCAAACAACACTAAAACCACGAATCATACCTCAATTCAAGCTTAATGAAATTAAGAAATTTTAAACTCTACATTCGATGCCGAAACCTATCAAATCAAGTCCGATTGATATCAAATTTCGCACACAAGTCATAAATGACATAACAGACCTATTCAAATTTTTATAATCGGATTCCGATCCCGATATCAAAAAGTCAACTCCCCAGTCAACTTCCAACTTAAATTTCTTATTTTCGCCATTTCAAGCCTAATTTAACTACGGACTTCCAAATAATTTTTCGGACACACTTTTAAGTCCAAAATTACCATACGGAGCTATTAGAATCAACAAAACTTTATTACGAGGTCGTTTGCACATAAGTCAACATCCGATCAACCATTTCAACTTAAGCTTTCAACCTTGAGACTAAGTGTGTCAATTCATTCTGAAATCTCTCCGGACCCGAACCGACTACCCCGGCAAGTCATATAATAGCTATAAAGTAAAAAAATAAGCAGTAAATAAGGGAACGGGGTTATAACTCTCAAAACGACCGGTCGGGTCGTTACATTTAACCCAATGGTCTGCCACGCTTTATGCGTGCTTTTGATTCATTAGCTATGATACTAGAAGATTGTCTAACAGGTACATCAATATGGATTGGAATATTCTCTGTAGGGATATGTGATTTTATTATCCTTTTCAGATCCGTAAATGCGTCTGGCATTTGATTTGCTATTCTCTGCAAATGAATAATCTTTTGCACCTCTTTTTCACAAATAGAGGCACGTGGATCAAGATGAGACAATGATGGATTTTTCCACAAAATTTCCCCTTTGGTTTCATCATTTTCTCCCCTAATTTGTGGAAACGTGTCTCATCGAATCGACAATCTGTAAATCGAGCAGTGAACAAATTCTCCGTTAATGTTTCGAGGTAGCGAATAATTGAGGGCGATTCAAACCCAACATATATTTCTAACCTTCTTTGGGGGACCCATTTTGGTGCGATATGGCGGTGCTACAAGCACATATACTGCACATCCAAAAATTCTTAAATGGGATATATTAGGTTCATGACCTAAAACTAATTGCAACGGAAAATATTTATGATAATTTGTCGGTCTGAGACGAACTAGCATTGCTGCATGTAAAATGGCGTGACCCCAAACAGAAGTGGGCAACCTCGTTTTCATTAGTAACGGTCTTTCTATCAATTGCAGACGTTTAATTAAAGACTCTGCAAGGTCATTTTGAGTGTGAACATGAGCTACATGATGTTCCATTTTTATCCCAATTGATAGGCAATAATCATTAAATATTTGGGATGAAAACTCAGCAGCATTATCAAGTCGAATAAACTTAATTGGATTATCGGAAAACTGTGCCCGTAATCGGATTATTTATGCCATTAATTTTGCAAACACGAGGTTGCGAGATGATAATAGGCACATATGAGACCATCTAGAAGATGCATCTATTAAAACCATAAAATATCTAAACGACCCACTAGATGGGTGAATAGGTCCACAAATGTCCTCTTGTATATGTTCCAAAAATACAGGGGACTCAATCCCAACCTTTGTTGGTGATGATGGTCTAATAATTAACTTGTCTTGATAACAAGAAGTGCAAGAAAATTTATTATTTAAAAAAATCTTTAAAGGATTAATGGATGACCATTTGAGTTTTCTGCAATTCGTCTCATCATAATTGATCCATGATGTCCCAATCGATCATGCAAAAGTACAAAAGTGTTGGAATCAGTAACCTTTTGGTTTACGATAGAATGTGACTCAATTGCACTCATTCTTGTCCAATACAGGCCACAAGATAAAGAAGGGAATTTTTCAACAACCCTCTTCGGGCGAGAGACATTTTTGGTAACGATGAGATATTCAAGATTATTCTCATCTATTATCTCAATATGATATCCATTTCGGCGGATATCTTAAAAACTCAACAAATTCCTCTTGGACTTGGAGGAGAACATTGCATTATCTATGATAAGTATTGTTCCCCTAGGCAGAGCCTTCAATTATATTACTACTACCATAAATTGTAGTAACATCTGCCTTACACATACTTAAATGAGAGAAATATTTCTTCTCTTTGAATATTGTATGTGTCGTACATGAATCAACTAAACAAATATTTTTACAATTGAGCTTTGATCCATTTTGTGAGATATCCATATTTGCTTCCCATTGTTTGACCTACAAAAGAAATATACGAATAAATATTAGTATTTTCAGAGAAAATGGGAAGAAAAAAAAATTAAACCAATGAAAAATAATGACATTTTAATAACAATTACGCAACTAATAGTGTAATTGTGCTTTATTTACACTTACCACTTTCTCAAAAGGTGTCATCATGCTGATTTATACTTATTATTTTGTTTCAAAGACGTTCTAACGTCTAATACTATTTTTAATTATAGTGCTAGATGGGAAAGCTACCTAATCACCAAGTTTAAACTATAAATTAAAGTAGTATATTTATAGTAACTCATCGTATTAGTCTTTGATAACGAGCACCTAAATATCCGGCTACATATATTTGTTTATGCTTTAACATTTCAAAATTAATAGTAGAAACGCAGTACTTTCACTTTCAAGGCTAATAGTACAAAAGTAGTACATTCACTTTCAAAGTTAACTTGAATTGGGATGAAATGTAAAAGCAAGGCAGACAACGATTTATTACTTTAATAAAGAATAATCCTTAAACTAAGCAAACTAAATTATTGTTTAAAACAAATACTAGAATTATATTTAATCAAAATGAACTAACATTATTTCATAAAACAAATAATACTAATTGATATTAATGACTATTATTCATGTAAAGAACTATAATTACATGATGTTTATTCACTAGCTACTACGAATTAGAGGTGGACATAAAATCCGAAAAATCGAAAAACCAGACCGAACCGAATTAATTCGGTATTTCAATATCGGTTCTTCGGTCTTAATTCGTTATAATTTGTTCGGGAGTTCGGTACGATTTTCGGTATTGAACTTTTGATACTTCGGTATATCGAAATACCTAATTTTTTAACTAAACCTTCCTTCACTGTCCAGCCCATACTTATCAATTCCCAGCCCAAAGTTCCAACTTACCCCTCACCAGTAGCCCAATAAGACTAAGTCCATCTTAGTCCATTACACTTACTCCCTTTGCCTTAAGTCTCTTATGGTATGAGAGCTTTAGCAGTAAAGTGGAATCTAATTGCTTTCTGACCGAATTTCATTTAATTTGATCAGCCGCGAGTATTTCACCCCCAATGTTAAAAGCTGCTTAGATGTATTGTAAAACTCCACTTTATACATAAAGCAACTTCTGTTCTCTCTTACATTAACATAGTAGTTCATGACAAATAGTAATTGACAAGTTATTTAACCAACCAAAAAAGATAAGCACTCCCATAAAAGTAGTTTGGAATGATTAATTAGGACAACATGACTAGCCTATTCAATTTAAAAGCAAAACTATTCGAGATGGATTCTACGCCAGCTTCTGTCCATACCGTAATGTTTCTTCGGAATTGCAAATATCTTAGAAGTCCAAGGTCACTTAGCCGAATTGTTTTTTGTTTGTTGCCATAAGCCGTAACTAGGACTCACAGTAGATTATATAACAAAATGCTTTGTTGCCTGTTAGTATTACTTCTTGAATTAGAATTTCTCAAATATTTATGTAATTTCTAATTAATTAGAATTCACTACTTTCTCGTTCAAGACTTGGTACAGTATCGAAATCGTACCGAACCGAATACCGAAATACCGTACTGCAATTCTTAAATACCGTACCAAACTACCGAACGCACACCCCTACTACGAACAGGCAAACAAAAAAATAATAATCAAACTACTCAATCATCTTTAACCACGGATCCATCACCAATCAAGTGGTCTATTTTTCTATCAGGATGCTCAAAGAAATCTGCCACGTCCAAGTGGGTGATGTCAAATTCATTGTCATAGACAAAATTAACTTCAGGGTCTTTATTCTTTAGAGATGTTTGATAAAGCTCAACCAAATGTCTTGGTGTACGACAAATATTTGTCCAATGGCCTTTTCCACCGCTACGATATCATTCAGTTTCTCAACCCTTTGCTTTTGGCTTTTCATCTTTCCCTTTCCACTTTTGGTGGTTATTTTTCTTTAGGGGATGATTAACACCAGAAAAATTTCTTCCTTGGCCACGAACAGGGCCACGACCTTTTCTACGCTTAGCATAATGGGAATACACCTCATCCACTTCAAGCAATGGTGTAGACCGAGTGAGTCAATTTTCGTGATTTCTCATGAGTAAGTCGTTCTTTCGTTCAGCCACAAGGAGATGATAAATCAACTCAGAGTACTTCTTGAAACCTTTCTCTCGGTACTGTTGTTGCAAGACCATATTGGAGGCATAAAACGTTGTGAACGTTTTTTCAAGCATATCATAGTCATTGATACTATCTCCACATAGTTTCAATTTAGAAGTAATTCTGAACATCACAAAATTATATTCAGAAACAGACTTAAAGTCTTATAGCCTCAGATGAGCCCAATCATATCGTGCTTGTGGAAGAGTGACCAACTTTAAGTTATCATATCTTTCCTTTAAGTCATTCCACAAAACAAGTGGATCTTTGATTGTGAGATATTCTATTTTTAACCCTTCATCTAGTTGATGGCGCTAGAAAATCAAGGTCTTAGCACAGTCTTGGGTAGATGCTTTATTTTTATCTTTAATGGCGTCTCCAAGACTCATTGCATCTAAATAGATTTCAGCATCCAATAACCATGTCATATAGTTCTTGCCCGAAGTTTCAAGGGCAACGAACTTTCTTTTCATAATATCACTCATAATTAAAAGAGGAGAAAAGTTATACCTTATTCTTCTCAAAGAGCTTCTTGAGACGGTAGAGTCTCGTGCTGATAACTTGTTATGAAACAATAAAAAAAAAAAGAGTATTGCAGAGAAAAGTAGAGAGAAAGAATTCTTATTGATTTGGGATGAATTACAATAGAATAGAATACTTCTATTTATAGTGAAAAAGTGGCTTAGTCGCCAAATAACAAACCCTAAGATCTCTAAAATATAGACATACATCTTAAATATTATTCTATTTATAACACAACTACTATTTCTTGGTTTTCGGTCATTATTCTTCGTTTAAGAAATCTTTCATCTAACGAAGGCAAAAATAAATCAAAATCCTTGAACGCTAAACATTACCTAAAATAAGGAAAAATTAGAATTTAAGATTCCCAAAATGGCTCAAGCGGATTTGCGTAAGTCAGCGAGGATCTACTTAGAAGAAAGAGTACTAAAATCTATTTAAGACTCAACCAAGCAGTTGTTATAATTTTTGTGAATTAAAAAAAAATATTGGAATGAGATGTGGATTAGTAGTTGAATTAGAGAAAAATCATGATTATAAAAAGATCTATTGGATTGATTATCAAGTGCACATTTCGTGCATGCTGAATGCTATAATACAGTGAAAATTGCAACGCCCATTACATTTTTTTTTTGGCAATAATATGTGAATATTACCATAACAAACCAAACGATTTACAAACTAAGAGCATCCAGTTGTTCCAATCCACTCTGATCAGAACCTCTCTAGATCTCAAAAGAAAAAAGAAAACAAACTACCATCAGCTATAACAACTCTAATTACATAGCCTCTGTATCAAAACTGGGCAGTTTCTAGCTCTCCTAGAACCTTCTAACATACTAATCCTCTCCCTAAGTTCCTTTTTAATTTGTGTCGCTATAAATGCATTATTTACGGTGATCTTCCTTAAATGTTTCCAATTCCGAGCTTGCCAAGTGTAGTATATTAGTGCACCAATGATTGTTGCTGCTACTTCCTTCCTGAACTGCCTCCAGTGCCTATTCTTGATCCATTGCAAACTCCTGCTAACAGTGTAGGATGGAATAGTTATTCCTGACCAATTGATCAGTGCCTCCCGTATATTCTGGATCCAAATACTATCCACAAAATAAATGTTGGTGAGTCTCAAGTGATGCAAGATCACACAATAGGCAATTGAGGTCTCCATTGATAGGAATGTTCAGCCTCATCGGTCTTTATTTAGTCATTAACTTGTCCTGGTATGCCAGCCAAGTAATCACTCTTTGCCTTGGCAGCATTACATCATTCCATATAAGCTCAGCTTCTCTCAGCCTGGTCATGTTTCCCTTCAGTGCTATGTAGCTGCTGGAAACTGAGTACAGACCACTAGCATTCAGTTGGTAGACGCCTCTATTGTACCATTGTGACATGTTTTCCTTTAGAGCATTCAACTTTTTTCAATACCAGCTACAGTCCTGTGGGGGTTGGTGCTCCCAGATATTGTGATTGGTCTTCATAGAGATTTCATTAACCCATGTCACCTATATTACATCATTTTTCGTTGCCACCTGCCATAACAGCTTACCAACAGAAGCTATTTTCCATTGTTTACATTCCTTTATGTTCAGTCCTCCACATTGTGAGGTGTACATACCTTTTGTCATGCTACAAGTGATACCTTCCTTTCGCCTATGGAATTCCCCCACAAGTAATCTCTGCATATTCTATCAATTCTCTTAACCACACTGTGGTAAGATGAATACAGCTCCCCAAACATTATAAATGGAGAAGAGACAACATTAATAACTTGTATTCTGTCAGCATACAAAAGTAATTTGGACTAACCACTGTGTAATCTTATCAACCAAAGCATGACATTCCACTATGCTCCATTTCTTAGAGAAGAGAGGTAAACCAAGGTTTCTTATAGGCAGTGAACCCAAAGAAAACCCTGTGCAATTTAGGATCTCTTGCTTGTGATCCTCATCCATCTCTGCCAAGAAAATGTTGGATTTGTCTAGGTTGGCCAAAAGCCCAGACACTGCACTGAAGTGGTTGAGAACTTCCATCATCCTGTTAATAGAAGCAACTTTCTCTTTGCAAAACAACATCAAATCATCAGCAAAGATTAGGTGTGTCAACTTATATGCTTTACACATTGGATGAAAGTGAAAATCTAGTAGCTCACTCATCTTACTAAGGCCTCTTGTCAGGTAATCCATTACTAGAACAAATAGCAGGAGTGACATGGGATCCCCCTGTCTTAGTCCTCTTTCCCCTTGGAAATAACCATATCCCTTTCCATTAACCTTGATAGTGTAACTAGGAGTTGTAACACAGCGCATCACCAATTGGACAAATGATCTAGGAAAACCATAGCCTTGTGGGACCTCCTCCAAAAACTCCTAACTAACCATGTCATACGCTTTGCTTAAATCTATCTTCATTAGGCATCTTGGAGTAGTTTTCCTGTTATAATATCTCAGTATGTCATGGCATATCAAAACATTATGAATTAAGTATCTACCTTCTATAAAAGTTGCTTGATTTACTGCTACTATTGTAGGGAGGACTTCCTTTAGTCTGGTACAAATGAGTTTTGAGATGCACTTACACATGGCATTACAGCACGAGATTGGCTTGCATTCAGAGGATCTTCAACTTTGAAAATTAATATTATGATAGTTGAATTCAGTTGTTTCAACATCTGGCTATTATCAAAGAATTCCAAGATGGCATTTGTTACATCTTCTCCAACCATAGACCAGGAAGCCTTGAAAAAGCCACTTCCAAATCCATCCAGACCAGGGTTTTTATACACATCTATATGAAACATTGCATCTTTGACCTCTGCTCTTGTGTACGGCTTCAAAAACTGAATTTGTTGTTCAATTGATAAACACTTGCCATTCCTCATAAAATTCTTGAAAGCTTTTATCTTGCCAGAAACTTTCCCTAGCAAGTCTTTGTAGTAATCAACAAATATAGAGGCAATAGCACTTTGATTAGTTTGTACTATGCCTTGACTGTCTGTCAACTAGATGATATTTTGTTGAAGCTTCCTATGCTTGATCACAGAAAAAAAAACACCTTGTCATCTCCCAACCTTATCCATGTTGCCTTACTCTTCTGTTGCAAGAAAAGTTCGGCTAGGTAGGAAGATCGTCTGAATTTCTGAAATAGCTCCTTTTCTTTTGTCTGCAAAGTAATATCCTGAGGATGTAAATGTAGTTATGCCTGTGCCTGAGCAAGGTTAAGTCTGTCTTCATCAGCTACTGCAATTACATTACTAAAATGTTGGCCATTCAGCTTCCTCAGTTTGTGCTTCAGGTATTTTAGTTTTTTCACCACTCTAAACATACAACAACCATCCACTTGTTGAGCCCATCCTTCCTTTTCTACATCAAGAAACGATGGGTGGGTAGCCCAGACATTATACTATTTAAAAGTAGCTCTATCTCTTCTAGGACCATCAGTAAGAACCGGCTTCATAGGACAATGATCACTTATTCCCTCAGGTAGGAAATGAGCTTTGAAACTTGGCATACTATTCAGCCAAACTGTGTCAATAAACACCCAATCTATTTTGGACATCACTCTTCCATATCCATGTCTATCATTCCAAGTATATTTACTTCCACATCTTGGTAGTTCAATCAATCCACAAGCATCCACACAACTTTAAAATTCTATTATTTCTGACGGGCTAATGGGGTTAACTCCAATTCTATCATCTGGTTGGAGTACTGAATTGAAGTCTCCCATCACTATCTGTGGCATATTGAGTCCTGCACTTATTGACTCCAAATATGACCATAGATGTCTTCTCTCCTCTCTTGTATTAAAAGCATATACTACAGTTGACAAGTAGGTAAGCTTTAAACTGAGGTGATGAATCTTGCAAGTGACTGCTTGGGCAGTTTTACTGACTAGGACAATTTGAAAATAATTTGACCTCCAAGTTAACCATATTCTACTATTATAGTGTTGCTCTAGGTTGGTGATGTATCCCCAGCCTCCAAATAGTTTGTTGGCCAATTGATCCACCATGTTTAATTTAACTTTAGTTTCTAGAATTCCAATCATACCTATATTTTCTTTTGTACAAAGGAGCTTTACCTCCTTTTGATTGTTAGGGGCATTCATTCCCCTAATATTCCAACAGAGTATGTTATCCATGATTGGAGGGAGGGTTGATTGTCCCACCCTCTTTCTTTACTAGACTTGGTAATCCTTGAATACATTGGCCTGCTGGCTCACTAGGACCTTCTTGAGATAGTGGCTTGAAAGTATTCTGTTGGTTGATTTGAATTCCCCTATTCCCTTGTTGCTTGCTTATTGTATTTCTGGCACTATTAGTAGGTGTAACCCATCCTGAGTTAACCTGTCCACTTTCGTGACTTCTTGTTGCCCCCTTGCTTACTGTCACAACTTGTATCTTTCTTTTACAATAAAAGGTTTGTTGTCGAAGTGGTATATGCCTCCTTGGACAACTTCATTCTCCCCCACTTCATCATCAAATCGCACCAGTACTATCACATTCTTCATCATGGAGATCTTATTAGTGCCATGTTTGCCCCATATTTTCTGGATATAGCTATTCAAAATCGAGAAGGGAGGGTGAGCTCCTAAAACATAACAACATACTACAACAGATTTCCAATGTTCCAGTTCTGTATTGACATCCTCTGTTTCAATTTCACATACAGGGGTAGCTGCATGCACCTCTAGAGCTATGTATTCTAGTTTAAAACCTGAATTTGTTACCTTAGTGATGACGAAATTGTCCCAGATGGATCCCTTACTTGCAACTTCCACCATTAATTCTACTTCATCTGCCCATGAAAGCTTATTTTGACTCTGTGTCAAGGTCCCTGAAGCTACTTTTGAAGTGGATGTTTCTTCTACCTCCAATTGTTCTAGTGCTTTGGCTATTGAAGATCCCCCAATTTCCTCTGAGTTTGCATCCCTAGGTTTAGCTGGTACTGTTCCATTGGTCTCCACCCCTACCATCGGTGAACTCGAGATTGCAATTGCCTTTAGCAGTTCATCCCTTTTCCGTTGATGATTTCCGCGCAGCTGATTCCATGGATTCTGAGCTCTCTTGCCCATGAACGGCGCACGTTAAGCTAACATGCGCTGAGAGAAACGGTTTCTACGCTTTTTTGTCGAAATACCTTGCCTATTACATTTTTATACTATATCTTTTACATGCATTTAAAAGGCCTTACTAAATTAGCCGCCTTGAAGTTTCTAATAAGATTTGAAAGGGCAAAAAAGTTCTTCCAGAAAGAAAAAAAAAGGGGGGTGGGGGGGCAGCAGGTTACAACTGAATCAGACATTTTTGTTGTTCTGCAAACTCGCACTTGACAGACCAGAATTACTGTAATTGATGTCACTATTAACAAGCACAAGCTTTTGTTATCATGTGCATAATAAGTGACGAAATTTAGTTTTGGGAACTTTATCGTAAGGGAGAATTTCTATAGCATTTACAATTATGAGAATCGAACCAATTGGTGTATCCAGAAGACAATATTCTCACTCCTAAATAGAAAGAGAAGGATTAAATAAATGAACCAAAAGAAAAGAAAAAACACCTGTTTACAGTTGATCTAATAATCCAAGTTATGAGTCTTTGACGACCAATATTCCATCTTTGCCACATGCAAGGCAAGAAACTGAGGAGTGTGGCCTTCTTGAATCAGTATTTATTCAACAAGGGCCACAAATATATATGTTGTGAAGGCCATGAAGATTACCATTTGACATTGCTCTCCCTTCAGAGTCAACTTTCACTCATATGTATCCACTTGGGCAGCAGTGCTTCTGTGTGTTTGAAACATTTGAGATCAGTTAAATCTCACCCCATAAATCGATGGTCTCCAACGGACTGGCCATCTCATAAAAAATTCTGTACAATACCTCTCCATTGATTCTTTGAGAGTAATATGCGTCACAAATCAGTACAAGCTCTAATGATGTTTCTTTTGGACAACTTTAAAGGGCTGATTCAATGTGAAGTGAACTCAGACAAGAAAGCAGGGAAGGATATACTTCAAACAAAGGTTCCCTGTTAAATTTCTGATGAGGGCGGAGGAGTGGATTCCTCGGCAAGAGCTTGAAGCATGGTTCTAACTTCTGTTGTGTCATCAAGATAATATTTGGCTTTACTTGGCTTTTGTCCCACTGTGCAGGCATACACTTCTGTGCTTGAAGAAAGTATACTGCTATTTATGGCATTTCCAATAATCTCAAACATGTCCTCATCAGACCTATCATCACCTACGCACATCACGAAATCAGCCTGCCGGCCACTCTCACCCATTGATGCGAAAATTTTCTCTGCAACTAGACCTTTACTGACTCCCTGGAATGTTGCAAAAATTGAGGTTTAGATAAAGCTACAGTCAGCAGCAGAGGTTAGCTACAATGAGCATGGATGTGATAAAACAGGTATTATACAGCTATAACGAGAAGACTATTTAGCAAATTATACGGGGCATCCTTCTCAACAATATATGTTGAAAAGTACATGGATTAGGAATGTTGTCATCTCTATTTTTGTTATTAAGAAAATGATATGTATGCGTATGTGTATTTGTATGTATGTGTGTGTGTATATATATATATATATATATACATACATATATATACATACATACATACATACATACATACATATATATATATATATATATATATATATATATGTGTGTGTGTGTGTGTGTGTGTGTGAATTTTTGCCTTTCGTCATTTCTTATTCTGGAATTACGTCCTAGATTTAACTGAGGCATATTTCTAAAGATAAAAATTTCCTGCAATTGTCTCTATTAATACATCAGAAATTATGAATCAAACCAACTTCAAGAGCAACACCAAACAAACAACAAAAAAAACCAGTTGAGTCCCACAAGGAGGTCTACAGAGGGTGGCGTGTACGCAGCCCTTACCCCTACCCCCTACCCTGGGATGTAGAGAAGTTGTTTCTGAAAGACCCACGGCTCAAGTAGGAAACCAACTTCAAGAGCGACTGCGGAAAATTCAGAAACCTCGAACAAATTGCTTCATTTGAATTGGTAATTCTCATAGCTGGGGCTCAAGATGACAAACGGAACCAAAAGGAGCAACGAGGTGTCAACTTTCTTCTGCTCTAAACCAGCTTACAAGTAAATAGGGTACTTTAAGATGCACCAGCCAAGTGATTATCGTCTTTTTGTTAAAACTAACAATTACTCTTTCTTGGTTGACAGACATCATTCTTGGTTAGAGAAAGTATCAAGAACATCTTAGCTTTAAAAAACTGATGCAAATGACAAGTTTCCCAGATGGCGGTAGAAGCTATTTCCTCCTATTGTTAATGCCTGGAGGCATAAGCTTGCTGAAAAAGGGAAAAGTAAAAGATACTTGTATCTTGTTATTAATTTGTGCTTTAGATTAATCTCAGTATGCTTTCCTCTTTTATGACACCATACACATAATTAATATGATAAAACAAAAGAAAGGCTACTGTAATTAAAAATTCATTGTTATCTTACCTGATAAAAAAAAGTAATTTAAGATTCATTTGGAAGCTCTTTATTTAGACTCCAATAGGAGAGCCCTTCAGTCACGACACAGGATGCAATTAATATGATATGACAAAGTAAAAGTTCTAAGCACCTTCGCTAGGAAAGCTTTATAGTTTAAACATTACCTGAAAACGGGAAATTTTCAACCGTCAGCCCTAACTACTTCCATGAAATATGATAGATTAACAAATTTAGAGAATATTTGAATGAAGCAGCTTTTAATGTCCACATCCTTCTAAAAAAAATGTCCACATACATCTAGAATCAGCAAAGACACTTAATAAACGCTCTGACCATGCCCCCCATCCCAGCCTTTCTTTAAAAGAAAATATTGCTACTCAGTATATAGCGTACCGCACAAAAAATAAACTATAAAGCATGTCTAGATTGAAAACTAAGTATATATATTGGAAATTAAAGCAGATCCAACGGATGAATGGAGTAACTGGTGATATCGAATAATGTTCATTGGAAAAACTCGTGACGAATGAAAAGGTTAAGAGATGACACACCTGAGGCTTAACTTCAACAATGAATTGCCCACTCTTCACAGCAACAGGTTCATTTGCAAGCACACTTTCAAGATGGTCTAACATCTCTTTTGCTTGGCAAGACCCAAAACCAAGATCTGCATCCCGATGATGCCAAACCAGAGCACTCTCCTTTGTTTCAATGTAAGAGCCATCTGTAGCTTCTGTATACTGCTTCATAACCGGTTCAGCCATCTGCATCCACTGGAAATCACTGTTCTGCCCACAGACTTCCCATTCTTTATCTGCAGACCACCTGGTGGATAAAGACAATAAGTACATACCGACATGCGGGCTATGACAAATAGACACAAAATGAGAATAAACTTGTTCTAAGAATACCTTAAGAAGTATCCATGCTCCGCAGCAATGCCAAGTTTCTCACACGGAGAAAACCACCGGCCTAAACTATCCCTTCCTCGTCCGCTCACGAGAAACACAGTATTTCTTTCATCACCACAAAGTGTATTAATAATTGAAATAACTTCAGGACTAGGGACCTTATTGATGGCTGTTTGAGGCATTAGAGTGCCATCATAATCCAACAATATTGCTCTATTTTTGGCTTTTGAGTAAGAAGAAACAATATTATCCATGGACAGCTTCCTGAAATTGGGATCAAGTGCAACAACTCTAAAACCAAAGCTCAGACCAATACCCCAGCAACGTCGCCTAAAATGGTCTTTGCAAGTTCTCTCCAGATCCTGGAAAAAGCTTCTTGACCAATAGGCTACGTCGTGTCTGCTTACATATTTATAATGCTTTTCATGGCGCAACACCTTCTCAGCATCAGCCATTGAAATTGCTTCATTTAGTGCTTCTGCAGTTGCTTCCACATTCCACGGGTTAACACGTATAGCACCACTTAGTGAAGGAGAACATCCAATGAACTCGGACACTACCAACATGCTCTTTTTCTGACCATTTGACTCTGCAGTGCAGTCTGAACCAGGGATACCCTGCCTGCTCACAATGTATTCATATGGAGTAAGGTTCATGCCATCTCTTACTGCTGTAACAACTACACACTCAGCTACAGTGTAATAGGCAGTCCGTTCACTAAGAGAAACTGGGCGATCAATGAACACGATGGGTTCATAACCAGGCTGTCTAAACTTGTCATTGATTCTTTTGATACTTGTTTGTATTTCTTCCTGTATTTCCTCGAGATCTTTTCCTTTTCCTCGAGCCGGATTAGCAATCTGTACCAGCACTGCCCTTCCCTGCCACTTCGGATGCTGTTTTAACATTTCTTCCAATGCAAGAAGTTTCAAATTGACACCTTTGAAAATGTCCATATCATCAACACCAAGTAAAACAGTTTTACCTTCAAACTGCTGCTTAAGCTCTCCAACTCTCCACTCTCTATCTGCTAGTTGAAGCACGGTCTCAATCTGCCCCATGTGAATCCCAACTGGCATAATCTTGATCCCCACAGTCCGTCCGTAGTATTCAAGCCCGATGTAACCCCTCTTTGACTGATACTCTAATCCCAACATGCGACTACAACAGGACAAGAAATGCCGTGCATAATCGAATGTATGGAAACCAATCAGGTCGGCATTCAATAGAGCCTTGAGAATTTCTTCTCTCACTGGAAGCGTCCTATATATCTCTGATGAAGGAAAAGGGCTATGCAGAAAAAAACCCATTCGCAATCTATTGAAACGCCTACGTAAGAATGTAGGTAAAACCATTAAATGATAATCATGGATCCAGACAAAATCATCATCGGGATTTATCACCTCAATCACCTTCTGGGAAAATATCTTGTTTGCTGCAACATATGCCTCCCACCATGACCGATCAAATCGACTGCCATGACTTGCAGAGTATGGAAGCATATAATGGAAAAGTGGCCATAAATTCTGTTTGCAAAAACCATGATAATATTTAGATAAAATGTCTGCTGGGAGAAAAGCCGGAACACATTTAAACCTATCCAACAGTAACTGCGAAACATCGTCCTGTTCGCTTGAATCAACCTCAACCCTTAAACAACCAACATAGAGAACTTCCATATCATCTGGCAAACCATCTTTTATGTGCAACAACAATGAATCATCATCCCAACTAAAACTCCATCCTTTATTATCTGGCCTACGCTTAGCTTTTACAGGGAGCTGATTAGCCACTATAATTATTCGATCTACAATAATAGATGATGGAACATCTGATGTAACACTGTTAGCTTGATCATCATCAAGCTCAGAAATAACTCCAGCAACTGTCATTACCCGTGGCAGCCGCCTTTTCATCACTGGGAAATTCCCAGATGCTAGATCTAGCAAGTTGGTATACGATTTGGACAACATCTTCACAACCCTTTATTTGCAGAAACTCCTCCACTAAATCCTCAAATCCACAACACAGAACAAACAGAACCCTTATTTTTTCTGTTCCAAAAAGAAAAAACCACATACATCAAAACAACTTCCTCAGTATGAATCACACCCAAGTAAAATTCAAGAGGATCTGAAAAATAGGTATCATCGAAGAATCAAAATAAACTCATTAAACTGAAGGAAAAAAACAGTTGAAACAAAAACATCAAACTGGAATAGGATCCAAGCATTAAAACAGAAACACATATGCTAAATATAGAGAAAAAACTCAAACTTTAAGCGAAAGAAGATCAAATCCAACTAGTACCTAATAATCACCATACATGCATGTGGTGTCTAACAACTCCATTAGCAATATTAACAGTTGAAAAAACAATCTTTTTTTCTTTTCACATAATTAGTACATACACAACAATAACAACATTAATTTTACTAATAAGTGTTCAAAAATGAAAACTTTAACCACTAACCTTTGTCAATACTGATCGAAAATATTCATGTACTATAACAAAGCTCTTTGTTGGTCAAAATAGCAAAATACTCTCTGCTGTCAGTCAGAAAGAAATCTAGGGTTTAGTCTCTCTCTCTCTCTCTCTCTCTCTATTCACACTTCATTGATCTTTCTTTCTATCAATGTCCATTTCAATTACTTTTCATTAAACTATAATCCAAAAATTAAAAACATTTTAATATGGCAAAAATTAAAAAGAGGATAAGGTCGGCCAGCAGACGCGTACTTATGCCAACTGGCTTTTCTCTGTTCTTTTTTCTTCTTTGCCAGAACAAATGACAGGCTAGTTGTCTTTCTTGTCACGCGCTATTATAATGGACTTGTGAACAAATAAAATACAAAGCCACGTAAGGCGAGGGTTAGTCACTTTGCACGTGGCTTACTAAGGATGGATACAGATGATAATTACTGTGGGAATGCGAAGCATAGGAAAATAAGAATTTTAGGATTAATGGTGGGAACAAGATCTTATCCCACGTGGCATATCCAGGGTGTAGTTGGCGGATAAGGCGTGAGAAATGAAACGGCTGATGACCTGGCAAATAAGTTGCGTCATCCATGACGCCAGCATGTCTACTTGGCTACACGTGGGCTGCAACTTTATCGTGTCCGAGGGGAGGGATAAGGTTTCTGGTCAGGGAGTTTGGTGGGATGGAGGCGTATTAATGTCACATTCCTGGTTTTGAGGTTGTTCAAAGTTCTATTTTTGCCCTTTTCTGTTTTCTCTATCACTACTTAAGGGTGTTTACGGTATAAGATAAAAATTAAATCATATCGGTTTAAAGAAAATATATTAGTGTTGATTTTAATAAATTAAAATATTTAGTTTTGTTTGATAAAGTTTATGATTTTGTTGTAATTCGTTCTTTTCTTTTTCTTTATTGAGGTGTTCTTCTTAGTTCTTTTCATTCATTTTTTTGTTTAGTTTCAAGTGAAACGAGGAAGAATGATTATAACGTAGTACTATGACTTGCAACGACAAAGGATTATTTTCTTCCATAGAAAAGAAAATCCAAGATGTATGTTACTTTTTTTTTTTTTTTTGGCTTCTCGCACCGTGTTTAATACTTCTATATTTGTATTTGGGCCTTAATTAGTCAGAATTTGCGGTTCAAATTCGATTTTTTTAATTAAGGTAAATTTTTTTATTTTCTTTTTGAGAAATCAAACAACAAGCGCCTCTTCTAAGGCACTAACAAGTAGGGCTGTTCAAAATCGAATCGAACCGTTAATCGAACCGAACCGATGGTTTATTGGCTTATTGGTATCGGGGATGGGAAACGGATTGAGATTTTATAATTAACGGCTTAACGGTTTGGGGGCGGATTACTCAATTTTCTTATCGGGTAAACCGTTAACCCGTTAAGAATTTTAAATACTTATACTTTTACCCTTATATATATAAAGTACTATTGAACGAATGTGAATGTTTGATTGATTATGAACAAATGTCCTTTTGAAAGTTTGATTGTTTACTGAACTAATGTGTTTTTCTGATTTTACAAATTTAGTTATTATGTGTATGACAGACTGTCTGTTGCCTTCCAACTTATGCATTTGTCCCTGCTTGTTGCCTTCTAAAATCCAGCATTTGTTGCTCAGTTTGTTCTTGAACCTATGGGATGCTTCCTATCCTTGTGGCGGAAAAAGTACCACTCATTCTGCAACGTTGATCCAATCTTACGCCTCTTTGTACAGTATGTGTAGTCTTGGTATAGATTGAATAATTGTTCAAAAAAATTTAATTTAGTTTAGTCGATAACCGTCCGATAATTGTTAATCAGATATCAATCCGCCTGTTGTCTTATTGGATGACTAGCGAATTACTATATTTATAATTCGATAACCGTTAAGTATAATTATCTGTCCGATAAGCAACCCTACTCACAAGGTTTTTTTTTAGAAAAGAAGAAAGAGCCAAATATAGACGGATATTTTGGGAATAGAATAGGAAGATACGAAATGGATTAGGTTTGGAATTAGCGAGTATTCAAAAGCGACCAAAGGGAAATAGTTGGGTGGATAAGTCATAAGGACTGAGGAGTCATTTTTGAGTTGTCTTTACCAAATATGTATTTGGCGGTTTGAGTTGTGGAGACAAAACTATCCGTATTTGTGGAACAATCCCACCCCAAATTTATAATTTATAATATAACAAATAGTACTATTACCTAATGTTAGTGGGCTCCGTCATTTGGTCAAAGTTTGTCATTCTTTTTTCTCCTTTTTGTTAATAATTCCACATCTTTTGTGGTATTTAGGTCACCCTTCTCACCTCTAGTTTCTACTTTCAATGGGTAGTGTTTTGGTCAAATTTGTCTCCTCAAATTAGCAATTTCTTTATGATATTAATTTATTTTATTTGTCTATTCAAACTTTTCGTACAAAATTCATTTCCTAACTCTTTTTTTGGCACCTTTTTCTGACCAATTACATATAATATCATGAGTTTTAAAATTTTATAGCATGTTCTTTTTTTTTGAAGGAGGTAGGCGAAGCTGGATAATCTGGTCAGTGCAATTAATGCTGAAATTAAAATAATGAGACTCTTTAGATCTTAGGGTATATATTGTTTTATTATTTTTCCTTAAAATTCGTTGGAATATTCTTTAAATGCCAATGACTTTAGCATGTGCCTATTTTTAAATAGTTGGTAATTGGTGGTTGTTGCTTTTTTCTTTTTTTTTCTTTTTTTTTTTTACATTATATTGCTTCAACTTGCCCATGTGATTAAATTTTTATTCTCTTATCTTTTTCGTTTGCTTAGTTTGGTTCAAACACGAAAAGGCCGTTGTCCAATATTCTTGTGACGAACCTTCACCAAAATAATAGTGTGTCTCTAATTGCGCTTGTTAAGTTCAAAATTTTTCATTTCTGGTTATATTATTATGAAATAACTTTGTTTTAAAATAATGATTCTTATAAATCCATCAAAATAAACAAGATACATAGAATCAAGGTTTAACTTGAATTTGTACTCGCCTCTAACATTAATTTATAGGAAGACCCAGGATATACGAGATCATAACATAACATGAGTGATTGGACATACTTGAATTCATAGTATTATTGTTATAATAATTATAGAACGAGAATAATAATGGGTAGGTTTTGTTCTAACACTAAAAGGGGATATGCCTAATGTACTTTAGGATGTACTTCCAATTTTCTATTGGGATAGTAACTGTTCCTTTTGCACAATTCTTTGGCATATTCCCAGTCATCCATTGGCATCTTATCATACACCAAATCCAATTCCGTTTGAGCAACTTTAAAGAAACTTCTTTTTGACAAAAAAAAAAAAATAAGACTTTTGATTAAACTAATTAATATTGCAGGGCTAAATCTAGTTAATGATAATAACTTCAGATCTATAATCGATTGACACCAATCACGCAAGAGCAGTGTTGAGAGAAAATTAAATGTGATATACATTCAATGTTTCAAGATCATTAATGATGGGGGAATATCAAGCAATAAATAACGATAAATGACATTAAAGTAAATAAGAAAAATGATTCACTCAATATTGAATGAGGTGGATGATTCTTCTTTCTGACAATGATGAATGATAGACAAATACTAGAATGTTGGGACCCTTCTCGGATCTAATGGAAAAAATGTGGAATAGTAGACAATCGAATCTCTTTAGAAAGGTAGTGATTGTCTTTTATCTAGAGAGAAAGTCTATTTTTCAAAGAATGTTCTTATCAGAGAATATTACATATATCTCTCCCCCTATCTCTTTTTCTATTTATATGGGACATTCTCCAGTCAACCCTAAAGTACAGACACCAAGAATATCTGAATATTCTATTATAAAAACTAACCGTTAGCACTCGACCTCGGCCATTATTGACTACTCGGCTACGAGCTCCGTTATCTACTAATCGACCCCAATCATATCGCTTTCTACGATACCGCTTCGTGTCAAATCTTAATGAAAGTAGATTTTGACCCATACAGTTAGTCCCTCCGCTTATTAATGTCGACCCTGAGTGACCTCGATGAGTGGACTTTGTCTGTCAGGCTTGAGAAGTTTTATGTGAGCAGGTCGAGTAGTAGCGCTTCAGACAGGATGGAAATATGGCCTTTTGTGATCCACAACCTAGGGTCACATCATTTCATCGTGACGTCATGTCATCATGCGTCATTATTACGCATTTTTCTGATACCTTGTGTCGTTTCCTGTGCCTCTGCCGCCTCGATTTTTGAGCTGGGCAACTGCGATTTGCTTCTTCGGTATTGATGCCCTAACTCTTATAAATGGGGATATTCAGTTCTTAGGTTCACTCTTTGCTTTCTAAAAATCGGATTTTCATACCCTCTTCTTCCTCAATCAGAATCTCTGCTTCCTTGATCTTACTTCATACTCCTGTATTCACCGATTTTGGTGGTTCTTGCTACTCGACTCTTCTTCGTTTGCACCCCCTCTATTCATAAACAAAAATGGTTAATGTGTCTTCCAGTTCTGGGGGATACCTAATCTTGCTCCTTTGACAGTGTACATGGCTCCCTATGACAGAGGGACTGCCATTGCTATAGAAGATGAAAGCTTTCCTATGGTGGAGAAAATAATTCCTCGTAGCGATAAGGCTATAACTGACTTCTCAAAGCTACCCGAGGATGACCCTGAGGTCGTAGAGTCTGAGATGGACGTGGCTGCCCTTGCTAATTTCAGGGCGAAGTTCAAAATTTCAGTCCACATCGATCTGGTCCCGGCTGGATGCGATGTGGTGCAGATTCATCTCCCTAGATATTGCGCTTTCTATGCATATCCATTCTACGTAGGCTATTCTTTTCCCATTCTCCCATTGGCAGAGGAGTTCTGCCGCAACTACGGCGTCTGCCCGGCTCAGCTTTCTCCTTATATCTACAAGTTCATCCCCATGTTGTCAAAGTATGCGGAATTGGCTGGCCGCATGGTCTCTCTTTTCCACCTGATGTACCTTTTTCCCTGAGTTTTTATAGAGGGACGATGTTGCACCTTCGTCATCGCGGAGGCAAAAGTTTGGTAGTAAAGATCGACGATAAAGCGAATCGTCGATTCTGGTTTAATTACTTCTTTGTCAAGACTGAGTACGTGGTGGCAAACGCGAACGAATTTCCTGAGGCATGGAATTACGCTCGTAAGTATTTTCACTAAGTGCTCATTTTGCTCGTTATGGTCGTAGTCTAACCGTTCTGTCTTTTTCTCCTTCAGCTGAGACCAAGCCCCCTCCATTGGTCTCGGATATTCACGAATGGGTTAGCCAGATCTTGCCCCACACAGTGGGGATTCGTGGGTAGCCGGCCTTTTTCCAGAAGTTCGGGCCCAAGCTTTCAGCGACCGGTGAGTTTGTCCATTCATATAGTGACTTTTTACTTATACCGCCCTGGCCTTGTGGTCACGTGTCCGTCATGGCTTTGATAGTTGTCGTTCTAATCGTTTTTGCAGGGGGGTCTTCTAAGAGGTGAAAAGCTCCTGCTCCTGCATTTCGTAAGAGGAAGGCCGTTTCTATTCCTATTGCTGCCGTGAGACTTGCTCGGTCGTCGACTACTGCGACGGGTGTTTCAACTTCGCCTCTATATTATCTAGTTTACGAGGATGATGAGGAAGGATCATCGCCGACTAATGATAATCTGCTTCCCCGCAAGAGGCGATCTATCGGTATCGGTGATGGAAATGTCCGCGTGGGAAGTTCGGTGATGGATAGTTTCGTCATCAGAAAAACAACGACTATAGATCTCAAAGTTGGTTCCGAGCAGCCGTCCACGATCCCGTCACAGTCGGGGCCGAGGGATGTACTTTGCTCCTAGAGGCCGGAACGGGTTTTGAAGGGTCGTCGGCGCGGATACCCGACGCCTTACAAGGGGGTGAGATATCGATCTCTTTACCGATCGAGGGCCTTTCCTCTCGGGTTGACAATAAGGGCAAAAGTGTTGCCAAAGAGGATTATGATACGGGCTCCGATATGGACGCCGAGGAAGTTAGAATGATGGGGGAAGGACTTACCCGGCTTGAGGTGAGGTTGGAAGGGAGCACGCGGACCATTGCAATCCCTTTGAACCGGGATTTATTAGTTTATATAGATGACGTGGTCCCTTCTCTTGGTCTACTATGTTCCGATGTGGAGGGTAAGGCCCTCGAGAAGCTGAAGGATTCCACTTTGTCGAAGAGCATAGCCGACCTTGCTCTTAGGGTATGTTTGGTATTCTGTTTCCTTATTCATTTTTTATATTGATTTTGACTTTGTTCTTACCTGCTTTGTCTTTCTTTTTAGACAGTGATCTTGGAGATTGAAAGTTCTCGTCGAGAGGAGAGGCGTAAGGCTATCTTCCAAAAGATGGAGCGGAAATATCGCGAATATTGTGATAAGCACCGTGAGCTTTGCCAGCGATTTGGTGGTAGTAGCAACTTCCGGGCCGTCCGAAACGAGCTAAAGGAGAAGGATGACGAATTGGTAAAGGTCATCGGAAAATGTAGTGAGCTCGAGGGGGCGTTGAAGGATAAAAATAAGGAGCTCGAAGTGAGTAGGGTGGTTGAGGCCCAGTGAGCCGACCTTCAGTCCCAAGTGGTCTCGCTGCGTGCCGAGCTGGAGGAGTGTTAACTTCGAGCGGCCGTTTTGAGTGGCAAGGTCGCCGAGAAGGTAGCGGATTTAGAGAGGGCAGAGTCAGCCCAGTTATTAGCTGCGCATAGAGCTGCAACTTTAGAGGATGTGATCCGTGTTATTTGTTCTGAATGGGATTACGCAATGGAGACGGCTAGGCTCAGAGAGGAGCGGCTTGATGAGCAGATTGGGGAGTTAGAAAAAGAGACTGCGGACCTTAGTGATCGAGTTGTTTCCCTCGAGGCCGATAAAGAATATTTATTGGCGCAGCCGCCCTCCTCCCGTACTACTTTTCCTGATATTCCTCGGGATCTGTATGAGGAATGGATTCACGCCGAGGCCCAGCTAGACATATTCAGAGATCTGATAGGGACGGGGGCTGTTTCGGAAGTCGACTTAGAGAATGCACGTGCTAAGGCACGTGAAGCTCGGTTTGCTTATGGCTATGACCCCGCTACACCATAAGCTGGTGATGCCGAGGAAGACGTGGAAAGGATTGAGCAGGATGACTGGTACGACGATGAGTATCCCGGCGGTGAAGGTGGAGAAATGGGTGGAGATGGTGTTGCTGAGTTAGGTAGCACGTAGTTGTTTTTCTTTCTTTTGCTTGTAATTCTTGTACATACTTTTGCTGGCATCTATTTGAGCTTTTGTAAGGAATATATTTGAAGTAAGAAATGTCATTTTAATCTGGCCAGATTTTGTTTTGGCCATGGTCGTAGATTAGCAGGTGTTAATTCGAACGAGGTCGAACGTAACCTGTATTGAGTTGGTCCGAGCGAGGTCGAAGAGCTCGAATGCGAGTTAGTTCGAGCGAGGTCGAATGCGAGTTAATTCGAACGAGGTCGAATGTAAGTTAATTTGAACGAGATCGAATGTAGTTTAATTCGAACGAGGTCGAATGTAGTTTAATTCAAACGAGATCGAATGTGAGTTAATTCAAACGAGGTCGAATGTAGTTTAATTCGAACGAGGTCGAATATGAGTTTAATTCGAACGAGGTTGAATGTAGTTTAATTCGAACGAGGTCGAATGTATTTTAATTCGAACGAGGTCGAATGTAATTTACTTAATTGTGGCCGGGGTCCGAGTTGATATTGAGGCGATGTTGTTCTGGCGAGAACATGGGCGGACTTCATACATTTGTGTTTTGCTCATACTTGGAGAAATTTACATGTTTTTCGGGCTGACAATCCAGTCCCAGTCTATTTAGTCCCTTCATTGGGTGAACTAGAGATGTGTTGAGAGGTTGGGCAATGAACTAACCATCCGGTGTCTCTTTCCATTTGTATTTCGACTTGGAAGTGTCCCCCTTGTCGCCTCGTTAAAAACCTACTCGAGAAAAACCGATTGGTACAAAACTCAAGTGAGGGAAAAAGAATGCGACTTGGAGGACGCTTTTTCTTAAAAGTTGAAATACGTGAGGTGAGCGACGTTCGAGTTATTTGGCAGTAGTTTTCCTTCCATTGTTTCTAGTTGAAATGACCATTTATTTGCTAATGCCATGATTTTGTATGGGTCGTCCCAATTCGTCCCTAGTTTGCCTTCCCGCGGGTCTTTACTTGCTTGTGTTTTGGCCTTGAGCACGTAGTCCTCGACTTTGAGTGGTCTGATCTTGGTTTTTTTGTTATAATAGCGTTATGCCTGCTGTGTTTGGGCGACCATCCTTATGTAGGCCATATCTCTCCGTTCTTTGACTTCGTCGAGCTCTTGCCTTCTGCTTTCATCATTTTTTGGCCCGCTCTCATGGGAGTATCGCAAACTGGGCTCTCCGACTTCGACTGGTATTACCGCATCAGTCGCATAGACTAAAGAGTAGGGTGTCTCTCCTGTACTCGTCTTTGGCATTGTGCGATAGGCCTAAAGCACTTCTGGTAACAGCTCCGACCATAATCCCTTGGCGTCCTCAAGCTTTTTCTTCATGATGTTCAGTATTGATTTATTAGAGGATTCCACTTGCCCGTTGCCTGTGGGGTGGTATGGTGTGGAGAGTATACTTTTGATATGCCACTTATCGAAAAATTTGGTCGACCTTTTTTCCAGTAAATTAGGGTCCGTTGTCGCAACTGATCTCTTTGGGGAGACCGAAGCGGCACACAATGTTTTTCCATATGAAGGCGATCACTTCCTGTTCGCGTATTTGGGCGAATGCTCCTGCTTCTACCCATTTTGAAAAATAGTCAGTTAAAACTAAAAGAAATCGTATGTTACCTTGCCCCGCAGGGAGGGGGCCGATGATGTCCATTCCCCATTTGATGAAAGGCCAAGGGGAGGTGATCGAGTAGAGATGCTCGCCTGCTTGATGGATCATTGAGGCGTATTTTTGGCATTGTTCGCATTTTTTACGAAGTCTGCGACCTCTTTTTTCATGGCAGGCCAGCAGTTACCTGCCCGTATGAGACATCTGACTAGAGCTCGATTGCTTGAGTAAGCTCCGCAGTGGCCTTCGTGGACTTCTTCCAGTACGCACCACATCTGATTTGGGCCTAAGCATTTCTCTAGGGGATGTCATACGTCCTGTTATATAGGTCGTTGTGAATGATGTTGTACCTGGCCGCTTACATCCGGAGCTTCTTGGCTTCCTTTTTATCATCTGGGAGTACGCCGTCCTGCAAGTATGTAACAATACGGTTCCTCCAGTCCCAGGTTAGATTTATGGTCCTTACCTCGATTTGATCTATCGATGAGTGGAGGAGGGTGACCACGTTTCCTTCTCCGGTTATGCTTTTAGTTGCTGCTGCTAATTTGGCAAGGCCGTCTGCTTCGATGTTTTGTGCTCGAGGGATTTGGTCGAACTGGCACTCGTCAAACCCGGGCAATAGTCTGCAGATCTTGACCTGGTATTTTTGTAACCTTTGCTCTTTGATCTGGAAAGTCCTTGTGACTTGGTTGACGGCGAGTTGAGAGTCGCAGCGTAGGATGACCCGCCTCGCCCCGTACTTGAGTGTTAGCCTTAACCCTGCAATCATGGCCTCATACTCGGCCTTGTTGTTAGTCATGTCTAGGCACCTTATGGACTGGCGAACCACTTCGCCTATCGGGACTTCGAGTACAAATCCCAATCCGGGCCCTAACGCATTGGAGGCGCCGTCAGTGTACAAAATCCATAGATCTTGTGTTCGCGGAGAAGCGTAGGCGGCTTCTTTTTCGACTTCGAGCATTATTTTTGCGTTGAAGTCGGTGAGGACTTGCGATTTTATCGGCGTCAGCGGTTGACATGTGATATCATGCTCGCTCAATTCTATGGCCTGCTTAGCTAATCTTCCCCGATAGCTCGGGCTCATGCAAGATGCTTCTCAAGGGGAAAGTTGTGATTACCGAGATTGGATGGCATTGGAAGTAGGGTCTAAGCTTTCGTGAAGCTATGACCAAGGCCAAGGCCAGTTTTTTGAGGTGGGGATACCTCATCTCGGCGTCGACTAAGGTTTTGCTAATGTAATAGATAGGAGATTGCGTACCTTTATTTTCTTGGACTAGGACTGCACTCACCGCTACTTCGGATACGGTGACGTAGACGAGCAGACGTTCCCCTGGTTCTGCTTTGGCAAGCAACGATGGAGATGATAGGTAGGTTTTTAACTCCTTCAGGGCTTGAACACACTCGGATGTCCATAAGAGGCCGTTGTCCTTCTTGAGCACGCCGAAAAACTTGTGACATCTATCAGATGATCGTGAGATGAATCTCGACAAGGCGGCGATGCGTCGGTCAGCTTATGAACTTATTTTTTGCTAGTTAAGTGTTCTGGTATTCCCTCAATGGCTTTGATTTGGTCGTGATTGACCTCGATGCCTCTTTGTGATATTAGGAAGCCCAAGAATTTTCCTGAAGTTACGCCGAACGCACATTTCTCAGGGTTTAGTTTCATCCCATATCGCCTGAGTATGTCGGATGCCTCTTTCAAGTGGTCGATGTGATCTTCTTTCTTTTTGCACTTGACCAACATGTCGTCTATGTAGACTTCCATGGTCTTGCCAAGTTGGTCTTTGAACATTTTGGTCACCAACCTTTGGTATGTCGCCCCCGCGTTTTTCAGTCCGAAGGGCATCACCCTATAGCAATACGTTCCTTGGTGGGTGATGAAGGTGGTCTTCTCCTGGCCCTCCTCTTCCATAAGGATCTTATTGTAGCCCGTGTAGGCATCTAAGAAGCTCAGCAGTTCATGCCCGACCATTGCGTCAATGAGCTAGTCAATGTGAGGTAGCGGGAATGAATCTTTGGGATATGCTTTGTTTAAATCTGTGAAGTCTACGCACATACGCCACTTTCCGTTCTTTTTTTTTTTACCATGACCACATTGGCGACCCACTGGGGATTGATGGAGCCGTTTTCTAACAATTTTTTGACCTCCTAGCGGACTGCATCGTTTATTGCAGAATTGAACTTTCGCCTAACCTACCTTACTAGGGGTAGAACGGGTAGACGTTCAACTTGTATGTGGCGAACTCCTTCTGGATACCTGGCATGTCTGCATGGAAAAAAGCAAACAAGTATGCGTTAGCAGTTAAAAATTGACAGCATTTACCTGGTTCTTGAAACTTGCGGCCGACATAGGCTTTCTTGCTGTGGTCTTTTTTATCAAGTTGGACAGGGTCAAGGTCTTCTACGGTTGATCCCGTGTCGTCTATTGTTTCGGGATCTCTGATGACGTTAGCCTTTTCGTCACAGCTCGACCTCGACACAATTAATTGTTATGCATCCTCTGCTTTGCCCTTCATTTGTTGGGTGTATGTATAATCCTGGGCGATGCGATAGCATTCTCGAGATATGCGTTGTTCTCCTCGTATGCTGAATACTCCCCATGGGGTTAGAAATTTGATAACTTGGTACAAGCTAGAAGGGATAACCCTCATGGCGTGTATCCAAGCTCGATCTATTATGGCGTTGTACGTCGTATCCTGGTTCATGATGTGGAATATGGTTTCCAGAATGATGCCGTCGGCCAGGAAGGGGAGTGTGATTTCCCCGGATGTTCGTTCAACTGCATTGTTAAAACCTGTTAGCGTGATGCAGTGCGGTACTATCTTATCCTCGAGTTTCATTTGTGCAAGTACTTGAGGATGGACAATGCACGCGCCGCTCCCATCGTCCACCATAATGCGTCTTTCATCTGTATCTAATATTCGTAAAGTGATAACGAGGGCATCATAGTAAGGGAAAACCAAACTGTGGGTATCTGACTTATAGAAGATGATACTTTCTTCGAGTTCGTCATACCGTTCATAAGTGATTGAACGTTTGAGCGTGTGGGTTATGGCAAACTTTACGTTATTGATCGAAACATTGTTGCCGCCCCCGATGATCATTTGAATGGTGCGAGTTGGTGAAGGTGGTTTCGGCGGTCCCTGGTGTTGCTCACGTCCTCGGGAAAAGTTGGTTCATCCTCGGTCGCTCAACAATTCTTTGAGGTCTCCTTGATGAAGCATGTTCACGACCTCCTGTCTTAGGGCGATGTAACCCTCAGTTTTGTGACCTCGCTCTTGGTGGAACTCGCAGAGGGCGTCTGATTTTCTAGTGCTTGGATCTAACCTCATCTTTTGTGTCCACTTTACTTTTGGTCCGAGATTCTCCAATGCATAGACTATTTCTGAGGGTGACACACAAAAATTGTGAGAGGATAGTAAAGGGGGCATACCTCTCTCATTCCGGTGAGTCTCTGTCCTTGGCCTAGATGGGCCATCTTCGTGGCGGGAGAGGGGCATGATGGTGCTTCTGACATATGGCTGATGCCTTTCTCGGTTGGATCGTGGAGCTTCAAGATCTCTCTTGGCATCATTTCTTCGATCCTTCCTGGTTTCGGCTTGTACCGAGGTCAATCGATGAGTTGGCCCATTCAGGTCGTCTTCGTCGGCACGGACCTCGGCACAATAGGAGTGGTGTATTTCATCCCAAGTGGTTGGAGGATATTTCATAAGCCGGTTTAATAGTTTTCTGGTCTCCCCTCGTTCTGGAAAGCTGCTACAGCCATTCCTTACGATACATTCGGTAAGGTCATCCTTACTCTATTAAATCGAGCAAGGAAGTCCCTCAATCCCTCTCCGGGTGATTGTTTGATGGCAAATATATCGTTCACTCTTGCCTCCGCCCTTTTAGCCCCAGCATGGGCCGTTATGAACTTGTCGGCCATCTCTTCGAATGTTTCAATGGAGCGCGCTGGCAGCTGTGAATATCAAATCAATGCTCCTCTGGTAAGGGTCTCACCGAACTTTTTCAATAAGATGGAGAAGACTTGTTTTTTGGCGAGATCATTGCCATTTACCGCAGTGACATAGTGAGTTACATGATCTTCGGAGTCGGTCATACCGTCATAAATTTTTAGATAAGGCAACATCTTGAACGTCTTGGGTGTGGCATGTGGAGCGGCTTCATCATTGTAGGGTTGCTTGACGAACCGACCAGCGTCTCTTTTTGGCAAGAGTTTTGGGGCACCCAGTATTTTGTCAACTCTTTCTTGGTGTTCTCTCATTTGATCCTGAAGCATTTTGTTTTCATTTTCCATTTCTCCCATTTTCCTCAGAATGGCTGTGAGGGTGTCGTTACCTGCATTATTAATATTGTGAGTGATACTTGTTACTGAAGGGGGAGGGCCGTGTTGCTTAGCCGTTGATGGTGCAATGCAAGTCCTTGCATTTTCTCTAACTGCCTCCTGAGCGGGCTTGTTGAGGATGCTAGTCAACGTATTTGTCAGCCAAGCTTTGAGTAGCTTATTCACTGCTGGTGGCGCCTCTTCCGCTATGGACGTGGAAGCACCTTTACCGGGGGATGCTGTGATACTGCTGTGAGGGAGGGGTGATCCACTTCGTCGGGGAGAGATGTTAGGCGTTATGCCTTCGCCTTCTGTTTTGGAGACCTCATTGATGGTGTTTAAGAGGTTGGTAGTGAGATAGGCCACTGCCTTCATCCTTTCTTCTTCCTTACCTGCCATGTCAGATCTGGGTGTACAAGGAAGTAGGATTTTTTTTTTTTTTTTATGAACTGTGCCAGTTATAGATCTAGAAGAAACTAAAGATTTAACTAGAGCTTCCCCACAGACGGCGCCAAATTGTTTGACCAAAAAATATAGACTTTTGATTAAACTAATTGATATTGTATGACGAAGGGCTAAATCTAGTTAATGATAATAACTTCAGATCTATAATCGATTAATACCAATCACGCAAGAACAGTGTCGAGAGAAGATTAAATGTGATGTACATTCAATGTTTCAAGATCATTAATGATGGGGGAATATCAAGCAATAAATAATGATAAATGCTATTAAAGTAAATAAGGAGAATGATTCACCCAATATTGAATAAGGTGAATGATTCTTCTTTCTGACAATGATGAATGATAGACAAATACTAGAATGTTGGGTCCCTTCTCGGATCTAATGAAAAAAGTGTGGAATAATAGACAATCGAATCTCTTTAGAAAGGTAGTGATTGTCTTTTATCTAGAGAGAAAGTCTGCTTCTCAAAGAATGTTCTTATCAGAGAATATTACATATATCTCTGTCCCTATCTCTTTTTTTATTTATATGGGACATTCTCCAGTCAACCCTAAAAGTACAGACACCAAGAATATTCAATAGAATATTCTCCAAAAACTAGTCGTTAGCATTCAACCTCGGCCGTTATTGACTACTAAGCTAAGAGCCCCGTTATTTACTAATCGACCTCGACCATATCGCTTTCTACGATACCGCTTCGTGTCAAATATTAATGAAAGCAGATTTTGACCCATATAACTTCTACACTGTTCCAAAAATCTTCTAATTTATCCTCATCATTATTATCATCCGTGATGCTTTCATGGACTGTATCTTCCCAAATCTCCATTTTTGGGGTAGGCCCAACCTAGGCTGAATTTCAAGTTTTAAGACCATAAGGTCATAGGTTAATTTTTTGTAAGTGTTAAAAATAATGTATTTTTAATTTTGCATTCAGTCAAAAATCACCATATATAATGAAATGGGAAGAATACATATTACGACTAGTTTACTAGCTATAATCTCATTTTAGTTAAAGTGGTCAAGGTAGAGTCTAATATTGGTGAGAGTGTTTTTTGTTTTCACCAAGATATATACTAAATGTATGGAGCTCTCATCCTTAATATAAGAGATTTCGGTTCGAGTTACGAGAATGGAGATCTTATAGCGAAAAAGCATTTTATAACCCCTTTAATGACTTATATGGCATTAATCTGGATTAGTAGTTGTTGGCCCAAGAAAGAGAATAGTTTTGAAGATTGACAAAGGAACTCAGATATGAACCAGGCAAATCACTGGCAGACATAGACACCGGCAGAGTCAAGGCACGTGAGGTGCATATGCAGGAGATAAGTGTATTCTGGTAGAATGAGATATCTCCTGATCGAAAAGATTGCAAAAACGATAAGGAGAAAGACTCCTTATTCAGTAAGAACAGTATCTAAGATAAGGAAGGTTTTAAGAGTTGAGTTTAACTAGAACTCTTCCACCAAGGAAGAGTAGTATTAGGATTCTAGTTAATTCTTTATCTACTAACTCCTATATATTACAGAATGTTCTTATTGTACAGGGACGCACAAAAGCAGAAGTTAAGCAAGAATTGAGAGCAAAATAGCGAGAAAATTTCGCAAGCAGTTCGAGTAATATTTGAGTGTGCAAATCTGACGCTACTTGAACCAGCTAGAAGAATCAGTTCCAACTGTTGTCTTTTAGTCTAGTTATTTGTAGTAGGTGGTTTTAACTTGTACGTTTTCAGCTTTATCTAGAAGCATTTGTAATAGGTACTTTGCGTTGTCAAGTTAGAGTTAACTTGAAGTTTGTCGCAAATAGCTAGAGGCTAGTTTGCTACAAGAGGTTAGAGGTAATCCTAGGTTTACAAAAGAGTTTTTGTAAATGATGTTTTGGCTCACTGATTTAGTAAAGATTTTTGGGAAAATCCTACTGGGAAGTAGGTCGTGATTTTTTTACCTTTTGAGCCGGGTGTTTTTCATGTAAAAGTCTCTATGTTCTTTATTTTCTGTACTTATTATTCCGTAACAGTAGTAGTTGGAATACATAGAAGAACCATGTCCTTCTATAATTTGTGCACGCGAAAAATTAGACACCACACAAATTATCCCTCCCCCTTCTTGTGTGGTATTGACCCATAAAACATCAATTGGTATCAGAGCAGGTTATCCTTGAAAAGGTTAACACCTTAGGAGAAGATCAAGATGAGTGCACCACCTGGAAACTGGGAAGGGCAATCCACTGCTAGGCCACCACTCTTCAATGGCCAGTACTACTCCTGGTGGAAAAACAAAATGAGAGACCACATCATAGGAGAAGACTATGAGCTATGGGACATTGTCACAGATGGTCCATTGGCTACCATGAAGATAAATGTCGAAGGAGAAGAGGTGCCAAAGACAAGAGTTGACTGCACTGCTGAGGACTTGAGAAAGTGGGAGAAGAATGCTAAGGCCAAGAAATGGATTGTGTGTGGACTTGGTCCAGATGAGTACATCAGAATTCAAAGTTATACTACTGCTAAGGAAATTTGGGACACCTTGCAAGTGGCTCATGAAGGAACTGCTCAGGTGAAGAGGTCCAGAGGTACTTTACTATATTCTCAATATGAGAATTTCTCTATGAAGGAAGGAGAGACTATCCAAGAGATGTATACAAGGTTCACCACACTAACTAATGAACTGAAGTCTCTTGGAAGGACTCTTCTTGAAGAATACAAAGTTGAGAAGATTCTGACTAGGGTTCTACCTGTTACTTGGGAGAGGAATAAAAGAACATTGCCACTCTTAGGTTGGATGAGCTAATTGGAAATCTCACTGCTTATGAACTTATAAGGCAAACCATGAAGATGGATGTACCCAAGAAGGAAAGTATCCTGACACTCAGAATTACTGAAGGTGTTGATCTGGAGGAAGATGAAATGGCTATGATCACCAAGGATTTCAAGAAATACCTTATGAGAGGAAAAAGGTTTTTCAAGAGGTGGAAATTACAACAAAGCAAGGGTTCCTGAAAAAATGACCAATAAGGCCTGCTACAAGTGTGAGAAGACTGATCATCACATCAAGAACTGCCCTCAATGGGAAATTAAATTGAAGAAGGAAAGATCTGAACGAAGGAACAGGAAGAAGGAACAGGTTCATCCCAAGAAGAACAAAGGATCAACAAAGGCTATGGTTGCTGCTTGGGGAGAAAGTTCAGATGAGGAATCAAATGATGAAGATGTAGATGAACAAGCACTTATGGAAATTGGAGAATCAGATGGGGAATCTCATGAGGAATCTGAGGTAAGTATAATTCATCTCAAAGACAAGATTAAGTTTTTGTCTAAAGAAAAACTCTCTGAATTATTGCTAGAGTTCATTGATGAATCTGAGGTAATAAATAAAGAAAAAGAACAATTGTCTAAGGATTGTGTGATTTTAAAAGCAAAGTGTAAGAACATGGAACTCAGAGTTAGTGAGACTGTGAGTGAAAATATTGCTCTGAAGAACCAGGTTCATACATTTGAAGTAAATGTTCTTGAGTTAAAATCTGAAAATTTAAAACTGAAACTAGGAACCAGTAAGAAGACAGTTGATTGCACACAACTCACTTTAGAAGAAAATGTAGGCAAACTAAAAGATGAGTTGTATAGGAAGGATGAGCATGTAAGAGTGCTAAAGGAGGATCTAGGCAAGGTCAAGCATGAACTAGACAGAACTAGTAAATGGAACAGGTCCTCCGATGCTTTGTCATGGCTAAAGGAACATTACAATAGCAATAAAAGAGGACTTGGCTTTGGGAATCAACTGTCTAAGTGGAATCCTAAAAGCAAGTACCTCACTCTTCCTGAGAATAAGATTTGTACTCACTGTGGTAAGACTAGTCACTATAAAAGTGAATGTAATGCAAAAGAAAGGGCCAGTCAAAAGAACAAAAATTTTGTTCAAGAGAAGAATTGGTTACCAAGTTGGGCTAAAAAGAATTTAATTTATCTTTTTGCTTATAGAAAGGGACCCAAACTAGTTTGGGTTCCTAAGACTAACCCCTGATTTTCTTTTGTAGGTTCAAGTGAAGGGGAGCAGCCAAATGTGGTATATGGACAGTGGTTGCTCAAATCATATGACAGGAAACAAGGACTAGTTCCTTTCACTTGAGGACCTCAAAGGAGGAAATGTCTCCTTTGGAAATAGAAAGAAAGGTGAAATCATTGGGGTTGGTAAGGTAGGTAAGGATGACTCTCATTCCATTGAGAATGTCTACTTGATAGACGGCTTGAAGTATAGCCTAATCAGTGTGTCACAATTGTGTGATAGAGGTAACTTGGTAGCATTCACCTCTACTAAATATTTTGTGATAAATCTTATCACTGACAAGATTGTTTTGCAGGGTAAAAGAGTGAATAATATATATATTATAGATTTGTCCACACTCTATATATATATATATATATATATATACACACACACACACACACACACACACACACACACACACACACACACACACACACCCCACACTCTTAGAGAATGAACTAACTTGCTTAAGTGTGCTGGATAGTGATCCCCTCCTTTTGGCATAAGAGGCTTGGACATGCAAGTCTAAGTTAGCTCAATAAATTAGTCTCCAAGGACTTGGTGATAGGACTGACTAACATTAAGTTCAAGGAAGACAAAGTTTGTGAGGCTTGTGCAAGGGGGAAGCAGGTAAGATCCTCTTTTAAATGCAAGAAAGTGGTAAGTACCACCAGAACGATGGAACTGGTTCATATGGATCTCTGTGGTCCAATGAGAATATTAAGTAGAGGTGGTAAGAGATATATGATGGTGCTTGTTGATGGTTATTCTACGTTTTCCTGGACACTGTTTTTAACATCTAAAGATGAAGCATTTGGCATGTTCACTTCCTTTGTTAGAAAAACTCAGAAATAATTAGGAAATCAACTTGCATCAATTAGGTCTGATCATGGTACTGAATTTGAAAATGCTAAATTTGCTAAATTTTGTGATGCGCATGGCATAGATCATAATTTTTTTGCCCCTAGAACTCCACAACAAAATGGAGTAGTTGAAAGAAAGAATAGGACTCTTGAAGATATGGCTAGGACTATGCTTCGTTCTAGTAAGCTTCCCCATAGCTTCTGGGCAGAAGCTGTAAATACTGCATGCTATATCATAAATAGGTGCATGACAAGACCTCTAGTAGAGAAGACTCACTATGAGTTACTTAAAGGGAGAAAACCAAACATATCCCATCTTAGGGCATTTGGATGCAAGTGCTTTGTGCACAACAATGGTAAGGACTCCCTAGATAATTTTGATCCCAGAAGTGATGAGGGAGTATTCTTGGGATATTCTTCACATAGTAAAGCTTATAAAGTGTATAACAAAAGAACTATGTGTGTTGAAGAAAGTATACATGTGGTTTTTGATGAAACTAACATTCTTTCTGAGAGACACGAACAGGATGATGAAGCAATTGGGCTAGTTAAACACTTAAATGAAACCACAGCCAGACTGAAGCAACTCTGGAGGAAGGAACAGGTGATGGAACATGTTCATCTATCCCCGGCAACATGACAAGGGGAATAGAACAAAATAATTCTCAAACTTCAGTGGAATGTGTACCTGAACCTATTCCATAACAACAAAATATTGAGGGAACATCAAGGGGAAACCAGTTGGTTGTGAAACCTTACAAGTATCAAAGTTCTCATCCCATTGAGAACATAATTACTGATCCAACCTCTGGAATCAAAACTAGATATTTATTAAAGAATCTCTATGCTTTTGATGCCTTCTTATCTCTTATTGAACCTAAAAATATTGCTGAGGCTTTGTAGGATGCAGCCTGGGTAAATGCAATGCAAGATGAACTCAACCAATTTGAAAGGAGTCAAGTTTGGCATCTGGTACCAAGACCCAAGGACAGATCAGTAATTAGCATAAAATGGGTCTTCAGAAACAAACTTGATGAAGATGGAACAGTTACAAGGAACAAGGCAAGATTGGTGGTTCAAGAATATAGCCAAGAGGAGGGCATAGAATATGATGAAACCTTTGCTCCAGTCGCAAGGTTGGAAGCAATAAGACTCCTCATAGCCTTTGCTGCTTACATGGAATTCACCCTTCACCAGATGGATGTCAAGAGTGCCTTCCTTAATGACTATCTAAAGGAAGAAGTGTTTGTCAAGCAACCTCTGGGGTTTGAAAGCAAGGAAAGTCCTGATCATGTGTACAAACTTGACAAAGTACTTTATAGGCTCAAGCAGGCACCAAGAGCATGGTATGAAAGATTATCAAAGTTTTTGCTTGAGCATGACTACAAGAGAGGTAAAATTGACAATACTCTGTTCTTAAAAGAAAAAGGTAAAGATCTATTGGTAGTTCAGATATATGTTGATGATATAATCTTTGGAGCAACTACTGATTAGTTAAGTAAAGATTTTGCTAAACTAATGGGGAGTGAATTTGAAATGAGTATGATGAGTGAGCTTAATTTATTTTTAGTCTTACAAATTAAATAAAATTCAAATGGAACTATGATCCATCAGCAGAAGTATGTAAAAGAGTTGCTTAAAAGGTTTAAAATGGAAGATTCCAAAGAAATCGACACTCCTATTGCAACAACTACAAAGTTGGATATAGATGAACCTGGTTCATCTGTTGATCAGAAGTTGTATAGGGGAATGATTGGCTCATTGTTGTATCTCACTGCTACTAGACCTGACATTGTTTTCAGTGTAGGCCTTTGTGCAAGATTTCAGGCAAATCCGAAGGAGTCTCACTTGACTGTTGTCAAAAGAATTTTGAAATATCTAAAAGGCACTACTGATCTTTGTCTCTAGTATCCAAAAGGTAGTAATTTTAATCTTGTGGGATATGCTGATACTGATTTTGCAGGTTTTCTTGTTGATAGAAAGAGCACCTCAGATATGGCACACTTTCTTGGCTCATGTCGTGTGTCTTAGGCCACCAAAAAGTAAAATTCAGTGGCCTTATCTACTGCTGAAGCTGAGTATGTTGTTGCTGTCTCATGTTGTGCTCAACTATTGTGGATTAAACAACAATTGAGGGTTTTTGGAATCGATGTTGGATGTATCCCTATCTTTTGTGATAACACTAGTGCTATTAGAATGACAAAGAACCCCGTTCATCATAAACGAACAAAGCACATAGATGTTAGACATCACTTTTTAAGGGATAATTATGAGAATGGATTAATCACTATAGAGTTTTATGCTACTGATAAACAGATTGCTGACATCTTTACAAAAACACTAAATAGAGAGCACTTTGAAAGGAATATGTTAGAATTAGGGATGATTAAGATCACCTAAGTGAACCAGTTCAGATTATACATGAAAACAAAATGAAATTTTTTTGGTTAGAAAATCTGGAACTTGTGTAAATAACCATATTAATTGTTGCTCAGTATCATACTGAAAATAGTATACTCATATGCCATGTTTTAATATGAATCATTGGTTTCTAATGAAGTTTTCTCTATTTTTGCAAATTGAGACATGGTTGAGAGGTTTCTTAGTGAAGAACCTGGTTCATCAGTGCTGGTTCATCTGAAAAAATGAGGTATGTGTTCTACACTATGCACATTTTGAAATACTAATATTTAAATCATGAGAAGAACTCTACCCAAGTCCAAAATCTTCCAAAGCCTATACAATAAAAATTTGAACCAGTTCCGTTTCAACTAAAGAATCCTCACTGAATTAAAATACCTAGATTCTAGGGGAGCTGTAACCGTCATTCCAAACTGAAAAACTGCAGAGTGATTAGACTTCTAATTGACCACAAAAAGCTGACGTTGTGTGTTAATTACACTTCTCCTTTAAATCCCTCATCAACTCTGCAAACTCTTCATTATTTCTGAAAAACCGTCAAAGCCCTTCCTTCTCTCCTTGCCTTCGAATTCAGTCCAAGCTTTTTCCTTCATCACAAAACCATAACCAAAATGTCTAACCCTAGAATAACTATGGTACTCCTCCACCCCCAACTCCTTCCTCTTCCTCTACAACCCCTCAACCTAGTTCTATCCCCCAACCTAGAAAAAGAAGAGTCAAAATGCTTGCTAGAAAAACAGTGGCCAGAGGTGCTTTATCTCGAAAATTAAATGCCCAGCTTCAAGCAAGCCAAGCCCAAAACTCACAAAATTCGAGTGATTCCTTTAAATTAGCAACTGAGGGGGAAGAAACTGGGTCTTCTGATTCTGAATAGGTAACTTCTGTCCCAAATCCTTCATCTGAGATTATTTCTGAGATCGCTAAAATTTTAGAAACTAGGTTCATCCTAGTTGGGTTTGTGATAGATGTGGAAATGCCTGAGACAAGAAGGAGAGGTGGTAAAAACAAAATTGAAAAAAAAAAGAGAGAGAGGAAGTACGGAGTGAAGAGAAGGGAAAAGGGAAAGAAGTGGTTGATTCTTCACCCACCTCTGAATCTGTTAGAATGACTATTTGTGGAGCTGAGCCAGAGAATGAGGAAGAAGGTGGCAGGCACACAGGGGAAAGTGGATCAGGAGAAGCCGCTAAAGGGCTAGTAAATCTTGGAAAGCAAGCAGACGAACCTGGTTCATCTGCTGAGGAAACCCTGGCTGATCTCTTGAAAAAGTTAAGTGACAGTTACCAACCCAAGAAGAAAAGAACTCCTAAAGCTACAACCTCTGGGACAGCAAGAGCCAACAAGAAACGGAAAGCTACTCCTTATGAGACCTCTGATATTCCTTTACCAAGAGGAAGAACTACAAGGAGCAAGCTAAAGCAGAGTGAGGAGGAGTTGCAGAGAGCTTTAGAGGAGAGTAAGAAGAAAAAAGTGGATAAAGAGAAAGAAAAAGTGGTTAAGCCTGTTGAGGCTATTGAGTTGGATGAGATGGATCTGGTCCATCAAAGTAAAAAAGTGGCAGAGGTAGAGGTTCAGACCCCTAAGCCAAAGAAAGACAAGACTTCCTCAAAGAAGTCTTCATCTGTTTCTAAGTCTGATGAACCCTCTATCTTGGCTAAGCGAACCAGGTCTGCAGTGAAAGCCAAGCAAGTGAAAATTACTAAAGAAAATGATTGGAGTGGTGAAGAGGAGGATGTGTCTGATGGTGAGAAGAACAAGTTGACAAAGTTTGGTAAAAGAACAATTATGAAGGGGAGATTGTTGAAGGACTTGGAAGAAGAAGGAATGATTTTGCTGCTGGAGAAGCTTGAGATACATGGGTGGAAGGACATGGTCCTTCAGTTGGATGGGAGACTGGCTAGGAATGAGATTGTGGAATTCATGGCCAATGCTGAGGTCAAGGAAGACAGAGTCACTAGCCTAGTGAAAGGGGTCTAAATCTCTTTTGATGCTAAAGAACTGGGTGAAATCCTTGGCATACCCTCTAAAGGCTATGATGACTATACTAGGCAGAAATAGCCCAGTCCGGATTCTCTTCCAACTGCCCTGGCTATCACAAGGAAATTTTGTGATAATAAAGAAGAGAGTGAGCCCAAGGCAGTCTATAAGTGTGAAATGAAGCCACCCCACAAGGTGATCTTTGAATTCATCAACAAGTGCATGTTGCCAAGGCAGGAAATGAGGCATATTGCAAATTACATGGACTTGGTCTTGATAGAGTGTATGGACAGTGGGAGGCAGATAAACTAGCCTGGGTTCATCATTCAGCTTTTGGACAGAGTTGTCAATGGCTCCAAAGCCCATGCCATTCCTTATGGTTTCATCCTCACTTCTGTTCTTGCTCATTATAAGGTGCCATTGAAGAAGGCGGAGATGGCCACAAGCAAAGACCATTTTGGGATCAATACTCTTCTTGCTTGTGATTATGAGATCCATGCCGTCCCCAATGAACCTGGTTTATCGAAAAGGACTGTAAACACCAAGGTCAGAGCCCTAGTGCAGGAGAGTGGGAAAAAGGATGTTGAGATAGCAAGGCAGAAGACTCGTTTGGCTGAGGTTGAATCTGAGAAGGATGTTCTCAGAGTTGAGCTTACAAAAGAAAGGGAGAAAATAAGGGAATTCTTCACGATATGTTGAATCTTCTCCAAGCCAAAACCCAATCCCCTAGTTCTTCCAAGCCTTAGTTGCCTAGCCTGCCTAGAAATTCAGTGGCCCAGATTCGGGACTTTTTCTTTTTGTTGCTCATGCTTTAAATATTTTTGTTTTATTTTGTGGATTGTGGAAGAACCGTACTTTCTATCAATGAAATTTGCTGCTCTTGTTCTTATACATTGTCTCTATTTCTTTGATAGTTTGAATTCTTAGTTGATTACTGATGATTGATCCATGAATGCATTTATAGTTGCCCCAGTGGCCTTGAGTAATTTTTAAAATCTTTGACTCACACATCTTTTTGTAACTTTTCGATGATGCCAAAAGGGGGAAGATGTGCTCTGAACAAGTGATATTTATAACCTAAATGACCCTGGTTCTTTATGATAAGTGCTTAATACTCTAATATATGTCAATGTTGGATTAAGTTGAAACAAGCCTAAGCTTATGGACGCAAAAAGTTTGTCATCATCAAAAAGGAGGAATTTATTGGCCCAAGAAAGAGAATAGTTTTGAAGATTGACAAAGAAACTCAGATATGAACCAGGTCCATCACTGGCAGACATAGACACCAGCAGAGTCAAGGCACGTGAGGTGCACATGCAGAAGATAAGCGTATTCTGGTAGAATGAGATATCTCCTGATCGAAAAGATTGCAAAAACGATAAAGAGAAAGACTCTTTATTCAGTAAGAACAGTATCTAAGATAAGGAAGGTTTTAGGAGTTGAGTTTAACTATAACTCTTCCACCAAGGAAGAGTAGCATTAGGATTCTAGTTAATTCTTTATCTACTAACTCCTATATATTACAGAATATTCTTATTGTACAGGGACGCACAAAAGCAGAAGTTAAGCAAGAATTGAGAGCAAAATAGCGAGGCAATTTTGCAAGCAGTTCGAGTAATATTTGAGTGTGCGAATCTGACGCTACTTGAACCAGCTAGAAGAATCAGTTCAAACTGTTGTCTTTTAGTCTAGTTATTTATAGTAGGTGGTTTTAACTTGTACCTTTTTAGCTTTATCTAGAAGCGTCTGTAATAGGTACTTTGTGTTTTCAAGTTAGAGTTAACTTGAAATTTGTCGCAAATAGCTAGAGGCTAGTTTGCTATAGTTTGCTACAAGGTGTTAGAGGTAATCCTAGGTTTACAAAAGAGTTTTTGTAAATGCTGTTTTGGCTCACTGATTTAGTAAAGAGTTTTGGAAAAATACTACTAGAAAGTAGGTCGTGGTTTTTTCACCCTTTGAGTCAGATATTTTCCACGTAAAAATCTCTGTGTTCTTTATTTTCTGTACTTATTATTCCACAACAGTAGTAGTTGGAACACATAGAAGAACCAAGTCCTTCTATATTTTGTGCACGCAAAAAATTGGACACCACATAAATCACCCCTCTTGTGTGGTATTGACGTATAAAACATCAGTATTCAATTCGAAAAGAGTTATTAATTATTTTGTTGCTCTTTTTTTCTAAATATTTTTGAAAAAGTCATCCACATCTCAAAATTTTGGTATCTTTCAAATCAAACGTAATATAAGATTTATGCATTCTAAACGAAAAAACAAATACTTCAATGTAGATCACTAGATTGTATTCTGTCCGGCTCGCAGCATTCAGATTTTAAGCTTACAACAAAATACTCTCTCTCTCCACCTCCACTGTTTTTCTTTGTTTGATTAACTTGCAAATGGTGAACTGTGTTATCTATAAGAACAATTAAGTTAAACTCTCATTGTTTTGAAACACAATATATCACTACTTTTTCCTCCTTGATGCTAGCACAGATTACACATAAATGTTTTTTTAATAGAAAGAATATATATAACCCAACTTACGGATTAACTATTTATTTATTAGCTTGAGCTGTCCACGTTCGTCCAATCGACAATTCCTTCAGAATAATATTCTAGTGAGAACTTATTGTTTTAACTTTTTACTTTTTTTCATTAACCTGATATATGTAGAAGTACGTACTTAAAAAGACCAAACTGACTTAAATTTTGTTTAATACATTTACTGTGTCTAACAGACATATCCTTTAATAGTACATTAGGTTATTAACGTAGTATATTTGAACTAGAAAATTAAGTAGCTATAGAAGCAGATGCATTACTTATTTTTCCAAGTGGCATATCCTTTGCAGCTGGAGTTACTGTTTTCTGCGTCTTTTTGTTTTAATTGTACGGCCTTAATGTTGGCTGGCTCCAGACGGTTTCTAGCCAGTTATCTTTAGTCAAATTATAATTTACTCCTTGATACTTGTGAATTGGATGCTTTTGAAAATTAAGTTGCAACGATTTGAATAATGAAAAACCCACCAATTAAGTCTTTTTCATAGATATTTTAAAATGCTTGAATTCTGAAGTATGGTTCCTAGATTTTTTGTGTTGAAACATAGACATAAATAAGATAGCAACGGCCTTCTACACAACATATTTTTGTAGAAAAGAAACGATAATTAATGAGAAGGATAATTGCATGAATAGGTTTTAATGTTCGCATGTCTCTCATCGACAACTCCTTAGAATAATATTCTAAGTAGGAAACCTCGCCCCCTCCTTTTTTAAAAAGTTTTTTCTTTAACCAGATAAAATACCAAACTTATATGAGATTTTATGAATATATTTACTGATAATGTGGTTGTTAGACTTGCCCAGAGACATTAAGTTATCAACACATATTTTTTTAAATTTGCATACCCAATGTAGCTGGATTCTGTGTCCTCTTTGTTGGAATTGTCTTTGCTATAGGCTAGCTGGCTACAGACTGTTCCAAGCCAGTCATGTTTTCCTTGAAATTTGTCAATGGTGAAGAATCCTTTTGAGTTTGTTACTGTACTTCTTTTCAACAGGCAGTTTAACTGGTATACTTACTACTACTATAGTATTATTTGAAGAATAAGAATTAAGGGAATGCAACAAAATTATCAAACGCAAGTCTCCATTCACTTTCCAATCACTACTGTAGATAAGTAAAGGGGAACTAATTTTCCGTTATTTGACATACTGGTAATGTGATCTTCAGAAATTTTAAATGCTTTATTGAGTAATTATGTGTTTTTGTAATTTAGCATTTGAAGAACTTCCAGTGCTACTATGATGTTCTCTCATCGAATCAGAGCAAGAATTCATAAATAACATGAAAAACAATCTAAGCAATAAAAACATATATAATAGTTACAAATTAAAGTGAGAATACATAATACTTAATTATGGACTTATGGTTACATGTCAAAAGTTTAAGGGCATGACACGTGTGTTACATTCATCTATTTGGTGTAAGTATCGAAAGTGTGATGTTACATTTTCAGTGTACAACTCCTGTAGTTTCAAACGAAATGGAGTTGGGTTGGGTATCGACGTCCCAAGTTTGGAATTTGAATCAACCGCCTAAAAATTATGGCTAGTTAAGGGCTCAACCCAAATTTGTCTTTATGGTGTAGATTTACATGGGACAAGTGAGCCAATAGGCCCACGGATCTTGATTTCGAGGCCCATGGGTCATGCTGAACTGGATCAGATCTTACTATTTACTACCATTGGAAAGGGTAGGGGGTGTACAAAGAAAACCGAAAAACCGCACCAAACTGATAATTCGAGTCAAACCGAAAAAAAAAATCCGATCTGGTTTGGTTTGATTTGGTTTGGTATTGGAAAATAAAACCCGACCATAATTGGTTTGGTTTGATTTTAACTAGAAAAAGTCAAACCGAAACCAAACCAACCCGATAGTACATTTATATAAATTTTAAAAATATTTCGTACATATAAATATTTATTGTAATGTAATTTATAAATATTTCTTAAACTTTATTACAGTTTTATCATTTAACGTATTATTTCAAGTTTAGACTTAACATTCTTGAATGGTAAATAAATTTTATAGCCCATAAATGTAGTAACTCAAACAAAGTTCGAATCAATAATAATGCTAACAAAAGAAATTCAATTCAATATTAGGAATGACGATAGTGTTGGTTAATTATTTTAGTTTTACATTGATTTATAATGAAAATGCATAACTTAGTTTATCTTTTTCTTTAGTGCTTAGTTATATAATTAATATTAGTACTTATTAGCTATATCTTAGCGTGACCTATATAGTATTTTTAGATTATGTTAATTTTTATTATGGCTTATTAATTAGCAGTATTTGTTTTATGTAATTTTATTATTTTATCTTTGTTATTGAATATTTTAGTATAATGCTATGACTTATCTCATATTATTGTGTTAGTTTCTTGAAAAATATATTATATAGTTGTATTTTAGTAGGACTTAAGAAATATTTGGAGTACAAGTTACATATTTTATGCTATGAAGACTTTACCCGAAAAAAAATCCAAAAACCCGAAAAAATCCGAAAAATCCGAAATTGAAAAACCCGGCTTTGTTGGTTTGGTGTGATTTATAAATTTAAAAATCCGACACCATTAGTTTGGTTTGATAATTGAAAAATCCGAACCAATATGACATATGTACACCCATAGGAAAGGGAAGAGATGTTGAAGTTTAATTATGCCAAGCAAAAAACCTAAATAGCGGTCAACCAACCACTTAAACTAAAATAGTTACTCCATATATAATATATGTATAAATATTGCATAGTCTATATATATATATATATATATATATATATATAGTAAATTCAGCCGGCTATTCAAGAAGAAGAATTAACTCAAATAGCCGCCTACCCAATCGCTTAAACTAAAATTAGTTGGTGAATAATAATATATGTGTATTTCATGTACCATATATGTATAATCGTGTAAAATCAGCATATAATTTATATATACCTACTTGAAAAAAGTAAATAATGAATTCGACCAGTTATTTATATGAAGATGACATAAAACATAAAAGTGTTAATATAATTTCTGGTTCATTTTCTTTTTCTTAATAAGTAATACTCACATAAGTTATGTGAAAAATGTATAACTTAGTTTATGGGGACATTAGGTGTAATAGGATTACGGGTATTACTATTACATGAAAACAAACAAAATGGCAAAAGTAGCCTTCCTATAATAAACAATCTTATATTTTCTTTAAAAAGTAAACACATATTTATCAATCCATAAACTAAACATCTTAACAAGAAATAATTTTTTACATAATATATATGTTTATCAATCCATGCATTATTAATGTCGCACGTAGCACTATTGGTGTTGTCAAACAGGAAAAAAAGAAGAAGAAAAGTCCTGTTATTTTTTCTTGAAGCAAAAGTAAAGGAGAAAAATAACGTAGAAGGAAAATATGTAATTATTTTCATGAACCATATAAACCGACACATGTTTCATCCATTGGAATTTGGAGGCGGACTAAATACAATGATAATATTCAGTTGACACAAAAGACGAGCCACATTCAGTGTCTATAGTTTAGAAGATAAACACAATAAATAATAGCACTTCTAAAATAAAGTTTAATTATCCTCTTTATTCTCAAATTATAATTTGCAAATTATTTCCTTTCCTTTGGAAGTCACTCAGCAATAGCCTCTGGGCTGCTCTTTGTAATTAGATATGTGAGCCCTTGCTAGTGGGGAAGAGATGAATTTGACTTTATCAAAGAAAATTTATATGAAAAGGATCATGTGCAAATTTTTCTAATTATGAGATTCTGTATTAATGAAAAGACATTAGTCAAAGTCTTTTGACTACTAACCTACCCCCAATTACTTTAATTTGCTGGGAGTTTTCAAAATTTTGTATTACTAAATTGGGATTCGGGGTTTTGTATGGTAGGATAAATACAAAGCATGTGATCAACTAGTTTTCTTCTTCTGTCCCTACCAAGGACTTAAAACAAATCGTTGAGAAGGTCAAAAGATTTAATATTCTTAATCTCAGGATATAATTATAGCAAAAATATGTTAAGAAAAATCATTTCTTTGGCCATATCACAAATGGGGATAAAAAGAAAAGAGTTATAGCAAATGGTTAAAACTTAAAAAGGACAAATGGTTAAAACATAAAAAGGATTTAACAGAAAAAACAGAGGGGAGGGGGAAAGTACAGATGAGCGCTATTCGAGTTTGATCTTATATTTTTGATAAAATAATTTAGTGCAAAGGCATTGAAAAAGACCATGTTATATACTTTGTAAAAATGGGCTATAATCATCAAATAACTTTTTCTATGAAAACGGCTACGCATCATGAACTTCTTGCTATTTCATAAGTAATAAGTAATAGAAATTACTATCAAATTAGTATGAGCAGGGCATTATAAAACTATCCACAAAATCTTTACAATAATTTTGTTGCTGTTTATATCGTTGTACTTGAGGTTTTACAACTTGTTAAAAAAAGAAAAAGAAAAAAACTAAGATACCACTAGGCGATGAGCCTAATGGCTAATTTTACTAATAATAATCAAAAGAAACCAATGTCGTACAATATGAAAATAATACGAACTAGCTAAGATACTATAAACTAAAATCAATTTGAGAGCAACATGGTAACCTAAGTATTTTTATTTACATCTTTTTTTTTTCTTCATGAAAGAATATCCATTTCAACACCAGGCCAATACATAGAGTTAGGCCTGTTCATTAGTCGGATCGGATCGATTTGTCACCTATAACATTATAATTTTGGATTTTGAATTTTGTAAAATGCACTCCGAATTCAAACCAAATTAAACTCGGATAAAATCAGGTTTTTTTTTGTACTTATGGTTCGTGTAATTATTTCGATTTTCATTTAGATCATATGATGATAATCTAAATAATTTTAAGATGCAATCCTAACATTTTTAATGGCAAGAATTTAAACTATATAACTGCTGGTGCAAGGACAATATCAACATGGACTCAAAAGGTTAAAACTCCATATCAATAACATAATATTAATTGATAGCTGCAGCACATAATAAATTGAAGATAATAAAATGTAGCATCAACAAATAACAGCAGAAACCAATGGCTAATGTCTAGCACACCACCAAATCAACAAAATAAATAGGCCTTCCACCATTTCAAGGGTATGCTCAAGAAGGTAAAAAATTAGTCTAAAATCAAGATTAATTCAGGAATTTATGAATAAAGTACTAAAAACAGTAAAGAGTTCCATGGCTAGCCTAATTCCTAATGTGTCCCCCTTTCATTCCGCAACAATAAAGGAGAGGTTTAGACTTTTGACGAGAGATGGAAAAAATAATTCAAGCTTCAAAAGTTGAACATTAAAGAGGTAGAGGTTAGACGCTTAGAGCGTGAGAGAGACATTCGATATAATCTGAAGAAAAGAACCATATGAGAACGCCAATAATGAAAGACCAACTTTATATGTATACTTATAATTCGAATTTCGGATAAGTTTGGTTTAAAATCATGCCAAACTATATTCGAATAGCATATCCAAAATTTTTAAATCTTAAACCCATATCCAAACCATATAACCGAAATTCGATATCCGACCACCCAAATAGTCTAAATCGGTTCGGATTCTCGGATATATCGGAATTGTGCACAGCCCTGCCTACAGCTTTATTCTTGAAAAAACGAAGAGCAAATGTATTGTACATCAAAATAAATTGCTTTTTCATTTGATTGGAAATAGATTTCATTGAATTCGATATGTGGGGCATGGATTGGTGAAAATATTATACTATCTAAAATTAAATAAATCTTTTTAAAATGTTATTATTATTTGGCAAACTAAACATAAATACATGTATTCATGCTACATATAAATGCTTTCCCTCCCACACACACAGAGAAAAACAAGTAAACAAACACACAAACTCATCAGTGTTACAAACATTTTCTCTCAAACTAGCTAGTACTTGTAACACATTCTAGTTTATGGATTGCATGGCCAACTTAGTTCATAAACCTTGTGTTTCCCCCATTGTTGTGATGATTGTCATGTTAATGGCTACAACTGCAACTTCTACATCAAGAAATCATAGAGTAATATTGCCAATAGAAACAACAAGAAATGCAATGCTGATGACAATTGCAACAAGTGGGAGTTATCATCATCTTCTGGCTAAAAGAAGAGTTCCACCCTCTGGTCCAAGTAGGAGAGGTCACCGCAAAGTATTTCCTATTTCGTGAGGCCATATATGCTCTACCATTTAAGCTATTTTCGCCAGCTAAGGTAGTGGTGAAACAGTACTATTGAGCAATTCACGTATCACTTTATACAGACGACTTCTGTTTTCCCGCAGATTTGTAACATTTGTTGATGAAGAAAAAGCTTGAAACAGAGAATTGACAGATTGGAATTCATCCGGTTTGATACACAAAGGTGATTTTGTGTTTCTTTTTTGGGGCTGTTTTTTTTCCTTTCTAGTTAATTACCTTTACCTGATTTTCTTTTTTACTGTAAGTTTTTTCTTTGGGGCCGGGATTGAGGTGGAGAGAGGGGGTGGTTAAGGGTTGTAGTTCTAACATTAATGATAACCTTTTGTTGTGATTGTAGATTTTGCGAGGAATATAATTCTTGATCTGGTGGTATATAGAATTTCTTGAACAGTGATTTTCTCCTAATTTTGAACATTGCAGTGTTTTCTGCTAACTGTTTCAAAAGTTGCTTTTTGAATTGATGAGATATACAAGAATATCGTTTCATCTTTGAGGACGTTAGTTTCTTTCTTTAATTTGTTTTTATTCTTGTATATCTTCTTCTTGTTCTTTTTCTTTCCAAGTATATGAAAAGCTGGTTTTTGTCTGGCAGTTAAAATGTGGGGGAAAAAAACAAATGGTTAAATGATGAAAAGGAAGAGGAAAATGTTTTTAACATTTTTACCAATGGTTTAAAAAATGTTTGTGCGACTACTTTTACTAGAAAGTGCTTAGGTTAAAGTAAGAACGTAATCTAGCATGGCCATAGCATGTCTCCTTTCTTTTGGAGAAAATGTTTTTTACTTTGTCGAGACTTTTATTCATTGCACATTAATTGATATGGAGGTTGCACAAAAACTAGTACTAATAGGTTAAAACATCTTCTCATCTTACTCCTTTTGTCGTTAAAAGGGATTTTTTTTTTCTTACGTACAGAACACATAATTTTTTTCTTATTAGCAAAATAAGAGCTTCGTCCCGTGGGGTAGTCCAATTGCCAAAAGATTGGCCTTCTGTATACTACAGCTTAGTCGAGTCTTTTCAATTAACAGTGTGAAGAAAAGAAAGAAGAAGAGACGTTACTTTTTGAAAATTAAAAATGTAAGAAATAATATAAAAGGCCGTTTTTGAAGTGGTAATAAATATGTGTGGATCTAGTGACGTTCACTTAGCGGCTATTTTGTTTAATTCTTCTTAATCAATCTCACATGGAATCTAAGGTCCATTAATTAAAAAGGAAAACGCTCTAAAGATAATTATTATCCATTACCTTGTTTAGATATTGCCTTAAAAGTCATTAATAGCATGTTTGGCCAAGCTTCTAAAATCTGTTTATTTTAAAAAGTATTTTTTTAAAAGTGTTTTTCAAAAAAGTATTTTTGGTGAGAATCGGTTTGTATTTGACTAATTAATTTGAAAAGTATTTTTTAGTAGTAATTAGTGTTTGGCCAAGCTTTTGAAAACTGCTTCTAAGTGTATTTTTCTCAAAAGTACTTCTCAAAAAAGTGCTTTTGCATAGAAGCTACATTTTTCTGCTTCTCCTCAAAAGCACTTTTTTTTCTCTAAAAGCTTGGCCAAACAATTCAATTTTTGGCAAAAAAAAAAAAAAAAAAAAAAGAAGAAGAAGCACTTTTTGCCAAATAAAAAGCTTGGCCAAACATACTAGAGTTATATTTCCCCTTTTCTGTTTTTTCCCTTCTGAGGCGCCTTCCTCCACTAAAAGAATCAAGAAAAAGAAAAGCAATAAATAAGATGGGCTAAAGCACAGTGGGGACAGACATTTAAGTTAAGGTCACGAGATGACGCTGAATATATATAAATCGCTGATGATCATTTATTGATGTCTATATATTCCTTGACTAGTATTTATTTGGTAAGAGTACACTCTATATAATAATTAGTATATAAACCAATAACAATTAAAAAGATGAAAGAAGGAAAGACATATCACATAAGGCACAGCACAGGTGAACATGAAAAAGCTATTAAACCCTGTCAAGCTTTATTATTTGTCATGACTTTACAAAACAGAAACTACGTTAATATCCAATCACTTTTCTATCAATTTCTTGGTCTTTGGAGCTTGTAAATTTTGTGAATTAATGTACAGGATTGAAGACTTGACGACCAGTTGTTTTAAAATTTTATACTACATGCTTGGTTTATTTAATTTGTTTTTGGCATAAAAAAGATAATTGTAAAAATAATCAGATGCATCCACTCAGTAATTCTTCTAGTTGGAAACCAAACAGACATCCAGAATGATTAAGCCCAATAATATTATGGGCTCCCATAACTCTTTAGTATGGGCTAAAAGTTCCAAACAACAAAAGGGCGAAGTGCAGCAATAGCCACTTTCAAGCATGCTATTTAAAATATGTTCACATGCAATTTACAATATATTTAAAGATTAGCCAATTCATCCAAAATTCAGGACAAAGTATCCTCAATTTGAAAATTCAAGACTTAGTGTCCTGAATTTTTGAGCTGGTAAATTGAAATCCAGGACTAAGGGTGTGTTTGGTATGAAGGAAAATATTTTTCATGGAAAATATTTTCGTGAAAAATGAGTGATTTTATCACTTATTTTCTCATGTTTGGTTGGTGAGTGAAATTTTTTTTCTGGAAAATATTTCCTAGTGTTTGGTTAGAGAGTAGAAAATACTTTTTAGAAAAATAATTTTTTATGCTACTCTCCTCACCCCTCTTCCTCCAATTTTTCTACATCATGAAAAGACCCCTCCCCCCCCCCCCCCACAAGCCCTAAATTCGCAACGTTTTCAGGACTCTATTTTCTCCAAGAATTTAATTATTCTTTTAAAAATTCACACAAACCCAAAAGAGACTAATGTGCTGCTTTACTTTTTCACTCAAAAACAAACTTGAAATTTGTGTTACGTAACTAAAAAGAAAATACTCTCTTTTTGGTTGAAAAAAAAAAACTCTCTTTCTACAACTTGAAAAAAAGTATTCATTTTGTTAAAATGAAAGAAAATACTTTTTCTACATCATGAAAAGAAAATACTCATTTTGTTGAAATGAACAAAAAAACTTTTTACTACATTATTTTGTTGAAACGAAAGAAAATACTTTTTCTATATCATAAAAGAAAATATTTTTTTTGTTGAAATCAAAGAAAATACTTTTTTACATCATGAAAAGAAAATACTCATTTTGTTGAAATGAAATAAAATACTTTTTACTACATCATTTTGTTGAAATGAAAGAAAATACGGTTTGTACATCATAAAAAGAAAGTGTTTTTTTTGTTGAAATGATAGACGATACTTTTTATTAAATTATTTTGTTGAAATGGAATAAAATACTTTTTCTACATCATGTACATAAAGTACTTTTTTGTTGAAATGAAGAAGATATTTTTTACTACATTGTTGAAATGAAAGAAAATATTTTTCAACATCATGAAAAGAAAGTGCTTTTTGTTGAAATGAAAAAAGATACTTTTTACTACATTATTTTCTTGAAATGAAAGAAAATACGTTTTCTACATCATGAAAAGAAAGTATTTTTTTGTTGGAATGAAACAAAATACTTTTTTATATCATGACAAAAAATTCTCATTTTGTTGAAATGAAAAAAGAAAGTACTCTCTCTACAACATGAAAAAAAAATATTCTTAATAATATTTCTATTTAGGGTTGGGGGAGTGTGGGTGGGTGGGTGTGGTGTAGGTGGATGGGGTAGGGGTATGGTGGGGTGGGTAGGGGTAGGGGTAGGGTGGGATAGGTGTGTGGGGTTGGTGGAAATTGTGAGCACCTAATTTTTGACTATGCTTGACGGTTTTCCTACTCATCTCACCAATACCTCACTTCTCACTCCATCTTTCCCGCTCCCATCTTTCCACGCGTGTCCCCACCCCATATATAATATGTGTATATATACATTTAATATATATACTATACTATATATACATCTTATATATAGTATATAAGATGTATATATAGCTTATCGAATATAGCTTATATATATATACATCTTATATCGATATACTATATATACATCTTATATACTATATATATATTCGATATTAAATATTGAATATTAAAATTTAGGTCACAATTCTATAATAAAATTTACAAAGCATTGTCTTAGATATTTTTTTTAATATCCTTTTGTCTCTAATATTTATTTAATTTTTTTTTTAAAAAAAATATGTTGGGCCCACTTAGCCCGTTTAGCCCGCGGGCCGGGACCGTTTAGACCGGGACCAAACGGTCCCGGTCCCGGGCCGGTCCCTACAAAAAGTCCGTTTAGGCCTAGCCCCGTTTGGCCCGTTTAATTTTGGATCGGTCCTGGCCCGGGACCGTTAGGACCAGCCGACTTGCCCGTTTAGGCCCGGGATCGGCCCACTTGCTAGCCCTATTCTTAAGTTACACACGACCCAATTCTCTTATAACCCGGGATATGTAGGTTGTCCATAACCAAGACTGGGTCGCACTCTTTTCTCTTATCTCTTCCCTTTTGAATAATGGTATGGCCAAAAATTAGTCATATCGCTCATCTTTTCTTTGCGTGAAAACTCTTCGTGTTTCCAAGCAAATATGGGCATACTGTGAGCACCTAATTTTTTACCATGCTTGACTGTTTTCCTACTCATCTCACCAATACCCCACTTCTCACTCCATCTTTCCCACTCTCATCTTCCCACGCGTGTCCCCACCCCACTTTCCTTTGTCCTCCATGCTTGTCCCCACACACTTTGTCCCCACTTCACTTTCCTTTGTCCCCCATGCTTGTCCCCACTCACAACCCCCCCACATCTCTCCAATTCCCTAAAAGGAACGGACAAGCACACAAAGAAAAAAAAGAGATGGATACATTGAGAGAGGAGGAGAAGAACGAGCTGCCCTCTTCTTTTTCTTCCTCTAAAAAAAACTCCATGAAAAGCAATGCAAATCTCCAGCTAAAACTTACAAAATTCTCCATTAGAACTAGCAGTCTTTTAGCCATGAAATTCCCTCAAAACAGTCCCTAAAACTCCACTTGAAAACAGCCACAAAAACAGTTAAAATCCACCCCCAAACCAGCACCAAAATCCAGTGATTGTTGTCAAAAAAAAAAAAAAAATGCAGCCATCCCACCACCCAAACACCTCCATTTTCTGCTTTAAAAATCACCACTGTTATATTTGTTTTGGGCATCGGTTTGTTTTTTTCAAGTTTTGTTGGCGGAGAGGTTCTCGATCGAGACGACAATTAGCTGTAACTTTGGTCATCAGTCTAAGTCATTTTCCTATTTTTTTCAAGCGCCTTTGACTTTGCTGTACTCTTCATTGAGTTATTTTTACTAGTACAAAATAAAAAGGTCCCTTTCTCACTTTTAATGTATTTCACGTATTTATTATGCTTTGGTGAATATTTTAGTTTGATTTCTTGCGTCTCTGTTATCATGCTATATACGTAATTTTTGTTTGTTTATCCCTTTTATTTGGTGTTCTTGAGTTTATTATGTTAAGTTATTAAGGATTGGTTAGATTTTCTATTTTTATTTTCTATTTGAGAAGTATCATGCTATATATATATATATATATATATATATATATATATTTAATGTGAATAGACTGTTTGTATAGGTTCGATCAATTCCAGTTTAGATATAATGATCGTTTCTTATCATTTTTTGAAGTTTATGCTAGAAATTTGGTTCCATAACCTGTTCTTAAATGCTTGAGCAATTCAATACGATTAGAAATAAAATTAATACGATCATAGTTCTCTTTTACTTTACGTAATAATTTCAGTAGTTAGGCTATTTAGGAAAAGTGAAAGTTTGGTTTGGTCAAATTATTGGTCTATGAGGTATTTAATCGATGAGCTAGTTGAAAAAATATGAGCCAAATGAACAATTTTGCACTACAAATGTATCCGTAGAAGATAGATCTCTTTGCTCCCACAATTTCAATTTTCATAATGGTTATGCCTTACATTAATATCAAAGTTTATGAAGAATAATAAATACCGTTAGAATGCTTTAGGCGCATTTTAAATTTATTATTGTGATTATGTACACGTTCGCGTGACATAATTATGATTCTCAAAATAAATCAGGGTACGCGTTCGCGCGACCTTGACCAAACAATCTTGATAATAATAAAGTGTTATTAATTGTGTGGACGTACGCGTGACTTATTTCAAGATAATTGTCATAAATCTAATCAAGAAATAAAAACGGATAGATAAAACATGGAAACCAATAAATCACAGTTTATCCAAAATTAATTCAAGCTAAGTTGTAGTCAATAAAGCGACCGTGCTAGAACCACGGGACTCAGGGAATGCCTTACACCTTCTCCCCGGTCAACAGAATTCCTTACCCGGACTTTATTTTCGCAGACCAATAATAAAAGAGTCAAATCTTCCTTTGAATAGGAATTCAAATAAAAGGTGACTTGGAACACCCAAAAATCAAATTCCAAGTGACGGCTCTGAATAATAAAATAATCCCTACTTTAAAAATATCACTTTAATTGAAAAAACTCTTTAACCCACAACAATCCATAAAACACATATTATCCTTTTGGGGTAAAAAGGGGTGTGACAGGGATGAGGAAGGTTGAAGAAGAGTTTTGAAAAATGTTTTCCCTTCTCTTGATAGGGATCTGAGGAAAATACTTTTCAAAACATTTAAACCAACCAAACAAGGGAAAATTGAAAACTTCATACCAAACACACCCTAAGTGTCCTGAATTTCTGAACTACTAATTTAAAATTCAGGACATAAGATTCGAACTTCTGGACACAATTTTTGAACTTTAGGACACGATATCCTGAAGTTTGAATTTTGAGATTTAAACTCTAGGACGTTGTGTCCTAAAATTTGAGCGAAATTGGTTAGTCTTTAAATATATTGTAAATTATGGTTATATTTTAAATAACATGTTTAAAAGTGATTACCTGATGTCATTTCCACACAACAAAATGACACTTTGACACGCCACAGCCCAAGTATAGGCGACGTACATAAATAGCCGATATCAGGACTACCATTTAAGGCATAGACGAAGTTCCTAAAATGTTTGCAAGTATAACCGCTTTAAAGCTAACTTCATACATTTTCTGTCTGAAGATAGGCATAGTAATCCCAAGCTTTCGACAGTTTAGTCTGAAGTTATAAGATTATTGACATGAAAAATTGAAGGATAATGACTGTACTTGACGAATTTGTGCATAGTGACCACACATTAGGTTAACTCCTTAAAGTGATTTTTATTTAGCTTTTGTTTTAAGCAATGATGGTCTATTATATATACATATATATTTATATATTTTAATAAATTTTTTATTTACACATACATTTAGTGAAAGTTTCGCAACAGCATCGAATGAACTCCGTGTAAAAGAATGTCTCAGCCATTGGCCATTGCCCCCGAAAATAAACATATTGAAGACTGTAGAAAATTTGAAATCAAAGTCACGAGATAATGGTGAAAACGTGTAGCATATTTCTTTGTCTTCTAAATTATGTCTTATATATTTATTGCAACAAAGAACTTTGAATGCGGTGGTGTTACCCTTATGATTTTCCATGGAATGAGGGCATCATATGTCACTCTCAATTTCCAGTCAAAGAAGATGAAGAAGAAGAAACTGTCTTAATTTTGAATCCAACCTTTAAAATCATAGTACTACTATAGCATTTACTTTGTCATAAGCTCGTGAACTTGTAGATATTTATTTTCTGTCCACACGTGCGGTCCAACTTTAATTTTTCAAAGATATTGTTCTTCATATATTATGAATGTTCTACTCGTTAGTACCCATTTCACATTTTCAGGCATTTTTTCACGGATTTTCTTAACTTGATTGTATTTTAATTGCAAAATAGCAATTATTTATACGTTATATTAGCTGGTTTTCAACTTTAATTTGGTCAATTTTGTAATTTATTCTGATTAAAAAGAAAATTGGATTTAATATTTAAAGGGGCTCGACAATATGGGTGGCATGTTTCTTAAATTGCAATAAACTTGTATATATAGTTTGTCTTTCTGCGTATCTTTTAGAGGAATATGGTTTGCATGTTTTCTTTTGCATTTGTATCTCATAGCCCCAACATATAAAAAACAATTCCACTAGCTTAATTCATTATATTCTTTTCTTTTAACCCCAAAAAAGGGAGTTAGAAAGAGAAACAAATATCTCTAATATATTATGGTTAAAACAGACTTTTGAGAGCAATTAAATCTGGCCAACTATATTTAAATCTTCCTTTAGATGTTCCTAATTTCGAAATTTACTTTTTCCCTCTTTTTCCGGATTTTAGTCATCGGCCAGAATGTCCTAAACAAATGTTATAAAACAAGGTTAGTTGAGTTTAATTTTAAAGTGGACTAAAAATGTCATACCAGAAATCAGGTTAGACCAAAGTGTGAAAAGTTACTGGTACATTCCATCTTCTAGTCAAAGTGATTTGGTCATTTCATTGCTTAACCTTATCTAAAATGGGAAATTGTGACACTATGATATCTCTTTCGGTTCCTTAACAGAGTCAAATATGATAAAATTTGTTAGTGTGGCACTGAAGTGTAAAATTCTCATTAATCCATGATAAGTGACTAGTCTGTTTGTTTAATTTATTGATACTTCAACCACTAACAACTCCATTTTGATATAAATTGTCCTTATAACATGTTGCCTTCTTGGAAGCAATCGAAAGTCAAAAGAGGCCAATACGTTTGTAATTAAGAGGTCTAACTTTTATTAATAGAGTGGTATCACCTAGTTTACATTAGTTTTTTAAAATCTTGCGGACACTGTAAATATTCTAATCATGAATGATTTTGTCAGTAATACTAATGTTAAGATTAATCAAGTCATGAAATACCTCTCATTGTAACATTAGTACTAAATAAAAAGGTATTTTGATCTATTAGTGATTTATTGTTTAAATCCTTACTTATTTGCACATCCAAATGGGTTTATGTTGATCAAAATGTCCTAAGACATGGTTATTTAACCAAAATACTCGTTTTTTGTAGTTTGTAAAGTTTTAAACTTTTGATCATCCCATTAACAACATCATCAAAGCCACTCGAATGATAAAATTATAAATTAAGAATTCTCTATTTGCGATGAACTATAAAAAATTAAGTGAAAAAAGGAATCTTCTACCTAGTTTGGATCTAAAGTGTAGTAATTAGTACTTTATGATAGTTGAAATACTAATCTAAAAACTAAAAAGTCAGTCCCTCAATAACTGATACACCTTTCAGTCGATTCGGATTTGCAACGCTTTTTGCAAACCCACGTGCATCGACACTTGGGTTCATCTCAGAAGTCACAATTGAAATCCATCAATTTCGTCCCCATTTAATTTTTCTTTACATCTGTTTGGTCCTACTAAGAAAGCTCTAGAAAATAATTTATGTAGCTTTTGTTCCACAAATATAAAACTTCAATAGGAACGTATTTTCTAATCCATTAACTAAAGTAGAACAATAAATCTATTAGCGGAGAATTTTAGAATTTTTTTATGAGATAACTTCAATTCAAATAAATAGTAAACTAACCCTGCTGTTACTATTGGAGAATTAGACTCAATATCACAAAGACGACTTTGAAAGTACTTTCCTTGTATAGACCACTCAAGCAAAGTCTCATTAATTCGTAGAATTAACATAATTTCTAATTTGCAATGGTGAACAACACAAGAAAGTCAAAAATGAATCCACGTTTTCTTCTTTTCTTTTTCCTCTCCCCCCTCCCCCCTACTTTATCACGGTCTAAAATTAACTAAAAGCTCTTTTCATGTTTTCCGATGAATTCAATATAATGAATGTTCAAATCCCATTAAAAGAATTATAATGGGAAAGTCTAAATAAGCCAAGTAGCTAAGGAACAAGTAACATAATGTTCGGACTAATTAAGCTAAAATTTAAACCATTCTTTCGGTAGTAGAATCTTGATTAGTGTTGGAATCAAATTTTCCCAACTTTTAGGCGGCTCATTGTGAGTCTGTGACCTTTCAAACACTTGATTCCACACGTATATCACAAGCTACCTCCCCCTTCCCCCAAAAGAAAAAAAAAGAAATAAAGAGAGAAGAAGATCTGCAAATGGAAATTCCACCGTTCAATGGCCATCCTTCACCCCCTCCCCCCCCCCCCAAACCCCCAACCGCCCCCACCCCCACCCCACAAAAAAAAATTACCAAAAAGGAAAAACACTTATTAATTGATAGAATGGAGTTTTAAAGTAAATGATTAGTCGTATTATTAATTTTATTATTGACAATCAAAACTCAAATTTTATGTACAAAATTGAAAATATTAGGGGATGGGGACTCGAATACTTAATACATGTAATATTAAGAAATGTTAATTAAAAACAATGTAGATTGTATAATAAATTCATAAAGGGCCTTCTCTGCTTATATCATAATTTGGATTAAGATATGGTATCACGTGAATTATAGAAAACGCTTAGGTGGAAAAAGGAATTAAATACCTTTAAAAAAATTAAAAAGGGGGATGTAATAGATTATTCAAAAGGCAAAATTGGAATTCTTTTCAAAGGAGGTGGGAAAATGTTTATTGTCCAACGGTGGAAGGGGGATTTGATTTTAAGGCAAAATTAGGGGAGGAAAACAATTTTCATCCAATCTTTTCTACTGACCAATTTGGCATCATGAGGTCACTCACTGGTTCACTTGCACTTTTTATTTATATATACTGGTATGTAAATAGTTTTTTTACACTATGAATATATTATTAACTAATTTTAGAAAGTAATTATTGTATTTTTGCATTACCAGATTAATTAGAATTAGAATAGATAATTTTTATTTTTTTTTACAGATTTTAATGATGTGAAAAAATGCATAAGCTACTGCTAATGCACATAAGTTAAATTCCATATTCAAAGTATCCACCTTTTTAGTATTTTGTTTTTCCAGGTAAGCGAATAACACCAAGAAACGCAAAATAAGAATCGAAAATCAAAAAGGAAAACCCACCAGGAGGGGTGAAAAATTGGCCGTCTAAAATGGAAATAAAATTCTTGAAGCATCTTGCTTAGCTAGCTAGCTCTTAATTGTTGCGTAATGTAATGGTCCTATGGCCCTTGAAATTGCACCATTTATAAAAAAGCTCAGATTATGACCAAAAACCTTTATGAAAAGCTAAATCGACTATATACTAGCAATCTAGCAAAAAAAAGGAAAGAAAAAAGGTATTCAATAACGCGTTTTATTTTCCCCTTTTTTGCTTCGACACTTTATGTTTTTCTTCTGAAAGAATATTCACTGAAAATTTAGGAAAATCCGTCCATTAATTCCATAAAGCCGAAGGGCTAACATGTGCAAATTCAAAATTTAATAAAAAGTGGATTAATGTAGTAGTCATAATTCTCGAAAAACTCAGATTTTCCACACCGAAGCCACATATACTTTGATTGCTACATCAACCACACGTACAATGACCAAATTAAAGCCTTATAATGACTTTAATTTTGTTTTTATTTCATGAGAAATTAATAATTGTCAATTCGAGCACACCCAATAAGACTAATGAATAGAGAGAATAAAATGGATTGAATTGAATATAAAGAAGAGATTAGTTGTAAGCACCTCTGCAATAGAAAAAAAAGTAGTATTCATTTCATTTCAATCCAAAAAAATACAGACTCGTGATTCATGCAGTGTTTTTTATTTATTTCAATTAGATATAAAAGAAGCAATGATTAAATCATCGGCTAACAACAAAAGAAATTTGAAAGTATAAGTTGTGTACAACTCCTAAAACAAATCAAATAATTAGAAGAAATAAACTAATTAAAAAGTCCTATGATCACTCTCCAGCTATACATACATTTCGAATATATATGTTGTGTTTACAATTCCTGACCTAATTTAGTTTCCTCCATCAAGAAAATGAATCCAAAATTTAAAAATAAAAACAGGAAGAAAAACAAGTTATATAAAAGTGTGGAAGCTAAGAAGCCAGAGCTCTGACCGCGTGCCTGTTTTTAGTGGCCTACTCCGGGGCTGGGAACTGACCGGAGAATCCTATCGATGGCTGCCAGGTGGCGAGCGATGAGCTTTTGGTCGATGGTGTAAGAGTGACCTTTCTTGCTAGGTGTAGAAGCTGGGACTCTGCCTTTAGGAAGTGCATTTAGATATAACCTGCTCTCTTCCAAACTTGGTGTTTTCTTCACTTCATGCAACTTTAATAACTTTCTTGCTTCTGTTGAGGAACAAAAAGAAGCTAAGACCAATACAAACATCAACAAAATGGATGAAGAAATCTTTGAAACAGTCATATTGATTGTATATGTTTTGCAAAAAGGTGTATTTTTTGAGTGTCTCTTGTTGTTGTTTTGGTTTATGAGGAAGGAGGAGATGAAGAAGGTAAGGTGTAATGAGAAGAGAATTGGGAAAGGGGTTGGTTGAGTATATATGTATATATATATGGAGTTGGAAAGAATAAGAGGAAAGGGAAGATTTATTTATTGAAAAAGAACGCGTGACGGCTAGGAGAGAAGAAGAAAGGGAGTGCGTGGAGATCAAGTTAGTTGGGCTAAGTCAAATTCCATTTTTTTTTTTTTTTTTTGTGTGTTCAATTTTCCTTTAGAATGAGTGGGACTGTGGGAATGCACAGAAGAAAGCTGGAGCGTGAAATAATTATTTGTAAGAATTACCATATGATCGTTGTTGGATAGCTGAAATTTCTTCATTCTAAATCAAAGATAAGTTCAAAATTTAGTAAAGAAACATGTTATCCTCTTACCTATGTCGAAATTAATCGGACTAATAAATTTTAGATCCGCATATCCAAAAAAATACATTTATAAGAGCACAACCTAACAACGGAAATTCTCCTATTTCCTGAGAATTTTTATTGAAGAAAATTTTAATAGTTGCACTTCTCGTTTCCTTTTTGGACCCCTTTGGTTTCTTTTTCAATTTCCATGTAGTGTGAAGTGGGAAAGTAGAGGGAAGAAAGCTAGTTAGAGAAATAATTTGTCAAAAATTCGATGTATCGAATTAGCAACAGAAGTTCCCTAATTTCTTGATATTCTTTATTAAAAGACAATCCAAATACCATTCGGATTTCAACCAGTTTTACTAAACGAGTTTACTTAGAGTAATATGGTTTTTCACGTGAACCAGATAAAATTAAGAAATAAGCTTATTGAATGTGGAGTAAACCTGAATATTATTTACGGTGAAACTTTTTTTTCATTAAAAATTGTTCTGAATTGACTCAGAATATAAAGATCATAGCACTACAACTTAGACTCCCCCCCCCCCTCCCCCCCCTATTTATAGCACTGGAATATGTACTTTTTTTTCTCCTTTAGTTTGTTCTGGTTTAATTAATTCATCTTTTGAAAAGGGTAAGATTCCGAAATTTAAGGTGGAATATTAGGGCGAGGCTGGAATGGAGAGTGGAAATTGTTCGGTTTTAGTAAAACGGGAATGTGGAAAATTAAGCCACCTAGAAGAGTCATTAGGTGAAGAGTGAGCTAAGCCGCCGGCCAATTTTCAATTGAATATTTTTAATATATGTTGTTGATGGTATAAATAAAGTTTATGTTACTATATACTTTTAAGTTATTACATCAAACTTGTTACTAATAGATAACAGATATGTATCAATTTAATATAATGACGTAAAAGCACCCAAAAACTAATTAAGTTCTTTTTATTATAGCTTCTTGGTGGCATTGATCAAAATTCAACAATTGGCTTTTACTCTGCCACCGCCCTTTTATCTTTCCCATCTTTTATCCCCTCTTGCCTTCCGCAAATATTCTGCTATTTCGATCTACTAATCATGTCATTTTGCATTAAGAAAAAAAATACTAATATAAGCAAGTAGGGTTTGTCTTGTACCCATGCCACGAACTTAGATATGAATAAACAGACTTTAATCTTAATAAGTTACCAGGAAATTCAGAATTTAATTGTGTCGGTCTAAGATCCTATTATTAACTGCTTGGATCTTCCTTCTGAAAAACAATAATCCATTAACTGCATAAGATTAGAAAATACAATTTTAACAACTTCCGATCATGTGATAAATAAAGGATCATTTGCTCAGTTACCGTATTTTAGTTTCTTTCAGCAAAAATATACCTCTAAAATAGATGAGTTTTGATGCTTTTTAAAGAGAAACATTAATTCATGAAATGGTACCATTATACATGAAATGAAATTGTAGGGTCTAGCTTTTAGACATACCTAACACAATATAGTGTTCTTAACATTAATGTTGCACCAATTTATCCATCAGCAGGAAAAAGAAACACTCATAACCAGTTATTTTACTGGCTTTTGCAAAGTGCATTTAAAATCCATTTAATTAGTAATTAGTAATGAAACTTTAATTTTGTGAAACCCCACGCTAGAAAAAATGGCATCACATCAAACTTTGGCAACAAATTAGTTATATGCCACGTGCTTATATTACTTACCCAAGATAAAATAAAATCTTAGAAGTAGAAAAAATGGAGAAGTTTTTCTTACAGCATGACGTTTATAAAATTAAATTTATGTCACAAAACGTCATTAGAGAGCCCACAAATCAGTGTCCTAAAAGTCACATTACCTATGAATTAAAGGACCATATCACATGCTGGTATTAGGTATCAAGGAATAAATCATCTAGCCAGATTAGTGTATGGAACAACAGAATCTAAATTACATGACCAAAATTAGTTTCTCTTTGAGGGAAAATGGTGTAACTTAGCTACCATTGATAGTACATATTACAGCTTCAGCTAGCTACAATATTTACATGCTTTAACCTTGTTAAATACAGTACTTAACAAGGTTACGTCAGCAATTATTATTAAAAAAAATAAAATAGCAGGCGTAGTACTACTCTGCATTTACTAATTTGTAATCTAGAATAAGTTTCTGCTTAACTATATAGTAAAATTTCACTTTCCATTTTCCTATATTTGTATTTCTAGTTAATATTCTAGGCAAACATTCACAGTAATTAAGGTCTAAATTCTTATAGTTGCTTGAAATGTACATTTAGCCAATTTTCAACGCTCACATGGGCAAGTCCAGTATAAATGCCAACAACATGCTCCAAATCCTACTCAGTCAAAGGCTATCCTCCATTTCTGTCTTGTTTTGGATAATAGTCTTCATATTGACTTTAGGGCATTTCTACGAAGATTAGGGGCTGACTCCTTTTCCAATTTCCGTTTTCTTAGATCTTACCTTTGGCCAATTTGTTTGGAAGTACACTCAAAATCAATGATTTCTCATTTCTACCCCTATGGCAATTTCCCAACTATCACAAGGAATGGTTGATGCTAAACATTATACTCCCTCTGTTTCAAATGAGATACTTTCCTTTTTAGTTTGTTTCAAATTAAATGTTACATTTCTAAATTTGGAAATAATTCGACTTTAAACTCTTCATTTTACCTATTATAACCACACAAATGTCATGACCCCACAAATCTTTTATCCTTTAAGCTTTTAAGACCATAAGTTTCAAAAGTTTTCTTTTTTTTCTTAAATTTCGTGACAGGTCAAACTATTTCATCTAAATTGAAACGGAGAGAGTATGTCACAAGTATAATCTAAGATGTATAGTTATACAAGAAAGTCTAATAGTTTAATTAAATCCTAAGGTTTGTGGCTCCTCAATAATAACTAGACCATTGACTAAGGAACGTTTTACGTACCTTACTTAATGGGTATACGTACCAACCTGAATTCGAACTAATCAAGTTAATATAATCCAAACCAAGCAGGTTAAGTTGCAGTAGCATATGTTATATAAGCTCTTAAAAATACAAAATTTACCAGAATAATATTGATTCAAGAAATGTAATTGGTGCGGTCCCCCTCTCCTCCCCCAATAAAGATCAAGAGTTAGTTTCAAAAAATAAAAATCATTCAACTCTCAAGTAAAAATAATTCTTATTGTTCCCCACACGTGTAATCTTATGTGTATTTACAATAATTTCTTGTACTGCCGACGATGGCCCAAACTATTCCAGAAATGAACATTTTCCTATTGTCCTATGCAGAATTCTAGTCAATTCTGAAAATGTCATGAATTATCCTGTTTACTCTCAACATCAAATAACAATTGAATTTGTTAGTGGTTATAAGGACATGTGGATTATCTTGATACAAAGCAATAAATTATATTGTAATTAAAATAAATAACGATAGCTTAACCGCAAACCTCGTGAGTTGGATGATTTCGACTTAGGAAAGCACGTCACTCTTGAATTGAATACACTTTATTTAACACCAAAATATCAAAGAGTAAGAACTTAGAGAATGTATTGCTTATTAGTATATGTTAACATGCCGTTAATGAATTGCCAAATCACCTTTATATATTAGGGGAGATCTACCTTTTTACGGTATTTTTATATTGTTCTATAAAAGGCAAAACTCCTTGATTTGTTGACTGTTAGTTCCCTTTTTGAGTTAGTTATGTGATTTCTGCCATAATGAATGGTTAATGGCGAGAATTACGGACCTCTGTCGAATGAGTTGGCAAAGCTTTCTCCGAGGCCATTGAAAACATGACCGGTTACGCTTTCGGTAAACTCGAGGGCAAACCTGATGGTTTCGATGGCTAACTTTTACAATGCTTTGGGTTCGATCATAATCACCATGTGCCGATCTTGGCCGATGGTGTTAGACGTCAGGTCGATCTTCGAGCTCGATTTCACCCAGTCACAGATATTTTGACCCTGGCCTAATCAAGGAGTTCGGAAGCTCGATCGAATATCGAGCTCGGTTTTATCCGTATACAGATAGTCCCCTCGTTCTTCGGAGAGTAGATGACGAGGAACGACATGAGCCTCAGATTCTCACTTCGATATATCATGACGCAAGCGACAAAAAAAAATGACATCAAAATTCCTTTGTTTTTTGGAGAGCAATTGATGAGAAATGATACGAGCTTCCGATTTCCATTCCGATAAATCATGACGACGAATGCATGACGTAAGTGACAAGGATAGTTGAAATGTCCCGTCGGCCCAGTCTTCAAGGCATTAAATGTGTGTCAGTCAATGGTCGGCCACTTCGGGATATGAACTGCCGTTTTGAGAAAACTATAAATATCTATTAATCTATTCATTAGAACTTTTACATTCAAACTCTTTCTCTCGTGTTTTAAGAAAGCTTCCATTGCCTTCATTTTCTGGTTTTCTAGCTCAGCCTCAAAACTTCTTCTCTTCTAGTTCTTTGAAAATTTACATAAGTTATCTGTTTAGCTCGGCTCCTCTTTCACTAACATTTTCTTTTCTCCACTGTTTTATAAGAAATGGCAAAGACTTCAAAATCTGTTCCTCAAAAAGAAAATCCCTCTTTCTCATGACCATCTGTAGAGAAAAATGTTTCTTCTGTTGCTGCTGAGGAACTGGTACCAGAACCCCCTCTGAAATTATTCGTACCTATGGGGTGCCATACCGGTGCTGATTTTAAGGTCGAGAAAACCTTCTCGGTGCCGGGTCGGTGTGAGCCGGTCTCGAGATATATCTTCTCGGTCACCGAGGTTGTCCTCTCTGAGGTCAAAAAAGATTGTAATAGGTTGGCAAGCATGTGGTGGTACCCAAGCCCGAGGAAGCCATTACCACCCACGTGGAGGGTTTTTTGAGTGTTTATACTTATCCCTTCACGTTGGGCCCCTTGGACCCGGTCATCGTCGCCTTTTGTAAGAGGTACGAGGTGACCCTTGGTCAAATTCACCCCTCATTTTGGAGTATAGTAATTCTTCTTCGCTTATTCATGAGCAAGATCGAGGGGTGTCCTTTCACAATCGATCATTTAATGCATTTGTATAGTCCCCGACTTTATCGATGGGGATTAATCAAGCTTTCACGTCGGACCAATAAGGCCCCATTCTTGAGCATCGACGAGGATCAGGACCGAGGCTAGTTGGGCTGATTTGTGAGAGTGAAGACCTCAGATTTAATCCGAGCCGAGGATATGCCATTTCCTGAAAAATGGAACATGAAACGTAAGTAAAAACTTGCCTTCAAGATTTATTTTATAGTTTTTCCTTTTCTTTCCTTCTTCATCGATATTTTGTGATGGTGCAACTACTGCTCGGATGCATGGTGCAGTACCCTGACTCAAGGAGTGGGTCAAGGGTATTGGAACACATAGATATTACTCTGAGCGCTCATATCGTGAGCTTTCGAAGGGCAGATGGGAGGCCCGTTCTCATGGTGAGATTTTTTCTATAAGTTACATTCGACCTTACTTTCACGCCGTCGATTTTTAACTTGTTTTACTTTCCTTTTTCAGGTTTACTAAAAGATGTTGAAATGTGGCCTCCGTCCGGTGATGATGACATTATCACTGAACCCCCTGCTCCGAAGCAGGATAAAGAGAAGAAAAGTAAAAAAGCTCCGACCTCCTCGAGCCCTGAAAAGAAGAGACAGAGGAAGCGGTTGGAGCGCAAACTTAAAGAAAATATCAACGCCCGAAGACTCCCATAGGACTCAGTTCTCCGGTTGAGGGATGAGTCCGAAGAAGAAGAATCTGAATTGGTAGCCCGCGTGAGAATCGGTTCCAAAATGCTTCAAACTGGGGAGGCCGAAAGAGAAGCGATGGTCGAGGCCCCCGAGCTGGGAGGCCGATAAAGAAATCGTGGCCGGTACTTTTCGGTCAGACGATAATGTGCCTAAGGAGGCGCTTGGGGTGATCGATCTTTCTGGGTCGCCTTCTTTTACCAATTATATTATAAATGAGGCTCAGACATTGAAAGGTAACCTCGATGAATGGGCTAAAGTAGCAGCCGATTCTTTATACAATTTCTTCGATGGCCTGGATTCTACTGCTTTGGAGGATGTCACTGGGCTGGGCGACTTACCGGTAGCGAAGAAGATACCGTCCTCGGGAGATGGTCGGTCTTCTTCAAGCCCAAAATTAATGAACTAGTTCCCAGCTCAGAGTGTTGATCCTACTCGCAGACAAACAATTTATATATCGATTTCGGAGGACGCCCGAGTTCTCTCTGCCCCGGTAGGTATTGGCAGTTACCTTCGGTGCTTGTGACCGAAGAGGATTAAGCAAGAATGAACGAGGTGGAAGCGCCCTGCCTGTTCACTGAAGCTTAACGGGTGCTTAATCGGGTAATTTCGAATGTCCCTTCATTATTTACTTAGATTTAATCATGAACAATATTAATATTTTCCTTTGTACTTGTAGGCCTCGGTGTTTCATCATGAGGCCTTTCTCCGATATCGGGAGGAGTTCAAGCGTCACGAGGCCGTGACTCGGGAGCTTGCTAAGAAGAAGGATGCTTACAAGCTTCTTAGTGAGAGGCTCCAAGACGAGTTAGAAGCTTCTCGGAAGGAACATGCCGATTTGGTCGAGCAGGTAAGATGAATATTCGAACTTAGTGATGATGACTCAGACACATTGGCTAACGACCCAAACCCAAAGGTTCAAAAGAGACTTGACCAGATCGAACAGCTCTAGGTGGAGGTAGACACGGTGAAGGCCAAGGCCGAAGAATGGAAGAAAAATATGGACCGCCTGGCCTCGGAAAAAGAGACTGACCAAGCGCAGTTGGCTTTGGCTGAAGTTCAGCTTCGGGCTATAAATGAGAAATACTCGATGCAGGTCAATACAATCGAGGGACTCCAATCTTAGCTGAACTCGGTTGTTTCTCGTCAATAAAACCTGGCCAAGGAGCTTGAGGCGTCCAAGTTAGAGGTTGTTGTGGTCAGAGTCGAGGCTGATGATAAGGTGGCCCAATATAAAGCTGATACCGAGGCGATTCAGGACCAAGAAAAAAATATGGTGAAGCATGCGAGGTGGCAATCCTGAAGGGAGGCTCTCGAGGGAGTCCACGCTCAAAATTTTAACATATTGGCTGGAATAAAAAATGCCAAGATATACGAAGCCAAGGCCAGGAAACTGGCTTATCCCGAGGAAGATTCCGAGGGGTCTGAAGAGTTGGGTGAGTCCGATGGTGAGGCCCCCGATGAAGATTAGGCCATTTAGGATCTTTTTGTTTTTTGCACCATCTTTTTGTCGAGGTCATTCAGCCATTGTAAAAAATATGTATCGGGGCTATTCAGCCTTTGTAAAAAAATTTTGATATATATATATATATATATATAAAGCTTTTTCCCTTTTATAGCTCTTGCAGTATCTTTTTGCTTTTATTTGTTTTCTCAAAGGTCAATACGCCTTAGCATGAAATACTTAGGTTATGTTCGAAGGTTCGAACAAATCTTGCTTTTAACATTACTTTGTGTTAAGACATTGTAGGGATTCAGTGTTACCGAAAACTTTTTCCCAGAATTATTTAGATTTATAGCTTGCCGAGGGTAGCCTTTAGAACCGGTTATAAGAATTTTTTGAAGGCATTGTTTTTATTACGAGTCTCGGACGTATCCGAGTCGCGTTAATATGGTCGTAGCCTTTTTAATTCGGGCAATGCCAAATAAGCTTCATGCCCCCGAGTGTTATTAACTCGAAATGACCTTAGCCTTTTAATTCGGGCAATGCTTTATGCCCTCGAGTGTTATTAACTTGAAACGATCTTAGCCTTTTAATTCAGGCAATGCCAAATAAGCTTGATGCCCTCGAGTGTTATTAACTCAAAACGGCCTTAGCCTTTAAATTCGGGGAATGCCAAATAAGCTTCATGCCCTCGACTGTTATTAACTTGGAATGGCCTTAGCCTTTTAATTCGGGTAATGCCAAATAAGTTTTATGCCCTTGAGTGTTATTAACTCGAAACGACCTTAGCCTTTGGGCAATGCCAAATAAGCTTCATGCCCTCGAGTGTTATTAACTCGAAATGGCCTTAGTCTTTTAATTCGGGCAATACCAAATAAGCTTCATGTCCTCGAGTGTTATTAACGCGATACGTCCTTAGCCTTTAAATTCGGTCAATGCCAAATAAGCTTCATGCCCACGAGTGTTATTAACTCGAAACGGCCTTAGCCTTTTAATTCGAGCAATGCCAAATAAGCTTCATGTCCTCAAGTGTTAGCCTTTTAATTCGGGCAATGCCAAATAAGCTTTATGCCCTTGAGTGTTATTAACTCGAAACGGCCTTAGCCTTTTAAATTGGGCAATGCCAAATAAGCTTCATGTCCTCGAGTGTTATTAACTCGAAACGACCTTAGTCTTTTAATTCGGGCAATGCTAAATAAGCTTCATACTCTCAAGTGTTATTAATTCGATACGGCCTTAGCCTTTTAATTCGGTCAATGCCAAATAAGCTTCATGCCCTCGAGTGTTATTAACTCGAAACGCCTTAGCCTTTTAATTCGAGCTATGCCAAATAAGCTTCATGCCCTCGAGTGTTATTAACTCGAAATGGACTTAGCTTTTTACTTCGGGAAATTCTTAATAAGCTTCATGCCCTCAAGTGTTATTAACTCGAAACGTCCTTAACCTTTTAATTCGGGCAATGCCAAATAAGATTCATGTCCTCGACTGTTATTAACTTGAAACGGCCTTAGCCTTTTAATTCGGAAAATACCAAATAAGCTTCATGCCCTCGGGTGTTATTAACTCGAAATGGTATTAGCCTTTTAATTCAGGCAATGCCAAATAAGCTTCATTCCTTCGAGTGTTTATAACTCGAAACGGCCTTAGTTATTTTATTCGGGCAATGCCAAATAAGCTTTATGCCCTCGAGTGTTATTAACTCGAAACGGCCTTAGCCTTTTAATTCGGTCAATGCCAAATAAGCTTCATGCCCTCGAGTGTTATTAACTCGAAACATCCTTAGCCTTTTAATTCGGACAATGCCAAATGAGCTTTATGCCCTCGAGTGTTATTAACTCGAAATGACCTTAGCCTTTTAATTCGGGCAATGCCAAAAAAACCTTTATGCCCTAGAGTGTTATTAACTCGAAACGGCCTTAGCCTTTTAATTCAGGCAATGCCAAATAAGCTTGATGTCCTCGAGTGTTATTAACTCAAAACGGCCTTAGCCTTTAAATTCGGGGAATGCCAAATAAGTTTCATGCCCTCGACTGTTATTAACTCGGAACGGCCTTAACCTTTTAATTCGGGTAATGCCAAATAAGCTTTATGCCCTTGAGTGTTATTAACTCAAAACGACCTTAGCCTTTGGGAAATGCCAAATAAACTTCATGCCCTCGAGTGTTATTAACTCGAAACGGCCTTAGTCTTTTAATTCGGGCAATGCCAAATAAGCTTCATGTCCTCGAGTGTTATTAACGCGATACGTCCTTAGCCTTTAAATTCGGTCAATGCCAAATAAGCTTCATGCCCACGAGTGTTATTAACTCGAAACGGCCTTAGACTTTTAATTCGAGCAATGCCAAATAAGCTTCATGTCCTCAAGTGTTAGCCTTTTAATTCGGGCAATGCCAAATATGCTTTATGCCCTTGACTGTTATTAACTCAAAACGGCCTTAGCCTTTTAAATTGGGCAATGCCAAATAAGCTTCATGCCCTCAAGTGTTATTAACTCGAAACGACCTTAGTCTTTTAATTCGGGCAATGCTAAATAAGCTTCATACTCACAAGTGTTATTAATTTGATACGGCCTTAGCCTTTTAATTCAGTCAATGCTAAATAAGCTCCATGCCCTCGAGTGTTATTAACTCGAAACGGCCTTAGCCTTTTAATTCGAGTTATGCCAAATAAGTTTCATGCCCTCGAGTGTTTTTAACTCGAAATGGACTTAGCTTTTTACTTCGGGAAATGCTTAATAAGCTTCATGCCCTCGAGTGTTATTAACTCGAAACGTCCTTAACCTTTTAATTCGAGCAATGCCAAATAAGATTCATGTCCTCGACTGTTATTAACTCGAAATGGCCTTAGCCTTTTAATTCGGGAAATACCAAATAAGCTTCATGCCCTCTGGTGTTATTAACTCGAAATGGCCTTAGCCTTTTAATTCAGGCAATGCCAAATAATCTTCATGCCCTCGAGTGTTTTTAACTCGAAACGGCCTTAGTTATTTTATTCGGGCAATGCCAAATAAGCTTTATGCCCTCGAGTGTTATTAACTCGAAATGGCCTTAGCCTTTTAATTCGGTCAATGCCAAATAAGCTTCATGCCCTCGAGTGTTATTAACTCGAAACGCCTTAGCCTTTTAATTCGACAATGCCAAATAAGCTTCATGCCCTCAAGTATTATTAACTCGAAACGGCCTTAGCCTTTTAATTCGGGCAATACCAAATCAGCTTCATGCCCTTGAGTGTTATTAACTCGAAACGACCTTAGCCTTTTAATTCGGGCAATGCCAAATAAGCTCCATGCCCTCGAGTGTTATTAACTCAAAACGGCCTTAGCCTTTAAGTTCGGGCATTGCCAAAGTGGTAGTCCCCGAGTGAGAGTGAATGTTCGAAAGAAAGAACCGGGGCCGTACCTTAGTAGTAATATCACTTTAAATGAGTTATATTCCAGTTGCTTGGCAATTGCTCGCCGTTCATTATTTCGAGCTTGTAGGATCCTTTTCCGGTGATCTCGATAATATGGTACAGTCCTTCCCAGTTTTGCCCCAGTTTCAGGTTTCAGGTGTTCAGTGTAACTTTTCTTAGTACTAAGTCCCCGTTATTGAAATATCGAAGGTTGGCCCTTCGATTATAATATCTCTCGATCCGTTGTTTTTGGGTGGCTAACCGGACAAGGGCAGCTTCGCGCCTTTCATCTAATAGTTCCAGGCTTGTACCCATAGCCTCATTGTTTGATTCCGTTGTTGCATATTGGAATATGATTCTTGGTTCTTCGACCTCGACTGGTATTAAAGCTTCGGTGCCATAAACTAAAGAAAATAGGATGACCCTTGTACTGGATTTCGAGGTTGTACGGTACGCCCATAGGACCTCAGGCAACATTTCCTTCCATTTTCCTTTGGCGTCGATCAACCTCTTTCTGAGGTTTTGGATTATGGTTTTATTGGTGGATTCTGCCTGTCCGTTCCCACTAGGGTGATAAGGAGTGGATAAGATCCTTTTGATCTTATGGTCTTCGAGAAACTTGCTTAATTTGCTGCCAATAAATTGTTTCTCGTTGTCATATACAATCTCGGTCGGTATTCCGAATCAACATATGATGTGGTCCCAGATAAAATGGATGACTTCTTTTTCTCTGACCTTTTCATATGCACTTGCTTTCACCCATTTAGAAAAATAGTCAGTCATAAATAAAATAAATAGAGCCTTACTAGGTTCCCGTGGGAGGGGGCCAACGATGTCCATCCCTCATTTCATGAACGATTATGGTGACAAGACCGAATCTAGCGGCTCTCCTGCTTGATGAATCATCGGAGCATTCCTTTGGCATCCAACACATTTTCAAATAAACTCATTCGCGTCTTTTTTCCAGATCGATCCAGTAGTAACTGACTCTGATTATTTTTTAAACTAGTGATTCGGCGCCCGACTGATTTCCACAGGTACCTTCGTGGATTTCACTTAAAACGTATTCGGTGTCTCCTGGTCCCAAACATATCGTAATCGAGCCATTGAACATTTTTCTGACTAAGGTTCCATCCATCGATTTCTGTGGGTCTGAGGACAGTTTTTCGGTCTTGAGATATTCCACGTACTTATTCTTCCAGTCCCAAGTTAGGCTCGTTGAGTTTATCTCGGTGTGGCCTGGTTCCACCACCGATCTTATAAGTTGTACAATTTCTCCCTAGTTGATCTTGTTGTCTTCGACCGATGATCCTAAGTTAGCGAGAGCATCGGCTTTGCTTTTTTGATCCCTAGGTACATGTTGCAAAGTCCATTCTTTGAACCGATGTAATGTTACCTGTAACTTGTCCAAGTGTCTCTGCATTCATTCTTCCCTGACCTCGAATGTCCTATTAACTTGGTTTACCTCAAGGAATGAGTCGCACTTGGCTTCGATCACCTCTGTCCCTAAGCTTTTGGATAATTAAAGGCCTGTAATAATGGCCTCATATTCAGCTTCGTTGTTAGTCAACTTCACAGTCTTAATAGATTGCCTAATTATTTTACTTATTGGTGGCTTTAGTACGAAGCCAAGACCAAACCCTTTTGTGTTTGAAGCGCCGTCCGTAAAGAGGGTCCAGATTACCGATGAAGTCCCCGAGTTAATCAATAACTCTCTTTCGACCTCAGGTATTAAGGTCGGCATAAAGTCGGCCACGAAGTCATCCAAAATTTGGGACTTAATGGCGGTCCGGGGCCGGTACTCAATATCGTAACCACTTACTTCCACAACCCATTTGGCCAATTGGCCCGAGAGTTCAGGCTTATACATTATGTTCCTTAACGGGTAAGTTATTACGACACATATATGGTGACATTGGAAGTATGGTTTTAGTTTTCTCGAGGCGCTTAGCAAGGCGAGCGCCAGTTTTTCTAGGTGGGGGTACCTAGTTTTGGCCTCACCTAAGGTCCTGGCAACGTAATAAATCGGAAATTGCGTACCTCATTCCTCCCCAACTAGGACTCCACTTACCGCTAACTCTGAGACCGCCAAGTACAAATACAGTTATTCGTTTGTCTTTGGTGTGTGAAGCAACAGTGGGATCGATAAGTATCTTTTGAGCTCTTCCAGAGCTCGTTGACATTGAGGAGTCCATGAGAAGTTATTCTTTTTTTTCAACAGTGTGAAGAATCGGTGGCTTTTGTCGAACGACCTTGAAATAAATCGCCCCAGAGCGGCTATGCGCCCGGTTAGCCTTTGCACGACCTTTATGTTGTCTACGACCGTAATATATTCTATGGCGTTTATCTTGTCAGGATTGATCTCGATTCCTCGGTTGAATACCATGAACCCGAGAAATTTACCCGATCCAACTTCGAACGCACATTTTCTTGGGTTCTGCTTCATATTGTACTTCTTCAATATGCTGAAGATTTCTTGCAAATATTTTAAATGGTCCTCTGCTTGCAGGGAATTATCCAACATATCGTCAATGTAAACTTTCATCTATTTTCCTATTTGTTCATCGAACATCAAATTTACTAAGCGTTGGTGTGTGGCACCAGCATTTTTTAATCCAAACGACATTACATTATAATAGTATGTGCCGTATTTAGTGATGAAGGAGGATTTTCCCTGATCACCTGGGTCCATCCGTATTTGGTTGTACCCGGAATAGGCATCAAGAAAACTGAGGATCTCGTGGCCGGCCGTGGCATCGATCATACGGTCGATGTTGGGCAAGGGAAAAGAGTCTTTGGGCATGATTTATTCAAATCTTTATAATCTACATACATTCTTAGTTTATTCCCCTTTTATGGACTACCACTACGTTTGTCAACTAATTCGGGTATTTAACCTCCCGAATGGACCCTATTTTAAGAAGTTTAGATACCTCATCCTTGATGAAAGCATGTTTGACCTCGGATCGGGGCTTCCTCTTCTGCCTGACCGGATTGATTTTCGGGTCTAGGCTTAGTTTATGAGTAGTTACTTCCAGTGGGATCCCTGTCATATCAAGATGGGACCTAGGGAAACAATCTATATTAGTTACAAGGAATTGAATAAGTGTTTTCCTGAGCTTGAGAGTTAACCCCGTGCCTAGGTATACCTTTTGATCGGGCAAGTGCTCGACCAATATAACTTATTTCAGTGCTTCGACTGTTGATTTGGTTGCGTCAGAGTCATCAGGGATTAAAAAAGATCGGTGGACCCCGTAATCATCGTCTTTATAATAACCCTGCTCATCCAACTGAACATAAAAAAATTGTTACACCCTATATTTATTTATTTTTGTACGTAAAACTGCGTCGTGAGCAAACTAATGTAGGACCCAAAAAAAATGAGATCATCTTTGAAAATATATAAAGCAATTTAATCATGTTACCTCGGAAGTTACAAATATTGAATATCATGAACAACAAGTACAAAGAGGGTTGGAAGGTTTAGAAGCTAAAGGAATTGAAGAAAATAATGTTTCGTCGAAAGCCGACAAATTGGGAATGTTATAGCATGTACTTTTGGGATGAGACCAGGGTGTTTTACATGATAAGGAGGTTATGTTACAAGTTATGTTATTCGTATGATAGTCGTATGTTATGTTTTGAAGACAAGCGAGTGGTGGAACAAAATTCGATGAAAGTCATCACAAGTTACGTTCATAAATTTTACTGAAACTTTGGATCAAATGTAACTGCGATTTTATCCCAATATACTTAGAGTTATGGGGTGTTCCACCCATAAAATTAAAGATCTATGAGTCTAATTTCCAACGCACTAAACCGTTTGTCAATACGATATCTGAGTAGAGAGATATGGGCATTTTTGCAAGACTGCGCAGACTGTCACCTACTTGCTTAAACGATAATCCAAAACTGGGCCTGTTCGGGTCGTCCAAAAATGTGCCAGTTCGGGTCGTTCAAAGAGGCCTTTTTAAAGTCCTATACCCTTCATATATTAGTCTGATAATAGGGCAAAATAATCAGACTCATTCTCTGCAAAACTCCTCCCAAATATTTCCCCCAAACCCCAATTGATTTTCCCCCCCTTTCAAGTTCTAATCGGAGGTAAAGCCTAGAGTTTGAAGAACCAAGATAGGAGTCGAGTTATCCAACAAATAAGGTAAGTTTACTTCTCTCTTTCATACATTTTGTTTCTGTTGTAGATGTATAGTAAGTCGTTCTATATTTGTAAGAACTCACGGGACGGTGATCGGAAGCCGTGAGTTCGAGTTATTCACTTGTAGCGGACTGTTTTGTGGACTATTTTGTGGTGCTGTTGGGCTGCGTGTTTTACTACTATTTTGTGGAGTTTTGGAGGAGGAAGGGTGTGGAGAAACACCACATAAATGCAGGATGTTGGGCTGGTCATTCGTCGTAACATTTTCGGGTTGTCGACACTACTACGATAGTCATTTTGTGTATGAAGAGATTGGGGTGTGTTGGGCTATTTTGTAGTATTGTGTGGTGTGCATAAGGTTGGAAAATAATGTATATATGTTGTTATTGTTGTTTTTGGTATTGTTGGTGTTATCTTGAATTTGGAGGAAGTAAGAATTATAGGGGAAATGCTGTCCGTTTTAATACAAAATAAGCATGTCGTTCGTTGTGCGATAGTTATACGTTTCATAACTTAATGATAGTATTATTATCGTTGTTGTATATTAAGGTGAGAAGAGGCGAGTTTGAAAAGAGTGTGATAAGGTATGTTAAGGCTAAGTCTTCCTTCATTTTGGCATGATCTCGTAGCTACATGTGTTAGTAATGAGACAAAAAAAGAGAAGTCCATATTCATGAATTTATTCACACTATTCTAGTCTCATAAGTTACAATATTATTCCTTATCGAGACTCTATATTCAATTTAGTATCGTCTTCTTCCAGTCAAGAGAGCAGCAAGCCTATATATACAGTATTACAGTATTTTCATTACCATCGAGTTATAATCGATGGGCAGGCCCCTATTGGGCAACCTCTGATCAGATGTAAAGTTATATACCGAGCCTACTGTGGCCGAGTGCCTATGAGAGATCCCAGCATGGTCGAGATACATAGCCTAGTATGGCCGAGCGCCTATGAGCGAGCCTACTACGGCAGAGCAGTTATATATACCGAGCCTTATAAGGCCGGACAATTATTTTACTTACTGTATTGAAGAAGTTGAGTCAGTATCAATAGGTAAGTATATCTCCAGATCATCTTTGACTCCCAATTACTTTTAGTTATTATATTATCAGTTCAGTTTCAACTTTCAGTTATGTTATCGCCTTATATACTCGGTACATTAATTTGTACTGACATACCTTTTGTGGGGATGCTGCATTTCATGCATGCAGGTTCAGATAGACAGACGGGTATACCTCCTCAGTAGGTGTTTCCAGAGTTCAGCCTGATCGGTAAGCTCCACATCCTTCGGAGTTATCGGGTCTAGTTTTTCGTATACATCTTCTATGTGTATGTATATATATTATGGGTAGGTCGGGGCCCTGTTCCGATCACAATATATCTATCAGTAGAAGCTTGTAGACATATTCTGTCAGTTAGTGCATTATGTTGGGCTTGTAGGCCTGGTATGTATATTTTGGTGGTTTGTCAGTTGTAGTAGTTATGACGGCCTTATCGGCCCAACTTTATATTGATGTTTAGTCAACGCTAGTTTCCATTCAGTTTTATATTTTGCTTCGCAAATTGTCTTGCAAGGTGGACCCTTGGCCAAATTATGACATTATATGTTCAGAGTCCCTTAGTCGCAATTTGATACACTAGGTTAGTTGAGGCACCGGGTGCCAGTCTCGCTTCAAGGTCGGGGCGTGACAGTCGGTGACTGTTATTTGGTCTCTTGGTTTGTGCCCTAATTTTGTTCTTTCGAAGTTGTGAGTGTTGATATTGGAATCATTTCTTCGACTGCAAATATCTCTTTTGCGGCTGGTAACCCGTAGATTGTCTTAATCCCTTCCGGAGTTGAGAATTTTAACACTTGGTGAAGAATTGAGGGCACTGACGTCATGTTGTAGATCCACGGCCTTCCGAGAAGGGCGTTGTACCTCATGTCTCCTTCGATCACATAAAACTTGGTCTCTCGTATGGTTCCGGTGATATTGACCGGTAACGTTATCTCCCCCTTAGTGGTTTCACATGCCATGTTGAACCCGTTTAGAATTCGGACTGCAGGCATGACTTTGTCTCGTAGACCGAGCTGTTCCGCGACCCTCAACCGAATGATATTGGCCGAGCTACCTGGATCAACCAACACATATTTAATTGGAGTTTTATTTACGAGTACAGATATTACCAGTGCATTATTGTGAGACTGTATGATCCCTTCCGCATCTTCGTCATTGAAAAATAAAATTCCTTCCGGTACGTAGTCTTGAGTTCGTTTCTCCCTAGTGATGAATACTTTGGTGCATTTCAACATCGGACCTTGTGGGATATCGATTCCACCGATGATCATATTTATGATGTGTTGAGGTTCGGCATCTTCTTGTCCTGTATGTTTGTTAGAATCCATGTTTTTAAAGTGGTTCTTGGCTCGGTCGCTCAAGAATTCTCGAAGGTTCTCATTGTTGAATAAACGGGTTACTTCTTCTCTCATTTGTCGACAATCTTCCGCTCTATGACCGTGAGTGCCATGATATTTACACATCTGGTTAGGGTCCCTTTGAGCTGGATCATATTGTAAAGGTCGAGGCCATTTGGTATCATTGATGCACCCGATAGCTTATATGATGGCGGCAGTATAGACATTGAAGTTGTATTCTGATAGCCTCGGCGCTTCTTTAGGCCCGATGGACCTGTCGAAGCTATTTTTGGTCATGAGCCCCCGGTTGCTTCGACCTTGATCATTTCTCCTTTTGTTTCTTATTGGGTTCAGTCCAGACCCCACTGCTCTTCCGATCTCCATTATATGGTAGATATCGATCCCTTTTTGATCTTGGTTCACGAATAATGTCTCTCTTGATTCTATCGAGGGTTGTGACAAGATAAACAGACTCTGAGGGGGCCTCGAGTTGGTCATCTTCGACTCTGATTTTTGATTGATACTGTGAGCACCTAATTTTTGACTATGCTTGAATATTTTATAACTTTTTAGTATGTAAATATATTTTAAGTTCAAACTAAATATTTTAGCTCTTATTTCACCTTTTATAGTTATAACTTAAGAAAATATTATCACATATTTTACCACCAATACAATTATTCCCTCACAACTCACACTCCCGCACTCCCGCTCTTCCTCTTTAATAACTCACACTCCCACTCTTCCTCTTTAACAACTCACACTCCAACATTTCCTCTCTTATTTCTTATTATTTAAACACACTCAAGGGGCAGTCCTTTCTAGGTCCAGACACACACGAAAAAAGGGGTGTTGTATTCCTCTTCTTCTTCCTAATCATACACTCATCTTCCTCACCTCATCTCTTCCAATAACCCACAAAAAATAACCAGCTCTTTACCACCATCTTTTTCGTCGAACTAGTTCCAAAATTACCCCACACTTAGCTAAAAATTTCAGCTGAAAAAGTGCTGAAAAACAGGCCCTTTTCTAGCAAAAATCAGATGTAAAATAGCCAAAAAATACTGCTAAAACAGCACCGAAATAATCCGGAAATAGCAGGTCAAACCGCTGCCGGTTTCACCGAGAATCCGTCTAAAACAATGGCGATTTCTTAGGGTTCAAAGTTTTCCGTCAACATCGAGGTTCTGTTTGGGTGCTCCGTTCGTGTTTTAGATGCCGCTTCCCCGTCGGTCTAGGCATTGAAATTAGATTTTGAGTTCCAGAGTTTGTTTTTTGTCCTTTTTCTCAATTGCAAAGAAATCAAATAGAGGTCCAATCTCTTATCTTCAATCTTTGTTATTGATCTATCTGTGCGTCGATTTTTGCTTGAAGATTACATGCTGCATGTTTCGCTTAAATCAAGTGTTGCTTAGATGATGATCTATTCGTTTATGGTTTCACCCTTTTGAGATAAAAATCTGATTTTTCAAACTTTTAATTTCGATAGTGACATAATCATTTGTTGTTTAATAAAATTTGAAGAAAAGAAAAAGTGAGTCCATAGGCACAACTTATATTATATTTTTAAGAATGTTTATTTAATGGTTTAAACTCAACTATTGACTTGCATATTTATTCTTAGTTTTTTGTTATTGTATGTTTAGTTTGCTGCATTTGATTTCGAGAGTTGTTTAAATAATTTAGTGAATTTGTTAGTGGGCTCATGAAGTTCTAATTACTATTTTACGGATGGTATTTGGGTTTAGATATAATTTAAGTCCATTTTCTTAATTAATGAAGAATGTTCCGTAAAAAGTCCATTCCAAAGTAGTTAAATATCATACTCTTCCACAATAAATTCCATATACATGACTTTATAATAATCTCAAAGTTCAGAAAGAGTAATGAACATCGTTAGAGTGTTTTAGGCGCGCTTTTAATTAGTTTATCGCGATTATATATACGTTCGTGTGGCATAATTATAATTTTTAAAATTAAAACCGAAGTATGTGTTCGCGCAACTTTGGCCAAAACAATCTTAATATAATAAAATATTATCAATTGTGTACACATATGCGTGACATGATTTTGGCACAATAAATAAAACGGATTCACACACTTGATTCATTTCAAAGATAATTTTATATTTTAATAATTAAAAGCATATAGATAAAATATGGAAACCAATAAATCACAGTTTATTCAAAATTAATTCAAGCTAAATTATAGTTAATAAAGCGACCGTGCTAGAACCACGTGACTCGGAAAATGCCTTACACCTTCTCCCCGGTCAATAGAATCCTTTATCCGGACTTTGTTTTCGCAGGCCAATAATAAAAGAGTCAAACCTTCCTTTGACTAGGGATTCAAATAAAAGATGACTTGGAACACCAAAAATCAATTCCAAGTGGCGATTCTGAATAACAAAATTATCCCTATTTCAAAATTGTCACTTTAATTGGAAAAACTCTTTAACCCACAACAATGCATAGCACATATCTTGCGGGGGGTATAAAGGGGTGTGACATATCTTCGAGCTTGTACATATTGACTTTTATTTGGCTTTATTAATTTTGTATATATTGTGATTTATTTGAGCTTAATGTGCTACTTGTCTGCTTTTTACCCCTTTGATATTATTGAACTGTACATTATAAATTATCCTATCTCGCACCCCTCTGAGTCTTCTGATAGTTAGTTATGTTGTGTTTGCCTACCAGCATCACAAAATTTCTGTCTTGAGATAAAACCAGTTAGCCTACCAGCTTCTGGTGAAGGATTTAGTCACACGTGTTTAGGCGGGAGAGTCGTTAGCTAGCCAGTGCTGTTATACTACTGGTGACGCTTGACGCTCCTCGGCTTGGTTTGTCCGTCTGGATAAGCCAGGTGTAGATACCATCTCCTTTAGGATTTGAAAACTTAGAAGAACAAGCCAGAAGCAATGAATATTCCTAGTAGGCTACACTTTATTTGCATCATGTGTATTTGGCTTAGCAACACTCGGCACAGGGGCCGGGTTCTGTTTTAGGACAGATACCTTGTTGAGACCAATATGTTCATTTTATGTGCTATTTGTTGTACTAATTTGGAGGCTTGCATGTTGACCGACTTTAGGATAGATTAGTTGAATGAACAAGAGAGAAATTCTCTGATTTATGTACAAATGTCCGTTAAAACAAACAAATTAAAAAATAAAAATAAAATAAGGGGATGATGTGGTCTAGTTCTATGGTTTTAAGGATTAATTTTCATTAATCAAAAGAAAACATTGTCAGTTTTTACCGAACTACGCGGGTCTGATTCTCACCGGATATGAGATACGTAGGCAAACCTCATCGGTTCCGGCCCCAATTTTCAAAAAACAAATCCAAAAATACTTTCCCTTCCCTTAATTCCTTCTTAGAATTCTTTCCTTAGAAAATTCAAAAACAAATCAAATCCAAAAATATTTTTCTTTTTTCTGAAGTCTTTCATTAAAAAAAAAAATCAAATCAAAAATATTTTCTTTCTTCTTTAGAAGTCTTTCTTTCAAAAATTTCCAAAAAAACAAAGAAAAAACATAAAACAATATATAAAAAATCAAAATCTAAAAATATTTTGTTTATTCTTAAAGAATTTTCCTTTCAAAAATTCCAAAAAAAAATAAATTAAAATTCAAAAATATTTTCCTTGTTAGGAGCTTTTGTGGTCTGTTTGTATATGAAAAAAAAATAAAGGGAAAAAGAGTTAGTTTATTTACTTTATTCCTGATCTTCCCTTGAATTACGTAATCGTCAGATTCATGCGGGCTGCGGCGTCATGATACATAGGCAATCTCTATCGGATGCGATCATAGCCCTAATTAATCTAAGTGAAAATTAACAAAAAGAGAGGGGAAAAAGGGGGGACAGTGTGATAAAAATGAAAGAAAAAACTGGAATGACAACAACAGGAACAACCAGGAATGACAAAGCGAAAGAGAAAAGAGAGTGGAAATGAAAGAAATGAACTACAGAATGAAAAATAAGATAGTGAAAGTCGGGATGAAATACGCAGTCATTGCAAAAATATTTTAGAAACGTTTAACTGTTCAGGTACATTACATCCCCAAAGTGTGATTCCTTATTGGTTAAATATCTCAAAACGGATAAGGATGTTGTGTGTGCAATTCAGTAGGTCTTGCTCAGTTGGTTAGTTTTATCGGTAATCTGGTTTCTCATCCCTATTTTACAAGATCCAAAGGAAAGATCCCAATGGCTTCAGAAAGCAATCTCCGCATCATTAACACTGAGGATAGCCCTGAGCTTGCTATTTCACAACCTGAGTTGGCAACTGCCGAAGAAAACAAGATGTTGCGTCTCCGCATGTTGGAAATGTGGGACGCTTGGTCCAACGGTAGGGAACCGCTAAGCGCAATTTCTGGGTTCCCAGAGATGGTCCCAAGGACAGTTGGAACCACCGACATCCCTATGACAAATCCATTTGTCCCATTTGGGTACCCATCTATATCATACAACTTCACCGGTATGCCTTCTGTGGTCCGCCCCCAGGCATCATTCTCCGGAGCACTGTCAACGTTGTTCTTCGCACCACCAGTCTTTACCATGGCATAGCCAACCGTGCCCAGGCCATGCTTTGAACATTCAACATTCACCTTCCAAGGCCCGCAATTTCAGCCAAAACTGACTAATATTACTCCGCACTTATACGCTTTACAACCACAATATGAGTCCCCGATTAACAAGAAAAAGCGGTTAGGAATCCCGAGCAGGAAGAAATGGCTCGGAAGTTGAGAAGCTTGGAACAAAGCTTGAAAAACATGCAAGGCCTGAGTGGCTAAAAAGGTGTTTCTTATTCAGACCTGTGCATGTTCCCAAATGTTCATCTACCTGTCGGCTTCAAAATGCCAAAGTTCGAGAAGTATGATGGAAACGGAGATCCACTAAGATGGGCTGGTGGGAAAGAAGAGTTGTTGATGGCCTACTTCGGAGAAAGCATGACAGGAATCGCCTCAGAATGGTATATGGATCAGGAAATCTCCCACTGGCACATATGGGATGATTTAGCTAGGGATTTCGTCAGACAGTTCCAGTACAACATCGACATCGCTCCAGACAGAAACTCCCTCTCTAATTTGAAGAAGAAAATTGCGGAAAGTTTTCGCGAGTATGCTATCAAATGGCGCGAGCAGGCCGCCAGAGTGAAACCACCCATGGACGAAGCAGAAATGGTTACAGTCTTCTTGCAAGCCCAAGAAGTTGATTACTTCGAGAATATAATATCCGCTATGGGCAAACCATTTGTTGAGGCCATCAAAATCGGTGAGATGATAGAGAACGGTCTGAAAACTGGCCGGATATTGAGTCAAGCCACCTTGAAAGCTACCTCTCAAGCCATCCAGAACGGTTCAGGGGGTTTGGCTAATCGCAAAAAGAGAGAGGAGGGAGCCATGATGGCTTCGGGTTCAAGAGGGCCTCGCCGATCATTTGCCCACTCTTATATGCTATCAAGAACCCCACAACATTACTACACGCATCACGATGTAGCTTATGATGTGGCACCGCCTCACTATGTGGTGATGAATGCCCAACCTTACAAATGACCACAACAGCACTAAAACCAAGCTCGAGCTCCACCTCCCAGACATAACCATCCATACCAAGCTCCATATAATCCTCGTCCACCACAAACCACACACCAATATAATCCACGCCCTCGTGATCCTCCCAAGAGAAATAATTTCACCCCTATTAGCGAATCTTACTCCAATCTGCTTCAAAAGCTAATCCAATTGGGTCTATTGCAACTTGTACCTCCCAATCGGCAAAATACTGAGTCACCATCATATAGGACCGGTACCGGATGTGCTTACCATTCAGGAGTAGAAGGCCATGATACAAAAGACTATTGGACCCTTAAAAGGGCAGTTGAAAGCTTGATATAAGAAAAAAGAATTGTGCTAAGGGACGGAGAGATCCCAAATGTGACTAACAATCCATTAACGACTCACAATAATGGGCCAGTCATTGGTGTGATTTGTGAGAACAAAGAATTTGATCTGGCACCGAAGGCCATTGCAGCCATTGCCGAGACAGAATAAAAGCCAAAAAACGATCGCCAAATCTAAAAGTTTCCGGTCAGACAGGAGTCTCGGTTGACGGTCTTGCTATCCTTTCTGCATTCGGATTATTTCAGGGTGTGATCCGGATGTTTAACTTTGTTGTCTTACTTTCCGATTGTAAACCCTTTTATCTTTAAAATTAAAAAAAATAAATCAAATGAAATTAATATTTCATTGTCCAGGAATGTCTCTTTTCTTAATCTTGTCATTTTTTTATTCTCTTTTCAATTCTGTTAAATACAGATTTTAATGACATGACATGCTTGCGGACTTCAGGCCCAGATTCTAAAACGCTGTCAGTCTTTGAAATAATGAATCAAAAATCAGAATGCAGTGAAGATAAGTTTAAGGAAATAAAACAAAGAACCGGAATAGTTAAAGGAAAATTGGCTCTAGATTGGAAAGGTCCATATATTGTAACGAGAGTACTACCAAAAGAGAGCATTGTACATGGGAAATATCGAAGAAAATGTCCTGAAACAACTGTCAACGCAGTTGTAGTAAAAAAGGTACTATGTTTGATCCTCTATATAACCTTAATGTTCTCCCATTTGGATGAAGAAGGCTTTCATTCTCGCTACCCAAACATTATCAAACCTTTGCAAACCCTTTGAGTCGGTTACTCTTCTTTGATTACCCTCTTTGGAACCTGAAAGTGTTATTGAAAAAGAAAAGAAAATGAAATTAAAAAAAAAAAATAGAAAAAAAAAAGAATCAGAAACAAAGTTTATCGAACTACGTTCGACTTGATTCTGAAAGGATACGTAGGAAACCTCTCTCTGGGGTTCAGTCATACAAAAATAAAAATCCACATTCCCCCAAAAGTTGAAACTGGGGTAGGTGTTACAATGGTTCGGCGATGGTTTCGCCTGAGAGGTTCCAAAGTTATAATTCAATCCAAATACTTTTTACCCAAAATTCTTTTCAAGTTTCTCCGATCAATCAATGAGAATGTTCAAGAATTTGAGGATGCAGTCACTTGGATCTGATGCCACCAAAATGAGAGAGTCTTATTGGTGAAAACCCTTACTGGCACTATAGGGCGATGACGAGCAGAGAAAATGAAAATGAGAGTCTTGTTAGAAAAAACCCGCAAATGTCACTATAAGGCGATGGTGAGAAGAGAAATGAGAGAGGTCAGCTGGTGAAAACCCATAAAGGGCACTACTGATCGAAAATAGGATTTTCACAGCCATTGGTATTGACAGTCCCGGGCAAGGTATCTCAGTTTTGAGGCAAAAGTTGTGATGAATTTCTAAGAGTCGGACGATTTACACATATCAGGCATCCAGTCCAAAAGGCATGTCATGTTCATTGAAGTCCGCATGTACTCTAGATAAGTCCTTTCCTTTCCCCGAAAGGGATACCTTTTGTATAAATTCATTATCCATTCCATTGTTTGCTTTTCTTTGAATCCCGTTCGGTCTAACTCTGTTCCAAAACTAACACAAAGAAGGGATGGCAAGACTGATTTACAGGGCACCCAGCCTCGGCAGGGGCATCAAATCAACCCCGACTGGCCATGGTGGCTGATGCTTTAAAATCAATCAAAAACTCTCGAAATGAGGAAATTAAATTGAAAGTGCCTACAAGGGTAAAATGAAGTTAAAAAAGTTAAATCCCAAGTGTCTAACCATCTTGGCAAAGTTTGAAAATCCAAAGGTTTTCCAATTCTCTAAAGTTAAAATTAGAAAAAAGAAGTCAAATGCCCACAAAGGAAAAATAAAGTTGAAAAAGGTTAATCCCCACGCGACCAACCGTCATGGTAAATTTTGGAAAAACCAAAGGTTCTCCGGGTCCAGAAGTGCAATCAGTATTCAGGAGACAACCAGTTGCAGTTGAAATTATCATCAAAGAAGCCGGGTCGAGATCCTTAGTTGAGGTACGTCAATCCTTAATTGAGGCACCATTTAGACAATCAGGATACACCATTCCCAAAGAATCATGTTTTTCCAGGGTACACTAATTCCGACCTTTTATTGCTTTCAATAATGAAGTAGTTAGAGTTTTGCTACAAATAACTAACGAAATTTTCCTAGTATAAACTGGAGCAGAAAAATTTTGTTCATTTGTTTGTTTTGATGTCTGAGAAGGTTTTACCTCGAGGCATAAGGTTCAAGACTACCAAAAGAAGAAGTCTCAATCCAGAATAAAAGAAAAAAAAAGAAAAGAAGAAAAGAAAAAAGAAGTGAGTTCAAAATGCAAAGCAGATGAAAAGGTGTGGACTGCTCAAGACATGACTGAAGTCACGAGCATTACATTTCCCATTTTGATCAAAAGAAGGTTTAGAAGAATGAACTAACACATGCAGCTAGCAAGCATCAAGGCTCAGATCATATTCTGCATGAAAAAATAGTCAAGACTCAAAGATCAAGTTTCGAAAGACTTATAGATAGGAATCTTGTAACTCATAGCTGATAGGCTTGTTTAGTTTCATTTGATTTTAAATGAATTTTGATGTAATAACAGGACTACAGACCGGAGTCTCGACAGAACCTCATTCGACTCTCCAACTTAGCATTCCATCATTTTCCTTGAACTATACGCGACCTCATTCCCTTATAATCCGGGATATGTAGGCTTTCCAAAATCAGGACTCGGTTGCACTATTTTCTCTTATCTCTTCCCTTTTTGAATAATGGTATGGCCAAAAATTAGTCATATCGCTCATTTTTTCTTTGCCTGAAAACCCTTCATGTTTCCAAGCAAAGAGAGACATGCTGTGAGCACCTAATTTTTGACCTTGCTTGAATTTTTTACCACTTTTTAGTATGTAAATATATTTGAAGTTTAAACTAAATATTTTAGATCTTATTTCACCTTTTATAGTTACTACTTAAGAAAATTATATCACATATTTTACCACCAACATAATTATTCCCTCACAACTCTCACTCCCACTCTTCCTTTTTAATAACTCACACACCACTCTTTCTCTTTAACAACTCACTCTCCCACTTTTCCTCTCTTATTTCTTATTATTTAAACACATTCAAGGGGCAGTCCTTTCTGGGTCCAGACACATACGAAAAAGGGGGCATTGTATTCCTTTTTTTCTTCCTAATCATACACTCATCTTCCTTACCTCATCTCTTCCAATAACCCACAAAAAAATAACCAGCTCTTTACCACCATATTTTCTGTCGAACTAGCTCCAAACTTACTCCCAAACTTAGCTGAAAATTTCAGCTAAAAAGGTGCTGAAAAACAGGCCCTTTTTCAACAAAAATCAGCTGTAAAATAGCCAACAAATAGTGCTAAAACAGCACCGAAATAATTCGAAAATAGCAGGTCAAACCGCTGCCGGTTCTGCTGAGAAGCCGTCTAAAACAGTGGCGATTTCTTGGGGTTCAAAGTTTTCCCTCAACGTCGAGGTTCTGTTTGGGTGCTCCGTTCATGTCTTAGATGTCGCTTCCCGTCAGTCTAGGCGTTGAAATTGGATTTCGAGTTCCAAAGTTTGTTTTTTGTCCCTTTTCTCAAACTGCAAAGAAATCAAATAGAGGTCCAATATCTTATCTTCAATCTCTGTTATTGATCTATCTGTGCGTCGATTTTTGCTTGAAGATTACCTGCTATATGTTTCGCTTAAATCAAGTATTGATTAGATGAAGATCTATTCATTTATGGTTTCACCCTTTTGAGATAGAAATCTGATATTTCAAACTTTTAATTTCGATAGTGACATAATCATTTGTTGTTTAATAAAATTTGAAGAAAAGAAAAAGTGGGTCCATAGGCACAACTTATATTATATTTTGTAAGAATGTTTATTTAATGGTTTAAACTCAACTATTGACTTGCATATTTATTCTTAGTTTTTTGTTATTGTATGTTTAGTTTGCTGCATTTGATTTCAAGAATTGTTTAAATAATTTAGTGCATTTGTTAGTGGGCTCATGAAGTTCTAATTACTATTTTACGGATGGTATTTGGGTTTAGATATAATTTAAGTCCATTTTCTTAATTAATGAAGAATGTTCCGTAAAAAATTAATTCCAAAGTAGTTAAATCTCATACTCTTCCACAATAAATTCTATATACATGGCTTTACAATAATCTCAAAGTTCAGGAAGAGTAATGAACACCGTTAGAGTGTTTTAGGCGCGCTTTTAATTAGTTTATCGCGATTATGTATACATTCGCGTGGCATAATTGTGATTTTCAAAATTAAAATCGAAGTATGTATTCCCGCAACTTTGGCCAAACACAATCTTAATATAATAAAATGCTATCAATTGTGTACACGTACGCGTGACATGATTTTGGCACAATAAACAAAACGGATTCACACACTTGATTTATTTCAAAGATAATTTCATACTTTAATAATTAAATGGGGATAGATAAAATATGAAAACCAATAAATCACAGTTTATCCAAAATTAATTCAAGCCAAGTTGTAGTCAATAAAGCAACCGTGCTAGAACTATGGGACTCGGGGAATGCCTTATACTTTCTCCCCGGTCAACAGAATTTCTTATCCGGACTTTATTTTTACAGACCAATAATAAAAGAGTTAAACCTTTATTTGACTAGGGATTCAAATAAAAAGTGACTTGGAACACCAAAAATCATAGAACATATCTTTCGGGGGATAAAAGGGGGTATGACAGATACCGATTATGTACATCTACCCAAGTAACGACAGGGTATTCTATTAGATTCTACTTTAGTTGGTGGGAAGCCACCGAGCTATGAATATTGAGTCCTTTAGTGAAAGCTTGAACAACCCAATCATCAACGACTGGCAGCAGATCCATTCATTCCATTTGAAAACGGGACACGAATTCTCTGAGCATCTCGTTATCCTTCTGTTTAACTTTGAAAAGGTCTGATTTTCTAGTTTTGACCTTGATGACACCAACATGTGCTTTTTCGAAGGAATCTGCAAGCATAGCAAATGAATCAATAGAATTAGGAGGTAAGTTGTGATACCATGTCATAGCTCCCTTTGACAGGGTCTCCCTGAATTTTTTTAGCAGAACATATTCGATCTTGGCGTCTTCCAAGTTGTTCCCTTTGATGGCACACGTGTAAGAAGTTACATGCTCGTTTGGATTGGTCGTTCCGTAATACTTAGGTATTTTGGGCATACTAAATTTCTTGGGGATTGGCTTTGGAGCCGTGCTCAGAGCAAAAGGTTCTTGCACGAACTTCCTGGAATCTAGTCCTTTCAATATCGGAGGTGCTCTTAGGATTTGATATACCCTCGAATTGTAGGTTTCCACCTTTTTGTTGTTTGCCTCGATTTTCTTTTCCCCTGATTATATACGCTTTGTCATCTCCTCGAGCATCTTTATAATCTCGGGGTTAGTACCCGATTCTTGTTCATTTGACTTTACTATGACCGGTTCATTTGTGTGGGTGACTTCACGAGGCGGATCGGGTTCAACCCTGCTTGGAGTCTGGCTATGGCTCTGCAACTAGGCTATTTCCACCTGTTGAGCTTGTAGCATTTCGAAGATCATCCGTAGGCTGATCATGTTTTCTTCATTATTTTGTGTGTTTCAAGCCGCCGATCGGCCCCTACCACAAATGCTATTTTCGGGGTCGGTAGGCAAGTTGGCGTCGATCACCACATGTGAATTAACATCAATCGGATCTGCGATTGAAATTCCTACAGGACCAGCGGGTGGCCCTACGTTACCGGGCGCTATGTTGTTATTCTCACCCTGATGACCGGACTCGTTGTCGATATGCAAGGGTGCTAACTGAGAGTTCGACATTTTTAGCCTGAAATCAAAAGTATTTCAAAGAGCAAGTGTAAAGTAGTGTGTGTTATGAAGATTTGTATCAAATAATCACTATTATCCTTAGCCCCACGGTGTGTGTCAAACTGTTTACCCTCAAAATCGGATAACAATTGAATTTGTTAGTGGTTATAAGGACATGTGGATTAACTTGATACAAAGCGATAAATTATATTGTAATTGAAATAAATAACGATAGATTAACCGTAAATCTCGTGAGTTGGATGATTTCGGCTTAGGAAAGCATGACACCCTTGAATTGAATGCACTTTATTTGACACCAAAATATCAAAGAGTAAGAACTTAAAGAATGTATTGCTTATTAGTATATGTTAACATACCGTTAATGAATTGCCAAGTCCCCTTTATATATTAGGGGAGATCTACCTTTTAAGGTATTTTTGTATTATTCTATAAAAGGCAAAAGTCCTTGATTTGTTAACCGTTAGTTCTCTTTTTGAGTTAGTTCCGTGATTTCTATCATAATAAATGGTTAATGGAGAGAATTACGGACCCCTGTCGGATGAGTTGACAAAACTTTCCCCGAGGCCGTTGGAAACATGAACGGTTACGCCTTTGGTAAACTCGACGACAAACCTGATAGTTTCGATGGCTAACTTTGACAATACTTTGGGTTCGATCATAATCATTATGTGTCGATCTTGGCCGATGGTGTTAGACGTCAGGTCGATCTTCGAGCTCGACTTCACCCGGTCACAGATATTTCGACCCTGGCCTAATCAAGGAGTTCGAAAGCTCGATTGAATATCGAGCTCGATTTTAACCGTATACATATCCTATGTCATTTAACTTGGATTTTCTGACCAAAATGCTTCGATTCTAAGGACCCGTTTGGCCATAAATTTTGCCAAAATAAATTTGGGTTTTATTTGGCAAACACATATTTAGCCATAGATTTTGCGTACATTTTGGCAAAATCCAAAATCCCAAATCCCAAAACCAACTCAATAACTGGTTTTGGGTCAAAATATCACTATTATATTTTTTAAAAATTATCCCAAACTTTTGTATTTTATAAAATAGCCCACCATTTATTATTTTGTAACAATGTTGCTTCGTCTTCTCGGTCACCTGATAGTGTATCATGTAGTTCATTATAAAAATGATAATTCTGTATCAAATTTATTTATGTTGAGAACTATGATTTGCGATAGTATAGTGAATGTTATTGATAATAGTATTATTGGGTATTTGTGATAGTTTTTAGAACTTGTGGGTATAAGTCATGTTTTACGTTTTTCCAAAATAAATTTAAGAAATATGTTTTGAAAACTGATATCCAAACATATTTTCATCTTCAAACCAAATTTCACCCAAACCAGATTTTTCAGAACAAATTTGGAAATCCATGCTCAAATGCTAGCTAACTTTCAAGCATAAATGTCTGCTTTACCTCAAGCTTAAATCAGATAAACAAAGGGAGAAAAGAGAAAAGAAAAAATCACAAGTTATGGCCCATCCAACTATCCAAGCGTGCAGCTGATTAATCTATTTTAAGTTTTTTTGTACATTATTATTAACATTATCTTAAGTTTATTTAGTATGAATCCCATATTAGTTGCACCAAAACAGCACGCCCCACAAAACAAAAAGATCTATTTACCAAAAATAAGCTTAAAATCAGGGGTTTGCTTTCTTGCTGTCGTCGCCATGCCATTAGCATATAACTTATTGCAATTAGCATCAGAACCAGACATTACACTTGGTATTTTTTCCAATGAGTTGTCCAAAACGCCTAAAAAGAATAGAAGTCTGAATGTTTTCGATAGGGAGTTAACATTAATAATAAGAATCGAAAATGACAAAAAGTATTAAATTCCCTATAATTAATTTTTATTTTGTCTATGCTTATAATAACTGCTCACTCCGTTTATTTTTAATTATTTACTTTTGTCTTTGCACTCCATTTAAAAAAAATAAAATAAAGTATGTATTTTGTAATTTTACCCATAATAATAATAACATTTTCAAAAGTCTTGGAAATAATTTAAAAAATGAGTAGTTAATAATAAGAGTAAAACATGAAAAGAAATATTGTCTTTCTCTTGATTTAATATAGTGGACAAGTAAAAGTAAAAATATATTTTTAGTATAATAGACAAGTAAAAATGAATGGAGAGAGTAATTATTAGTTATTCTGTATAACATTAGTATTTGTTTTTGAGGCTTGCAAAAACAATGAATAGAATCTTGTATTTTGAAGCATCCTTTCAAATATAAGAAGTCATTGAGCATTATGCGCAACTTAAAAGTTAGCATTCTCATTATGACAATATAACTCTTTTTCCCATAGTATTTATCAAACACAAAATTCCTTCTATTTACGACTTTAAGGAAATAAATCATTTGGAATTCCCTATAGAATAAGGTCTCATTTGTTTGCACTTAATGGAGGTCTGAATCTTAATTATTCAGATCTCAGACGTTAAGTGTGTTTGTTTTTAAAGTCTGAATCTTAATTATTCAGATCTCAGACGTTAAGTGTGTTTGTTTTTAAAGTCTGAATCTTAATAATTCAGATCTTAACCATTAAGTGTGTTTTTTTTTTTTACTTCACAATCACTTAATGGGTCTGAATAGGTTTATATGATTAAGATCTATAACAGAGATTTAATTTCATTAAGATGCTATCATCCATATTCTTTATTAACTGCCGCACCGCCTACCATTATCAAGTACCACCACCACACCACTATCATCATCATTACATAGCCGCCACCATTATCGACTATCACCACCCACCATCTCCACCACTGCCACCATCATCATTCTCAACCACAATCAACACTCATTCACCTCAACTACCACAACTAACTACCCCATCAACATCAACAACCAGAGCCGGCATTACCCATCATTATAACCTACCACCACCCACCACCACCTTCTTCAATCACAACTACCACCACCACCCGCCATTATTAACTATCACCACCCACCACCACCATCCCCAATCATAATCGCCACCATTACCAATCACCATTAGCTACTACCTTGAACCACCACCATCAACCAAAACTACCTCCAACCACCGCCTCTAGTCGGCATTCACCCGTTAGCCATCACCACCAATAGCTATCATATTTTAAAAAATTATATATTTTATTGATAGAATATTAGATTAATTAGTATTTTATTTGAATTTTATGTTTATTAATTTTCAAATAAAGATAAATTATATACATTCAGATGTTAAAAATCAAACAGTCATAATCATTTAGTATTCATATCTTAATACACATTTTGATATTCAGTTGCGTATTCAGATTCAGATATCTTAATCTTAATTCACATCTTGATATTCAGATGTGTATTCAGATTCAAACGTCTTAATCTTAAATAAAACAAATGAGGCCTAAGTATAGAACAGTTAAGCGCGAAATCGACAAAAGAAAAAAAAACAGTTATAGTATCTGATTATTGATCTTCAAATATATTAGGGCTTCATTCTAATCCTGTTTTTTAAAAGAGCACATGAAATGTTGGGAGGCATGCTTGAATCTTTTTGTAATATCTTCCCTACAAACAAAACAAAAGTACAGTACATTTCTGTAAGTAGATAAGAGAGGAACTAATAATCCACAACGGAAAATAATATGCACGCGTCTTTGTTTAAGCATCAAAGGGTCAATGAGTAATATACCAATTTATATAGTACATGGTTTCCTTAATCTTGTGCTAAAAATATTCTAAGCACCTACCATTAATTTAATATCATCCATAGATTGCACGCGATTATTATAAGTAAAATCTACCTAAACTTGAATTTGGATTACAATTTTGAAATTAATTCTCCAATGAAAAAATGAAATAAATAAGTCACCTATTGTTATTGTTTTTGCTAGCAATCATCCAGTAGTTACACTCACGTACGGCTTATGAGTAAAACTAAGAGAAAAATATAATTTTCACCATGCTTGTATGGTCCCTATTGGCCAAGCTAGCCTTTTCATTATACTTTGCATTTTGAATCATATTCCAATTATTCAAACTAAAAAGTCAACGATAAACCTCGATCAAAATCTTCTGCTCGTATGAAATCGTATTAATATAAAGAAATATCCATATAATAAAAGACAGGCTCTCTAAAATATTGACGGTGGTTGTCACTTTAACTGACAACCCATATGACTTGATTAGTTATTTTATTTTATTTAATTAACTGTCATATTTCCAAGACTGTTTCGACAGGTCCTCTGATAACGTTTCTCTTAATTTTTATTATTCTTTTATTAGCTTTTCCTTTTTATTTTTGTCTTTTCGAGCTAGCGGAAGACAAAAACAACATAAGTTGGTTTAGTCGTGTTAAGACTTAGGAGGCCATTCTTTCGTGAGTGTTCGCAGAGCATGTTGAGTGCGTCATCCTAGAAATAATATTATTGCTTTAATTCAATTTTCGGTTCACTTATTTAGTTATTTGCTGTAAAAACAAAATGATATCTAATTCTACTTATATAAAGAGTATATAAGCGACGAATATAAATAAGCCGAGAAACAAATATAATGTGAATTTGAGTTGATAGTCACAACTAATTGCAAAAGCATATGTAAAGAGAGTTGAAAGAAGAAATATAATTACTTTAAATTGTACTATTTAGAAATTATATAAATATCTATGTTGTATATTGTCTCTTAGTATATCTTTTCTATAGGAATTTCCTTTTTTTTCTTTTAAAGAAACATAATTTTCCACAGTGTCCATTTTCATAATGTACCTACTCTTACATATAACATGCTTCAAATCATCCCACAAAATTATTCAACAAAAACCTACCTCATTACCCCATAATTTCTGCCCCAATTGTCCAATAAGGACCTACCGTGCCACAACAAGCTTAAAATTAACAAAGATTTTTGTGGTCCTATAGAATTAATAAATAAGAGCACAAAACATCATAGGAGGTGATTGTCTGACTTGTATTGAATGAAAATAATTGAAACATCCCAGTTATAGATATATAAAAATAAAAGATTTTCCAACACGGAGAAGATCAATCAATCTTACCAAAATTGTCAAAAATATGGAAAGGGGGTGACACACACATATATTTTTATTTTCAGGTTTTGTTTGTGGTGTCTTAAAATAGGCTGAATTGTCGGCATGGAATTTCAAACGTTTGTGGGGGGGAAATGAGGTTTGCTAGGAAGAAATTGAACATTTGGCCCCTTGAATCAGTGGCCATGTCCACTATTTTGGTGTTTGTTTTTAGACAGCAGCAATTAATTTTCCGGCTATGGTTGCTGCCGAAAGGGTTTTGTCTTACTTTTTGAGTATGAACATGATTGTTACCTTTCAACCATATTTATTACACATAGATCTCCTACCCTTTCGTGTTTTAGTCCATTTTTTGTTTTTTCTATTTGCAATTATACATAGACTTTCTTTTTCAGCATTTTCTTAAGCATGATTCCATGAGAATAATATATATATATATATATATATATATATATATATATATATATATATATATTCTTTCTATAGCGTATTTCATAATACCAACATGATAAATACATCCACTGTAATGAAATAAAATGATAAATACATATCATATATTATATTGGAAGATTTAATTTTAAAACTTTGAACTATTATAAAACAGAAAATAACACAAAACTTAAAATAGATAATATTTAAGGAAAGATTACAAATTATATATACAGAAAACTAAGGTATTAAGCATTTGAAATGAAAAATTAAATTGATGTCAATTTTAAGTAAGTCCGTAAGTAGTTGAGAAAATGACTTTTTAGATCTTATACGTAAAATACAGATTTCTTACGTGTAAAAATAAATCTTTTAAATATAAAAAAATAAATAGTGTCATAAAACTAAAAAAAAAAAGTTTATAATGATCAACATGACTATAAGCAGTTTAAGGTAGTGAATAGCCACTAAAATTTTACGGCAATTTGTCTTTATATGGATCAATTCTATAGCAAAAAAGGAAGAAAAGGGGAAATCTAAAGTTGCTTCACATTTTACGTAATCCTATAGACTATGTTAATCGAAGGAACACAGCTAGTTACATTTTTCAATAACATCTAGCCTTCTCAAGTAGAAAATCTAAGAAAGAGCCTAACTACAATCTATTCAAATTATAAACTGCTTACTATATTTGTTTTAATATATCATATCTAATGCTAACATATCTTAAAGGAATCTAATTACCTACTATCATTTCCACGAATGGTACAATAGTTTCACCAGTATATATGCTACACATAAAATACTTTATAGAGCTATCTAAAATATTCTTAAACAGCTGCATCCTGATGTGCAAAAAAAGAAGTCTTTAGACAACTTGCTAATCTTCTGTTAGATTTTGTTAATTTCTTTTTTCCTTCTAATGTATATTTTACGATTGAAAACCCAAAGAAGAAGAAAAGAGGGGCTTTCTAGCACCTTAAATATAACGGAAATTATTCTTCATACAACTGAACTGATCAAACTAATTAAACATTTGATTACTATCATGCATGTGTGTCACGATATCCTTTAATTTACTTAACATCATATTTTTTATTTCTAAGCGTTAGATAGAATAAAGAGCATTATTGAGTAGTTAAATAGCCCCTCCTTGTTCGTTAATTAATGAATCTTAGCGTCGTCAGAAGATGTAATCTGAGATGATTTTGTTCATTGATTCCTTGACGAAATCCACAACCTGTAATTGGATTTATAATAATCCGTATTATTCTATGAGAATGAAATGTTGTATTATAATTTTTACGATTTCGTATTAGCTAAGGAACAACATGCAGGCCATGCCTCCACTTAAGTAATACAGCAAGAGTTAAATACAACTTTATAATAATTGGGTTAATCCTACAGCTTTTTAAACAGTAATTAATTAAGAAATTGAGATCATGGGATTAGCAAATCTCTTAGTTTAAAGCAAGTAGTAATGCTAAGAAGAAAATCTAATGAGGAGAATTATTAATTCATTAAGCTTTTGTAATGCTAATTTGTATGTAGCTAAAAGTAATTTGTGTATGGCCAACTTAAAGGGCGGACGCCTTAGGAGTAGTAAGATTTTGAGTAATATCAATCTATTAATATGTTTTACTCCATTTTATTTCGTATCTTTGTTTTAGAAATTCATACCTAATTACAATCTATTGTCCGTGCTTATTATAAGGAGGTCACAAATACGAATCATAGTATAGACAACTTCAAGGCAAAATTTTGTTATTTACTAGCCACTTCTAGTTTATTCAGACGATCGAAAATTTCTTTAGCGTTATTTCTCTACTATTATTTTGTTATATCAGTTCTTTAAATTGTTGCAAGATTTGAGAAGTTGAATTTTAAACCTTTTCTTTTAAAAAAACATGATATTTTTGAAATTTCCAACAAAATGCGCAGGACAAATAAAATAACCGATATGTCAATTTTCACGCATTCCGAATATGCCACCAATAATGGAACTGTCAATTACCAAGGAATCCACCCCCCAACCCCCACCCCATACATACACACAAAAACACACACAAGAAAAATAAAGATATTGGCGTGTAGAGACTAGAGCGATGACCTTAATTTATTTACTCAATAATATGCTAGAGAATAGTACTACATATTAAAATTTACTACAATAATTAATTTATTAGATTGCCTCATCATAAGGAATCTCCGTCTTAGATTTAGATGATAATGCTATTATTTCAATGAAATAATATATATCTAATGCCGTGGCTTGTTCCTTTCTTGACGAAATCTACAACTTTTAATTAATGTGAGTAGTATATATATAATAACAGTTCCACAAATTCCATGACAGTAAGGTGTTTTACAACATTTTAAAACATGCCATTTGCTATAGAGAATTAATAAGCCAGCCATATACTTGATTTGCAGAACAAGATTTTTTTTCTTTTATTTTTCTTTTGGGGGCAATTGTCCCATTTCCTCCCCTCTATTCTCTCTCACAACTCCAAGGCTACAACTGGGAAAAGGGAATTTTTATCTAGCTATACTATATTAGAAACTTATTTACCTATGTTCTCTATATTTTGTAGTTTTTAATAAGTATCTAGGTTTTTCTTACAAGTTATGTAGATTGCTCTCACCCCATCATTTAAGGGATTCAAATCCTTTCCTTTTCTTCCCCTCTCCTCTTCTCTCTCCTTTTTTTACATCAAAATCCCTTAATCTACGCCCAGAATCTCCATCTTCTCTCTTCTCACCATTGCCGATAACGTTATATTATTAAAAAATTATCAATTGCATCGTTCTTTTGTTGGGAGATTAGACAACACTGAACATGAAGAAATATTCATGAATTGTATGATAACTGTATCACAATTGTATCTAACTTGTATATGGTATATTAATACCCAAAATAATATCTGATATAATAAATATATAATTATCACATATTTGTGATACAAACTATGAAATTCTTCACGAACTCACAATTGCTCGTAACAATATATAATGAATATACAATTATCATACATTTGTAATACAAGTCCTTCAACAATTATGATGCATATACAATTGTAATACAATCGTGATACATCTCTGAAAAATTATGATACAATTATGGTCTTCATCTTCTTCAAGTTTCAATCACAACTCTACACTAAAAATATAATATAATCGTATTATAATTGTATTAGTATTATATCAAGTATTGTTTTGGGTATTGATGTATCATATACAAGTCACATACAATAAATATTTTAGAAAGAAAGAAAAATAGATTTAAAATTTACCCACAACTTGATTCTAGAGCAATATTCCGTATTTTGTCTGCATTGTATCAATAAGAAAGAGAGATTTTGGGTGATTAGTAAGAAATAGAAAAATTAGGTTTGAAAAGCTTTGGAAAAGGAAAAGAATCGACAATTTTTTGGGGATAAGTATAAAACAATTAAGAGAGATTTTGAGTGATTATTAAGAGAGAGAGAAAATATTTTTGAAATCCTTTGGAAAAAGAACAGAATATTAAATGTAGGTGTTATTGGAACATAATATAACCGATAGGCTAAATTTAAGGGATCTTGAATTTTCTCCTTTTTTATGATTTTATATATAACTTGTAAATATAGATATATAAAGTAATTAATAAGGAACCTAAATAAAGGTGGTAAATATGTTTCTATTATAGTATAGCTATGTAAAAGGACCATATATGGCAGCCCAACTTGCGGCCGCTGGCATTTCGATTTGACTTTGGGCTTTTAAATTAGGATATAAAAGAGAAAGGGAAAAGTACAAAAATAGACAATTTAAACTCAAACTTACCAACCTCTAGCCCAAAATTAGACACTTACCAAAAGTAGCCGAAAATTAGAGATACACGCAAGGAAGGATTCTTCCATCCGAGAAATAACGCTAAAGATCTTCCTTCCTTCCCTATTTTTCAAGCGTATCAATTTCACAGAGACCTACATTATGTAAATCACGACATTCTCCCCCAAAAAATTCTCAAAAGGAGCTCCAAATTTTACTCAAAAATTGATCAATTTCACTGTAGAAGCAACAATTTCCTTTCGCGATTTCTCTATAGATACATCTTTGATGAAGGAACTACGAACTACAATCAAAATCAATCAAGGAATTAGTGAGTTTTGACCTAATTTCAGCTAGTTCAATGGCAAATTTATCAATTTTTATTCAGTATGGTGGCCGATGGAATGTTGACAACAGTTTTGTAGATTACAATGCCGATGTTGTAATAGTTACTCCAAATATAAGTTTTGAAGATTTTGTAGACGTGATTTCGAAACAACTTATGATAGATACTTCATTGAATGTTATTGAAATCAAATATTCTGTCCAAACCGGTTCTCCACCAATAGTGATACACAATAATATTGGTGTATGTGTATATCTTGTGCTGAAAAAAAGCTCGGAATTTACAATGTATTCTCTTTGTATAACATCAAGTGAAAAGGATATAGATATGATCTGCTACAATTCAACTTCTGTTATGATTTCCTCAGAGTGTGCACAAATCTCAGTTACACATGAGAGATACAATGGCGATACAATTAATATGATTGAGTTTGGGGATGGAGAAGACTGGCAGGATACAGAATCTGATAAAAATACAATAATAACTGACCCTCAACACATAGATGTATAAGAAGGTCAAATTTATAAAGACAATGCTACGATAGTCAAAGTCATGAAACACTTGGCAGTAAAGGAAATATTCCAGTTTAAGATGCATAGATCAAGGGAAATCATGTATCAAAATATTTACTGTATAATTATGTATCTCAATGTATATCGTAGTTGATGTTAGAAACATAATTATGCAGAAAATAAGTTGATGCTTGTAAGTCTGTGGTTATACACTTTTATGTTGTGGTTGTCACCGTGTAGTACTAGTATTGTATAGTAATTGTATTTTTTCATCTAATATTGTTGATGGCAGTGTGTATCACTATATATCATTGTATTTCATGTCGCTCTGTTTATTGATGGAAAAGTTTATATCCTTGTCTTAAGTTCTGCCTAGTATGCATCAACAACAACTGCGATTGGTGTTTTAAGTCTTCGAGCCTGAAAAAAACAAAACTTTTCAATGTCATAAATTTCAGCAAACTGCACTCATTCCCGCTGAAACACAGATCTTATGCACAACGTCAAACTACTGCAAAACTCATCGGCAGTCTTCTGATAGATAAGTATAAAGACCCCAAAATAATATACACTCTTAATGACATAATTAGAGACATGAACAAGCAGTATGGTCTTCAAATGACATATATGAAATCATAGAGATCGAAGAAATATGCAGTTCAACTATTGAGAGGGAACCTGAGCGAATCATATGAAAAGATGCCAAGCTACTTTCATATGCTGGTTCTTACAAATCCTATGCCGGTGGTAAGTTTGAAAAAATAGAGGAAGACCTATTCATGTATGCTTTCGTTGCACTTATTCCGTCTATAAAAGGATGACAATATTGCAAACCGGTTGTTGTTGTAGATGGAACCTTTCTTAAATCGATATACAGAATAACATTATTGATAGCATCCACACAAAATCCAGCAGGTAAAAATAAGAATAATATGCCATAGTAGATTCAGAGAATAATGCTTCATGAGAGTGATTTTTTGCGAGGTTCAAGGATACATTTGGGGAAAGGGAGGGAATATGCATTGTCTCGGACATACATGAAGGCATTGAAAATGCGGCAACATTATATCCACAAGTACCTCACTGTGTCTGCATATGGAATCTATGGAATAATGTAAAAAGGAAATTACAAGACGAACCATTTGCAGGTCAAAGACATATTCTTTGCTATGGCCAAAGCATACATAGTTGAGAAGTTTGATTACCACATGGTAGAGGTAGAGAGAATTGATAAGAGGGTCAAAGATTACTTAATCAACGTTGGGTATGAAAGATGGTCCACAACACATTCCACTGTTAACAGAACATTGACAATGACTTCAAACATTACGAAGTCGATCAATGCAGCGCTCAAGGCTGCTAGGGAACTCCCAGTACTGCCTTTGTTATAGTACATAAGGCAATTGATCGAACGATGGAACGTTACAAACTAAAAAAATGCAATAGAGTCATTTACTGATCTTGGGAAAAAATATGATACAATGCCGATGGACAATCTCGAATTGTCACATCGGATGAACGTATGACTAGAATCTGTATATACTTTTGCATATAATATGCAGTCATGTCGAATTCATGGATCTGTTATATCTTGAACCCTTTTATGTGATTCTGTCAAACTAGTGTCCACTTGCACGGCACAAGGAGACCAAGTTGATTAAGGCTAACATTTTCTAATATTCATTGTTTGCACAAAAGCAATATTATATTGTTCAAGTAATTGAGGGTCTTATCTCTGTTACCCGAGGCTTCAGGTTTTCTATTTCTTTTCATAGCTGGTTGGTTTACCTCTATTCTCTTTTTCTTCTGGAGCATGCAAGAAATTAGTCATTATGTAAGCAAATTGTTCAAATTTTAGGCGACTACCAGTATGTATATAAGGCTTTCAATTTAATGAAACATGTCTACCCCATTGCTGAAATATTTGTTGGTTTGACATGATATTAAGCTATTTTGAATCTTGTAGGATCTCCAGTATATGTGTTTTGAGGACATCTGTTTTGTCACCACTAATGATAGTTGATAAATTTTGTAGGTGACCCCTTCAACGAGTTACTTATATTTAGTACTTGACAAGGGTATGCAGAGAATGGTGTTCCTAAAAGATCGAACTTGCAGCTGTAGAAGGTTTTAGTTGGATAAGCTGCCATGTGCACGTGCTTGGGCAGTATTAAAATACAAATACATTGATCACATTGAGTATTTTTCGGTGTACTACACCAGGAAGTACCTCTTGAAGACCTATGAAATTCCAATTTATCCGGTTCCTAATGAAAGCACATGGAAAATTCATGCAGAAGTTCTAGATGAAAAAATCTTGCCACCAGACATGACTAAATCAATAGGAAGTCCAAGGAAGGGGAGGTGCAAGCCAATATCTGAAAGGGAACGAAAAAGGTCGATTTCATGTGGACAGTGTGGAGAACAAGGTCACAACAAGAAAATTTGTAGAAATAATCCAAAGAGAGGATGAAATATGTCACACTTAGAATTACTTGTTATTTTACTTTACTGAGTATCATAGAGATTTAGAAGAATCCAATATATCAAGAATTATATCAATGCAGAATGTCATTTGAATTTTAGATATAAATAAATATTTGATCTATCATTTAAAATAATTTTGCAAGTGTATTTTTTAAATTATACATCTGTTTGATTAAAAAAGAAGTTGTATCAACTATGTATCATATTTGTATCTCTTGTGTACCACCTATGTATCTCTGTGTATCGGTAAATTATACATTTGTTTGATTAAAAAAGAAGTTGTATCAGCTATGTATCATATTTGTATTATCTATGTATCTCTTGTGTATCATATATATATCTTTGTGTATCGGCTCTTACTCATGTCTGTATTTGTATAATAACAAAGCTAACTAATGGAAAATACTTGTAGCAGCTAGAAAACTATGCAAATAGTTTTAGAAATTTGCAAATAAGAGTGTGGCTTCATAAATACATATTTCGAAACCAAACAAAATGCAGAACTCATTGTGAATAAATTAACTATGCAGCAATCCCAAACGACCGTATCATCTATGTATCATGTGTGTATCATATATGTATCACATATGTATCATATGTGTATCATGCGTGTATCTGGAAGAGACAGTGTATCACAAACTACTGTATATTTTTCATATCTTGAATTCACAACACAAAATCAAGGGAGAAAACACCAAAATAAACTAAACTGCAACACTCCAATATTGCACTAAAACTCATTAAACCTTTATAACAGAGCAGACATCTCATTTGCCGTACAAATCTTAAAAGTATTCATAAAATTCAAACACAAACAAATCTCATCTGTTTTACAACAATGACAATATAACAGAATACAATACAAAACGAAATTATTGAGTTCATCCTACAACAATGACAAAGGTAACTACTTCTTCCGCTTCCGCGACTTATTCTGTCGACCAATAATCTCATCATCACTTTGCGCATTCAGTTTCATCTTCTTTCTAGCATAATCCCATAAAAGAGCACCAAATCTGCGTCAGTATGCATAAGCAATGAATTTTTTAGGAGGCGTCTTGCCCTCAATGAAATACTCGGCAAATTATGCCGCAAATACATCGCAATCACTACAAAAATCAAAATAACAACAATTATCAAACTGCAGAATTAAAAAACAGAACAGATTGTGTTTAAATAAATTCATACGCTTCGACTTGTTGAGGCAGTCCTTCAACCAGTTTTACATCAAAAGGGGTAATCAAATCCTTTGATTTGTAGACACCAGTGCGCTAATTGATATCTTTTTTATTTAAATAGAATTGCGCGTGCATGAAATAATGAGAAAGCAACACATAATACTTGCACATTGTGTTATGAACTTTGGTTTGATGAGCAGCTCCACTGCGCATAGAGTCATACACATAAATGCACCTATCCTTGAAGGACATCACAACCATTATCCAATGCCATTGTTCCGTAATATTAATTGGCATTAAGACGTGCTCGACAATGTGCCATGGAATATTGGCATCCAAGACATACCCCTGAATATATTCTGTAATGACATGTTTCGGATTGCACACTTCACTATCTCCATATGTATCAATAATGCCACAACTCATTAATTTTCTCGTTGAAGTATCAATCTGTGGTGGTGAATGTTACAGGTAGGCCTTTGTCATACTTCCCACTCTTCCTCAAATAATAGAACAAAATATCAATGTGATGAAACAAAACATAACAAATAATTAATCACTGGAGGCTCGTAAGCTTTAAGCAGCTACATCTTTTCAAACCAAATGCACAGAAAACAAAGAAAAATGAATGATCACTACTTCTTTTGTGCAAGGAAAGATATAAATTAATAATCTGTTCTAACTTAAGAGGCCTGATCACGTGTACACTGGCTAAAATTTAAAAAAACTGTAAAAGTAACTTCTTATATATCGAGTCATCCAAAGGCTGACCATTATTGTAACACCCCAAAAATTTTTGAAGTACTTAAGTGTAAAGCCCGGTAAAATATGCAAAGAAAATAATGTTTCATGGTGCAGGACTAGGCTTACGTGTTTGAGGATTGTAGAAATTATTTGTGGCAAGCTTGCGAGCCTTGGCTCTAACTTTTTGGGTTGAACAATGCACCGGAAAGTAAAAGAAAATTTTTGGCAGAAATGTGTATTTCTGCGGTCCATTATGCGACCGCAGAATCACTCTGCGGACCGCATAATGGCCGCAGAGTGAGGCAGTTAATTGGGTCAGTTGGAATTAATTATGCGGTCGACTATGCGACCGCATAAATGTTATGCGGTGCATTATGCGACCGCATAAATGTTATGCGGTGCATTATGCGATCACATAAATGTTATGCGGGCCGCATACACAGACAACTTTTTTGATCATTTTATCAGCAATTATGCGACCGATATACGGTCCGCATATCCATTATGCGGTCGCATATGCGACTGCAGAACTGTTTCGGAGCTCCATTTTTGGGTTTTTAAAACCCGATCCTATTTCGTTAAATACACTCTTTGGGCCCTTTTTGAGACATAATCTGATATTTTAGACTGAAAGAGAGTGCCCTAGAGTGAGAAGGTGTTCTTCAATAATTTTTCTTCAATTCTTGCTCAAGTTTTGGAAGATTAAGAAGGGAAACTCACTAGGTCTTCATCCTAGAGGTAAGATTCTACACCCTAAACCCTAATTTCGAAATCATCTAAAAATGGGTAATTAGCAAGATAATATTTGGGCATGAGAGTTATTTATTTTACATGCATGTGATATCAAAGGGTGTAGGAAGATTGTTGAGCTAAAAATGGTAAAGATTGGGTTGTGAGATGATGGAATCCTTCATAAAAAAGACATTGAAATCTTATGCATATCTAGTGTTTGATAAAATGCTCACGCGAGCTAGAACCATGTTCATCTTCCAAATTTTGATTCAATTTGTTATATTTCTACAATAGATTGAAGCTGCTAAGAATTCCGGAATATTTTAGAGTTAAGGAAGCTCAAGTGAGGTATGTTGGCTAAACTCTTCTCTTAGAATTGAATCCCACGATATTCATGTTAATTATGTAAGTCTTGAGTGATTCATTATGAGACTGGCCATTCCGAGTAAGATTGGATTGAAAGATATATATTCAACAAGCTTCCTAAATATTTGTTATATTTCTACAATAGATTGAAGCTGCTAAGAATTCCGGAATATTTTAGAGTTAAGGAAGCTCAAGTGAGGTATGTTGGCTAAACTCTTCTCTTAGAATTGAATCCCACGATATTCATGTTAATTATGTAAGTCTTGAGTGATTCATTATGAGACTGGCCATTCCGAGTAAGATTGGATTGAAAGATATATATATATATATATATATATATATATATATATATATATATATATATTCAACAAGCATCCTAAATATTTTATTTATGTTATGTTACCAATTGAGAATGTGTTAAAAATACGGGTTGTGCATTAATAATGTTTCGACTTTAAGTCAAGTTCAAATGAAGGCTATTATGCCAAATTTTGTGAAATATCTCTATGTGCCTTAGACTCTAAAATTGCTCACATGTGTATTACACACCTTGATTTGAATTGTATGTGTTGTTGATGATGATAATGATATTTGAAATTGATAAGGTGAGCATGAAATACTGAATATGGCTAACGTGCCAAGAATGATCTTATAATAACGGCCATTAGTGCCAATGAAATGAAAAGGTGTGAAAGCAATACGAAATGCGATGACTGATATAAAAAGGTTGATGTCTCAAATAAGACAGCCTAGCCGATCGGGCCGTGATCGGACACCATGCCGCACACATGGTGGTGATTGTGCTGGAAATTGTAATTAAAATTGTGATTGTGGCCGATGTCCCTAATGGATAACCTAGCCGACCGGGTCGTGATCGGACTCCGTGTTAAAGAAGGTGGTATTGATATTGAGAGAAATTGTAGTTGATGTCTCTAATGAGATGGCTTAGCCGATCGGGTCGTGATCGTACTCCGTACTAAGAGTACGTTGGTACTGGTTTTGTGAATAATGGTATTGTGGACAATGGTATATCGATACTAAAAATCTCCCAAAGTGAGATATGAAAATTAATTTGAACACTGTCTTGATCCTAAATTGAGGTTTGATGTTAATTAAGGCTTTCATTGATATTATGATAATCTTGTTTGTATTATTTGTCATTCTATTGAGAGGCTGTTTAGTTATACATACTAGTGCTATTCGACGGTACTAACGTTCCTTTTGCCTTGGGCGCTGCATCTTTAAATGGATGCAGGTGGTTCCACAGCAAGAGATATTGATCAGTAATAGCAGTACACCTTCTTCCCAGCTGACTTGGTGAGCCCCACTTCATTTCGGGGTCATGTATCTTTCGTACTTTGTGTATACGGTTTGAGGTATACCCGGGGCCTTGTTGCCGGCATTATCATTGTACTCTTCTTTATCTATAGATGCTCCGTAGACATAGTGTGGGTTGTGTATTGGTGCTGGGGAAAGACAAACTATGTTATGTTGTAGTTGTATTACTTGTCCATTTGAGACTTTAAAAATGATGAAACTATTGAAAATGAATTGGTATTGTAGACATGAACACATTTTCGTCTAATTAATGAAAATATGTATATCTCCATTCGTGAATGAGTTTGGGTAGAATGAAAACTAACAGGCTTGCTCGGTTGGGTTCACTCGGTTGAGCACCGAACGTGCTCCTCGGTTTTGGGGCATGACAAAATTGATATCAGAGCCTAAGGTTTTAAAGTGTCCTAGGATGTCTCGGAGCCGTGTCTAGTAGAGTCCTTATTATCGGTGTGTTGTCGACCACATCTATAATTAGGATGCTACATGGGCATTTAGGAATAATACCCTTCTTTCATGTCCTTGATTGTGCGATAAAGCTAGTTGTAAGATTGTTCCTTCTTTAACTCCTGAGTTGCTCTAATTTTCAGTACATGGCACCTAAGAAGAAGGCAAGAACTGGCCAAAGAGCCAATGTCACTCCAGGAGTGACAGTTGATCCTATAATTGATGATGTGGGTGAGCACCCGAGGAGTGAGAATATTCCTCCAGCTACTACACTTCCTGACTCTACTATAACTGATCAGATTGTACCTGTCCCTATACCTACTGAGGGTACAACGGTCCCTCCAACTGATATACCAGTTCCACCTCCAGTTCCAGCTTCCGATTCTGGTGTTTCTGATGTTGATCTTAGGGGAGCCATATAGATGTTGGCTCAAATAGTGGCTTCCCAGACCCAGAGGTCAAATGTTGCACCCACTTCTTCCAGTCAGCCAGGGGATTCTACTGGTTCCAGGGTGAACAAGTTTCTCCAGTTGGATCCTCCAGTGTTTACGGGTACTAACCTAGAGGAAGATCCCCAGGATTTCATTGATGAGATGCACAAGACTCTCCGAGTCATGCATGCTACTGAGACAGAGGCAGTGGAATTGGCCTCCTACCGCCTGAAAGAGGTGGCATATTCTTGGTTTGAACTATGGGAGGAGTCCCGTGGAGAAGGAAGCTCTCCGGCAAGGTGGGGTGAATTTGCCGATGCCTTCATTGATCATTTCTTGCCTGCCGAGACTAAGACAGCCCGTGCTGCTGAGTTTGAGAACTTGAGGCAAGGTAGTCTGAGTGTGTGGGATTACCATATGAGATTCGCGTACCTGTCTAAATATGTCATTTACATGTTGCCCACTATGGAGGCTAGAGTTTGCCGATTTGTACAGAGCCTTAGTCCCTTGGTAATTAATGAGGCTGCTACAACTGCCTTGAATTCTGATATGAACTATGGAAAGATGGTGGCATTCGCTTAAGCCATAGAGACCCACAAATTAAGGAACAGAATGGAGCGAGAGGGTAATAAGGCCCAATCTACGGGCAACTTTGGTGGTTCTTCAAGTGGTGGCAAGTCATCATTCAGAGGAGGGTCGTTAGGGCCATCACAGTCCTTTGCTCAGTATTCGGCTAGTGCACCGCTATCAGGGCCTAGTCAGCCGTAGCAGTGGAGCCGTTTCAAGCCCAGTCAGGGCAATAGGGGATCCAATCAGCAGGGTCATCATGTTGGTAGATTCCAGCAGCAGAGGAAGCCCCCATGCCCTAGGTGTGGAAAGATGCACCTAGGAATATGCTACATGGACTTACCCATATGCTACGGATGCGGATTAAGGGGTCACATTCAAAGGGATTGTCGTTCGTCCCGCCAGGGTACGGGCAAGGGCATGGCACAACCAGCCAATTCTGTAGCTACTACATCCACAACACCTCCTCCAGCTCGAGGCACTCCAACACCCGCAGGGCATGGTGCAGCTAGGGGTGGAGCACAAAGTTTGGGAGGATCTGGTCGTTTCTATGCTATGAGGGGTCGCCAGAATTCAGAGGCTTCTCCAGATGTTGTCACAGGTATATTAACCGTCCAATCTCATGATGTATATGCTTTTATTGATCCCGGTTCCACTTTGTCATATGTCACACCTTATATTGCTATGGAATTTGGGATAGAACCAGAACAGCTTTATGAGTCGTTCTCTGTATCTACTCCGGTTGGTGAGTTTATTTTGGCCACGCGGGTTTATAGGGATTGTGTTGTCATGTTGAGTGGTCGGGGCACCGTGGCCGATCTTATTGAATTGAGAATGGTCGATTTTGATGTGATAATGGGGATGGATTGGCTTTATTCATGTTTTGGCAAGTTTGATTGCCAAACCAGAACTGTTAGATTCGAATTTCCAAATGAGCTAGTTATTGAGTGGAAAGGCGATGATGTAGTGCCGAAGGGTAGGTTTATTTCTTACCTAAAGGCCACAAAAATGATCAACAAGGGATGTATTTACCATTTGGTCCAGGTTACGGACACCGATGCTGAGGCACCTACACTTGAGTCCGTGCCTGTTGTGAATGAATTTTAGGGAGTTTTTCCGGATGAACTCCCTAGGATCCCACCAGATAGGGAGATTGATTTTGGGATTGATGTGATGCCAGACACATATCCTATATCTATTCCACCCTACAGAATGGCACCGGCAGAATTGAAGGAGCTAAAGGAACAATTAAGAGATTTGTTAGAAAAGGGTTTCATCCCGCCAAGTTTGTCGCCTTGGGACGCACCGGTCCTTTTTGTAAGAAAGAAAGATGGGTCACTGAGAATGTGTATTGACTATCGGCAGCTTAATGAGGTAACAATAAAAAATAAGTACCCACTGCCAAGGATAGATGACTTGTTTGACCAATTGCAAGGTGCTAGGTACTTCTCCAAAATTGATTTACGATCCGGATATCACCAATTGAAGATCAGGGAGCGGGATATTCCGAAAACAACTTTTAGGACTCGATATGGGCATTTTGAATTTCTGGTGATGTCTTTTGGGCTAACAAATGCCCCAGCAGCCTTCATGGATCTTATGAATCGAGTTTTTAAGCCATTCCTTATCTCCTTTGTGATAGTGTTTATTAACGATATTCTCGTATATTCACAAAGTCGAGAAGACCATGCCGATTATCTCAGGGTAGTTCTGCAAACCCTGCATCAGCACAAATTATATGCAAAGTTTTCAAAATGTGAATTTTGGCTCGAGTCGGTCATATTTTTGGGACATGTTTTCTCTAATGAAGGAATTGAGGTTGATCCTCAAAAAATTGCAGCTGTGAAGAATTGGTCGAGGCCTATAACTCCAACAGAGATTCGCTGTTTCTTAGGCTTAACTGGGTATTATAGAAAGTTTGTGGAGGGGTTTTCTACTTTTTCCTCTCCATTGACTAAATTGACGCATAAGGCAATTAAGTTCCAATGGTCAGATGTTTGTGAAAAGAGTTTCCAAGAATTGAAAGCAAGATTGACTACAGCATCGGTGTTGACTTTACCAGAGGGTATAAATGGATTTTTGGTATATTGTGATGCTTCAAGAATCGGGCTTGGGTGTGTATTAATGCAACATGGAAAGGTGATAGCTTATGCTTCTAGGCAACTAAAGGATCATGAAAAGAACTATCCAACACATGATTTAGAACTTGCGGCGGTGGTATTTGCATTGAAAATTTGGCGTCATTATTTATATGGGGTCCATGTGGATATATTCACGTACCATAAGAGCCTTCAATATATTTTCAAACAGAAGGAATTGAATCTGAGGCAGAGAAGATGGCTTGAATTACTCAAGGATTATGACATTGATATTTTATACCATCCAAGGAAGGCTAATGTTGTGGCGGATGCTCTCAGCCGAAAATCTATGTGTAGCTTAGCACACTTGGAGGCATATCAAAGTCCATTGGCCAAAGAAGTTCACCGATTGGCTAGTTTGGGAGTTCGTCTTACGGACTATAGTGAAGGAGGGGTAATTGTGCAAAATAGGGCTGAATCATCGCTTGTTGTGGAAGTCAAAGAGAAGCAATACAACGATCCATTGTTGGTGCAGTTGAAAGAGAGGATTCATAAACATAAGACCATGGCCTTTTCTCTTGGCATGGATGATGGTACACTAAGGTACCAAGGGCGACTGTGTGTTCCAAATGTGGATGGTCTCCGGGAAAGAATTATGACTGAAGCTCACACTTCTAGGTATTCTGTGCACCCAGGTTCTACGAAAATGTATCATGATCTTAAGGAAGTCTATTGGTGGAATGATATGAAGAGTAATGTGGCAGATTTTGTGGCAAGGTGTCCAAATTGTCAGCAAGTGAAGGCCGAACACCAAAGGCCCAGTGGGTTGGCACAGAACATAGAAATTTCAATGTGAAAGTGGAAAATGATTAATATGGACTTTGTGGTAGGATTACCGCGCACTCCGCACAAGTTTGACTCAATTTTGGGTGATTGTGGATCGACTCATGAAATCAGCACACTTTTTGCCGATTAAGTCTACCGACACAGCGGAGCAGTATGCTCAGTTGTATATCAAAGAAATAGTCAGGTTGCATGGCACCCCAGTTTCCATCATTTCTAATCGGGGAGCACGATTCACTGCTAATTTTTGGAAGAAATTTCAGCAAGGTTTGGGTATTCAAGTGAATCTTAATACAACCTTTCACCCGCAGACTGACGGCAGGCAGAGCAGACTATTCAGACGCTTGAGGATATGTTGCGTGCTTGTGTTCTAGACTTCAAAGGTAGCTGGGATGATCATTTACCACTCATAGAATTTGCATATAACAATAGCTATCATCTAGCATTCAAATGGCACCGTTTGAGGTTTTATATGGTAGGAGATGCAGATCTCCCATTGGGTGGTTCGAAATTGGGAAAACAGATTTGATAGGGCCAGACCTTGTGCATCAGGCTATGAAAAAAGTTAAAGTCATTAAGGAGTGGTTGAAGACTGCTCAGAGTCATCAAAAATCCTATTCGGATATTCGTCGTAGGGATTTGGAGTTCAAAGAAGATGATTGGGTGTTCTTGAAAATTTCCCCCATGAAGGGTATAATGCGGTTTGGTAAGAAAGGGAAATTGAGTCTGAGGTATGTCGGATCGTACAAAGTCATTCAGAGGATCGGTGAGGTAGCGTACAAGCTTGAGCTACCACCTGAGATGCCATTAGTACACCCGGTGTTTCATGTGTCTATGTTGAAGAAAGTAGTTGGAGATCCGACACTCATTGTTCCGGTCGAAACTATTGAGGTAAATGAAAGATTGACTTACGAAGAGATTCTGATTTCTATTATTGATCGGCAAGTCCGAAAATTGAGAAATAAAAAAATTGCCTTAGTGAAAGTGTTGTGGCGAAACCAACAGGTTGAAGAGGCTACTTGGGAGGCCGAGAAAGAAATGAAGAAAAAGTATCCTTATTTATTTGAATGACAATGTATTTATAAAGTTGTGATCTATGAAAAATTCTAAGAGTTGCTTTCTATAAATTATGTATGATTTGTACATTTGATGTTAAGGGGGTTCCGTGCTGGTAATATAATTGCTTATGAGGTCACAGTTGGTGTTGTTTTGTATTATGTTACGTCGTTGGCATACGTATATATTGTTAGGATGTGTTTCTGGGGCTCTCTAACAGGTGGATAGGCCTAGTTACAAGGAAAAATATGGCGAAATATTTGGAAATCTTGGGAGTTAGTCAAATTTGGGGCTGCTCGAATGTGGTATGAAACAAACTGAGTTGCATAAGATGCTAATGATGGATTTTTACCCTCATTCGAGGACGAATGATCCTAAGCGGGGGAGAATGCAAAGAAAATAATGTTTCATGGTGCCAGACTAGGCTTACATGTTTGAGGAAAAATCGTCGCGGCTCGGACTTTTTGGGTTGAACAATGCACCGGAGAGTAAAAGAAAGTTTTTGGCAGAAATGTGCATTTTTGCGATCCATTATGCGACCGCAGAATCACTCTGTGGACCGCATAATGGCCGCAGAGTGAGGCAGTTAATTGGGTCAGTTGAAAGCAATTATGCGGTCGACTATGCGACCACATAAATGTTATGCGGTGCATTATGCGATCGCATAACAGTTATGCGGACCGCATACACAGACAACTTTTTTGATCATTTTATCAGCAATTATGCGACCGATATGCGGTCCGCATATCCATTATGCGATCGCATATGCGACTGCAGAACTGTTCCAGAGCTCCATTTTTGGGTTTTTAAAACTCGACCCTATTTCGTTAAATACACTCTTTGGGCCATTTTTGAGACATAATCTGATATTTTAGAGAGAGAGAGAGAGAGAGAGAGAGAGTGCCCTAGAGTGGGAATGTGTTCTTCAATAATTTTTCTTCAATTTTTGCTCAAGTTTTGGAAGATTAAGAAGGGAAGCTCACTAGGTCTTCATCCTAGAGGTAAGATTCTACACCCTTAATCCTAATTTCGAAATCATCTAAAAATGGGTAATTAGCAAGATAATTTTTGGGCATGAGAGTTGATTATTTTACATGCATGTGATATCAAAGGGTGTAGGAAGATTGTTGAGCTAAAAATAGTAAAGATTGGGTTGTGAGATGATGGAATCCTTCATAAAAAGGATATTGAAACCTTATGCACACCTAGTGTTTGATAAAATGCTCAAGTGAGCTAGAACCATGTTCATCTTCCAAATTTTGATTCAATTTGTTATATTTCTACAATAGATTGAAGTTGCTAAGAATTCCGGAATGTTTTAGAATTAAGAAAGCTCAAGTGAGGTATGTTGGCTAAACTCTTCTCTTAGAATTGAATCCCACGATATTCATGTAAATTATGTAAGTCTTGAGTGATTCATTATGAGACTGGCCATTCCGAGTAAGATTGGGTTGAAAGATATATATATATATATATATATATATATATATATATTCAACAAGCATCCTAAATGCTTTATTCATGTTATCCTAAATGCTTTATTCATGTTATGTTACCAATTGAGGATGTGTTAAAAATACGGGTTGTGCATTAATAATGTTTTGACTTTAAGTCAAGTTCAAATGAAGGCTATTATGCCAAATTTTGTGAAATATCTCTATGTGCCTTAGACTCTAAAATTGCTCACATGTGTATTATACACCTTGATTTGAATTGTATGTGTTGTTGATGATGATAATGATATTTGAAATTGATAAGGTGAGCATGAAATACTGAATATAGCCAACGTGCCAAGAATGATCTTATAATAATGGCCATTAGTGCCAATGAAATGAAAAGGTGTGAAAGTAATACGAAATGCGATGACTGATATAAAAAGGTTGATGTCTCAAATAAGACAGCCTAGCCGATCGTGTCGTGATCGGACATCATACCGCACACATGGTGGTGATTGTGCTGGAAATTGTAATTGAAATTGTGATTGTGGCCGATGTCCCTAATGGATAACCTAGCCGATCGGGTCGTGATCGGACTCCGTGTTAAAGACGATGGTATTGATATTGAGAGAAATTGTGGTTGATGTCTCTAATGAGATGGCCTAGCCGATCGGGTCGTGATTGGACTCCGTGCTAAGAGTACGGTGGTACTGGTTTTGTGAATAATGGTATTGTGAACAATGGTATATCGATACTAAAAATCTCCCAATGTGAGATATGGAAATTAATTTGAATACTGTCTTGATCCTAAATTGAGGTTTGATGTTAATTAAGGCTTTCATTGATATTTATGATAATCTTGTTTGTATTATTTGTCATTCTATTGAGAGGCTGTTTAGTTATACATACTAGTGCTATTCGACGGTACTAACATCCCTTTTGTCGGGGGCGCTGCATCTTTAAATGGATGCAGGTGGTTCCACAACATGAGATATTGATCAGTGATAGCAGTACACCTTCTTCCTAGCTGACTTGGTGAGCCCCACTTCATTTCGGGGTCATGTATCTTTTGTACTTTGTGTATACGGTTTGAGGTATAGCCGGAGCCTTGTTGCCGGCATTATCATTGTACTCTTCTTTATCTATAGAGGCTCCGTAGATATAGTATGGATTGTATATTGGTGCTGAAGAAAGACAAATTATGTTATGTTGTGGTTGTATTACTTGTCCATTTGAGAATTTAAAAATGATGAAACTATTGGAAATGAATTGGTATTGTAGAAATGAACACATTTTCGTCTAATTAATGAAAATATGTATATCTCCATTCGTGAATGAGTTTGGGTAGAATAAAATCTAACAGGCTTGCTCGGTCGGGTTCACTCAGTTGAGCGCCGGTTGCGCTCCTCAGTTTTGGGGCGTGATAATTATATGCCAAAGTGTAAAACCATTTTTTGTCTTCAACATGATATACACCAAGATCATAAGCAGGATTGAGTTCACTAACATGGTTAGGGTAAATTTCATTCCCGATAATAGATATACACAAAAGAGATATAATGATTTGATATAAAATAATGCTACAAATAACAATATATTAAAATATAAAACTGAACAAAACTCAGAAGTTGGAAACATACTTCTTTCTGGACTTCCCTTCTTTGATCCACGCATGAAATACATTTAACAAAGAGCTGTTAACGCCAATTTCGATTTTGCTTTGAAAAGGATGCTTAACAACATAAATTTGCTTTTTTCCTTTCGCTGCAACAACACCAATATTGGATCCTGAATCTAATATAGTAATAAACAGAGACTGCATGGCCTTTGCAGGACATCTCTTTCTTTTTTTCATTTGCGGCGAAACTTCAGGAAGTAATTCAGGCTGGTACAGAATAATCTGAGATACTGGAACCTCTTTCTCAAGTTGTTCCTTCATCTCCCCTGCCGCCTCATCAACACTTGAAGTCAGACAAACAACGACAGTCTAAGATTCGGGAACCTTTTCTTTCTCAGATTCTGCCTCCATCTCCCCTGTCGCCTCATCTGCAGTCTCACCAATAGCGCTAGCATGCACTACATATGGTGTGAAAGTTACTTTAGCAACGAACATGTTAACTTTCACACCAGAAAGTTCTTCCATGATATTGACACCTAACTGATCTGTTGCATCGAGCATAGTGTTGTTACGATGATGCGCATTGGTATCTCCTTGAGAATATGGAACATCTTTGCCTTCACTTCCACCGACCTATTTTTTATAAAAAAGAATCTAATTATCAAAAAACAACAAAGAAAAGAAAAAGGAAAAGTGCAGAATGCACAACTAAACACACCTTACAACCATCCATGTCAACATCTTTATTGCCACCAAACTCCATATTGCTCACAAAATCATTATTGTCTTGACGACTGCTGGTGTCTTCCTCTGGATGTGCACCATATTTGTCTTCGCTTGCACCAAACTATTTTTTAAAAAAAAAGGATACAGTAAGTTAACTAAAATAATAAAAGGAAATGTACAATGGAAAAGAAACACATACCTTGGAATTTATCAACTCAAACACTTCCTTGAATTTATCAGAAACGTATTCCATGAAGGACTTTAACATCAACTTTCAACTTCTGCAACTCATGGTCATAATCAACAGGTTGGACACCCAATGCTTTTTTGGTGAGACATGCTCCTTAATCTGTTTCGGGGGTAGCGTGACAAAATCATCGCTATCATCAATATGAAGTTTTCCCCTGTTACGTGATATCAAATATTTCTGATACTCGTCGTTAACTTCAACAGGCAAAGTAAATCTCCTTAGCTCTTCAGTTGTAGGAGAACTATTTTTAAACTACAAATGTAACAAAAAGTGTTTCAGTCCTAGATGTATCAAAGATGTATAAAAACTGTATATTTGATGTATCACAATAAATTGCAGTGTATCATATATGTATAACCCATCAATACATAAAAGTTGGTACCTGATTCCCTGTGCTGTTGAAAAAACCAGTAGAGAGGTCCTCGCGCGTTGGCGTGTGTCATTTCCCAATTCAATATACATGGTGTATGATCTCCAACGCGAACAACAAACTTTTTATCAACTACAATGCAACATTCATAGAACAACACCTGTAGTGCAAGAGAAAATCCACCAATCCTATAAAATTCAAACTTTCCCCTCAACCTGTCCCTCACCGACTTCATTAAAGCTCGAAACGCAATCTTACCCGAGGGAAAGGACACATACTCACCACTCTCGACAAGATGGAAATCACGTTTACTTATAAATGTCTTCTAAGCCTGAGTGGACATTAGAAATGTATTTTTGAAATAAATAATTACAATCTTAACTGCGTCTTCATCAAACTGCCATTTCTTCTTCTCAAAATAATTAATAAGCGACTTCTTTGACACCGCTTCAAAACCAGAAAAATAGTAGTATCCACCAACCTATTGGGTCCACTAAAGTTACCCTCAACATGTTCATTTCCACAACAGTTTAAACCACTTACAACACCAAATTCCTGAAGACCCAAACGTAAAACACATTCGTCATTCAATTTTACATAAAATTGATCACATTTTTCTTGAACCAACTCCCGAAACATTAAAGAACGAATTAGTTGTGCCTCGATTGCAACTCGAGGTAAATCAAGGAAATAGCCAAAATAACTTTCACTAAACATCCGAAGCTGGACATCACTCAACTTTGACTGTAAAACTGATAAAATATCCACATTAGTGTATGATGTCCAATGAGTAACAGGAAAAGGCTCACCAATTGGAATATAAAGCTTCCAAGGCTACAAATAAATAACACGAATTAAAAACCAGAATACACGAATAAATAACACGAATTAAAAACAAACAAATACAAACTAAATCCAATTTTAAAAGAAGATTCAACAATAGAAAAAAATATAACTGAAATTGTATGTACCTTACAAATTTTGTCAGGAATTTTAACTTTTTCTGCCTTCTGAACCTTACTTTTTTCTGGTTTGACACCCAAATTCACTTCGTCCTCCACGACACGTTTTCTCTTACCTTCAACATCATCCACTCTAACCCTTTTGCTATTTTTTTCTCAGATTGTCCAATAACATCATTTCGAGATTCTATCACTTTAACACCGCCGTAACGATTTTGTCTTCCCATATTTCGTTCATCAATCAATTTCTCAACTAAAACCGGGGTTGAATGAGAAGATAAACTCATCGACCTAGTTTCTCTTCTCATGTTGCTCGATTTCTCAATTAAAACCGACTTTGAATAATGTGATGAACTCATCGAATGAGTTGTCTTGTCATATTGCTATGTTTCATAATTGAAACTAGGTTCAATGAGAATTTTTTTTTTTAAAAATTATACGAACAAACGGTTACAAATTTTTGTGAAGAAATTGATACAAAACTTAACCAAAACTAACAAAATTATCTATAACAGATACCTACGATGAACTCTAACTAAACAATTCAGTCGCAAAAGCCTAAAAAAAGCAACATCGCTTCTCCAAAAACACATGCAATCCGAAAAAATATACAAAAAGATTTTCTACTCCGAATTACCTGGAATCAGACGAAAATAACCGCAAATGTATCTTGTTTTGTCGTCAATTTCAGCAATTTTGGTTCAATTTAGCAAAAATCGCATATATGTATATATATAGAGAGTGAAAACTTAGAGAAGAGAACGGTGTCTGTATTACAAAAATAACGGATACAAAAAAACTGACATTAATTGAAACTATTTGGGTCCAAAATGATATTTGGACCTTTTTTAGTAGATATTTTGTTTTGAGATATTTTTGGTTGGGAAAGTTTATAGAGTGATAATTTGGGTAATTTCCCCAAAGAGAAAATGAGAAATTTCTCATTTGGGGTTTTAAATAAGAAGAGTTTCACGGGCTAGTCCAAGTTCTACTGTTTGCTGAGTTACCATCTAATCATTTATGGGCCAAACTGTCCAGTAAATAGCTCGACCCAGAAATTTCGGGTGAAATTAAAAAATAATCAGATTTATAAGTGATAATTGAAAAATAACTACAGTTTCAAAAGTAATCGAAATTTCGTCACTTTTCATGTAAAGATAAATCTGAACGAAAACACTGTTCAAAATCCAAAGAATATTCCAGCACAATATACTGGAGTTAGAATTTTTTACATGCGAACTTCTAGCATAATATACTGGAGTTCCAGCATAATATACTGGAGTTACAACATAATATGTTGGAAGTTTATACACAGGTGCTCCAATTTCCAATATATTATTCTGGAACTTTCCGTGTTGCAGCAAAATAGTAGCTAGTTTTAATGACTTTGCAAACGCTAGCTATTTTTTAATTACCAGTCCGAAAACTCGCTAGCCCATGCTATTTTAATAGTAATCTCACCTTTAAAGCCACAATCGCTGCCAGAATTTTGAAACACTCAATAAATTTTAACGCACGTTGCTAGAGCTTTAAAGCATATTACTAGAATTTTGAAGCAAATTTTGAAGTTTGAAGCACGCTGCTAGAATTTTAAAGCATATTACCAGAATTTTAAAGCATATTGCCAGAATTTTAAAAACTTTTTTTCCAGCTTTTCTGGTAGCATACTTTAAAATTCTGCTAACAAACTTTAAAATTCTGTTTACAAAAACTTTTCTTAACAAAATATAAACTGTTTTAAAAAAAATGTATCTGGCATAATTCCGTCATGTATATGATTGAGAAAAGACTTTTTTCATTCAAAGCGTCAAACGTTCCCTCCAAATGTGTGGTGTGAATTAACTCTAAAACTTCACATGTGCCACTTTATCAACCACATATATTTTTAATTTTTTGCACTCATAAGAAGCAAAATTAATTTAGCATTGTTACCTTGTTCTCACTCAATTGTGGGAAGATGGACTCTTGTTATTTCGCTGTGACAAAGCCATCATCTTCTTCGTCTTCAGCTATTCTGAATTTTCAGGTATAATCTTTTCAACATGCCCCTTTATTTGTGTCCTTTTTCTGTGTAATGGGAATCTTTAGTGTGTAGACGGAGGCAAAACAAAATTATTTTCCTTTTTATTTTGAATTGAAGCTCATAAATTTTTTGATGCAGTTGATTGAAATTTGATTCTTTCTGGATGGTGATACAGTGATACTTGTGTGCAAGAGTTTGTCTTAGCTGGTATTAATGCTTAGGGACATATTTGATGAATTCTGTTAATTATCTGTACGCTTGTATATCAGCATATATAATTTTTTGAGTTGTAGGTTGCTCGATTTTAATAACTTTTATGTGGCTTAGAGTGATTGATGATCCAGAAATCAATCTTTATAACTAATTCTGTTAAGAAGCTAATGTTAAACCCCATAATGTAGTGGTCTTAGTCTACATGAAACAGATGTATAATTGGGGTTTTATAGGGCAGAAAGTATTAGAGGTGAATGAAAACTAAGATTTTGTCTGAGGGGTTTTCGCTGGTGTGCTGTGTTTTTCTTTGACTTCAATTTGACATCGAGAATGCCAGGTACTTGATTTGTTACATGAATTTATTAACTCGTCAGTAGTTTCTACCATGAGAAAGAGACTCTATTAGAGGACTTTGTCTATCAAATTCTTATGCAGACACCATGAAGCTTTGTGAGTTATCTCCGGTTTTGTGATGCATTTGATGAAATCATAGTTCCACAATGTAGAGTATAATATGGATTCATTTAACCGTTAGGCAAAGGTTTAGACGTGCAATTTATTTGAAATGCTAATTGGACTTCAGATTCATTTGTCAACTGCTTGCATTGCTTGATCTGTTTGTTGTGTGTTTCCTTTCTCCATTTTGGCAGTTCCTAAATGTTAACATTTCTACTTTTGTATGTGGTAATGAATTGCAGGGTGTTTCATCTGTTGGTGTAAGATCGTCCCAGAAATCCTTACGTGCTGCCCCTTCTCAACTTTGTTGGCCATTATCTAGACCTAACAAGAAATATCAAAATTTTGTTTATAGGCGGACCTCGCAGAATCTTAGTTTCAAGACATTTAAGGGACCCATCTTGGCAGAAGCTGGAAAACAAGGTTGGGATCTTGGCAGATTCATAGAGACATTGTATTTTTTTAATGGCCCTCCTTCCCCTGCAAAGTTCTTTGAATCTCTGATTGAGAAGCTAACTGGTCCATCACCTAGTACACCAGTCAACTCAATGGATTCTTCCGGAATTACGCTGGTAACTGGAGCCACAGGTGGTGTCGGGAGAAGAGTGGTCGACGTGTTACGCAACAAAAGATTGCCTGTCCGAATACTCGTATGTTTCTTCCAATTTTTTCTACCTTTATATTTCCTTTATATGATTTGATTTAACTCTCTTTCTTTTGCTTACTAAATAGAAAAACATGTTCACTCTCTATTTGAACTGACACTCTTCTTCTTGACATTCTTAAATACTTGTAGGTCAGAAATGAAGAGAAGGCAAGAAGAATGCTTGGTGCAGATGTTGACCTGGTGAGTATTCTTTTCAGCTTATTCTCACTTTCTCTACTCTGATATCAAGCATCGTTTTAGTTATGCCCATTATGGCTTGAGAGTAAGAAATTGATTCTTCTTCTCTGATTTACAAATAATGAATAGATTAGAGAAGAATGGAAAAGACAAATGTTACAAATACTAAGGTGGTTATTTTCGTTTGCTCTTGCTATGAGGATCTCTTATCTAATTCCATTAGTTGATCTTTTGAGAAACTTACTGATGAATAATGATAACTGATTGATAATATTTCTTAACATCAAAGGCCCTGAATTGCCTCTTTTCAAATTGACTAGCCACTAGAGTTAGGAAACTTGCTGGGATAGGTTAACTAAGGAATCCAACTGGAAAAATAATTCCACACAGATAATGGCCACTCATGTAGTTATTCTATCACAATGGATAAAGGTTCAGCTGTATGATAGGCAAATAATGGAAGATTATATTCATACTGCCTAATGATTGAAACCTCATCTAACTACAAACGAATGGATATAACTCTGGCAGCGCGTTGAGTAGAAAGTTATAAGTTTCAACTGTTTTTTCTGATGAAAGAGTCTCTTGTAATCAATAGCTCAAGAGTTGTTTGTGAATATTATCTTATACTAAAGAGTATACAAGTATACTTGCTGAGTGCATTCCTGGATATTTTCATTGGAAATGGAGAAAGAATGATATTTTGTCTCAATTGCAACTGATGGTTAATAAAGAAAAGCAAAGAGAACATTTTACCGCTCCTGATAGATATGCTTCTGCTAGAATGAGAGTTGCTAACTAGTGTTCATATTGTTGTACTCTTCATTCCCCTGTCAACATTGCACTCTCTAATAAACATAAAGCTCTATGTCAGCTGGGATATCTTGTTACCTTTTGGAATTGACCTTTCCTGTATTATCTCTTCGAAAATGCAACTGCGCCTTCCAAAATGAGTATTCATTATCCTTGTCATTCACTACCTTTCTGTTGTTTTTTCATTAATATTACTTCAACATGAAAAGCCATATCTGGACGAACACACAGTTTTTAATTGCAGTACACCCACATATTCAACAAAGTGAAATTGTGCATTTCTTTACTGAATTTTAGGTTGTTGGAGATGTTACCAAATCAAGCACTCTGCTTCCTGAGTACTTCAAAGGAGTAACGAGCGTAATTAATGCTGTTTCTGTAATTGTTGGCCCAAAGGAAGGGGATACCCCTGACAGGGCAAAATACAGTCAGGTAAATAAGCTGTAACTTTTGACAAACCCCTTAGTGTATTTCTTTGTTTTTGTATTCAAACGAATTTACATCACTCTGTGGCTAGACTGTAAATTCTACTCTTGGTTCTTCTTTACCCAATACTACAATCACTTCTTTTTCTTTTTTTGTCATGGTATGTGTTCATTGGTTTCATAACTTTTAATATTGCTTCTTGCTTATGCTGTACTCTTGACGCGATTTGCAGGGAATCAAGTTCTTTGAACCCGAGGTGGCCAACTGATTGCCTATCCTTGGAGTCATATTGTACTGTTACCATTCAAATTTTATAAGCTAACTTGGGTGTTGGGGCACCAGTTCACTAAGCATCCTTGTTTACTTGGCAGAACAGATTAAGGGTGACTCACCCGAAATGGTGGAGTACATTGGAATGAAGAATTTAATAAATGTCGTCAAAGAAAATGTTGGCCTTTGCACAGGAAAACTAGTATTTGGATATGAAGGTATGATGTTGCAGACTGAAGAATCCATTGTTGAAATGTTATCACTGGCTCTAAAAATCAAATGTCAACATAAGAACAAATTGCAAAAATCAATAGAATGAAAGTTTTTCGATTTTCTTATTATACCATCATGGAGTGAAACAGCTGAGGTCTCTTTACAGGAAAGATTTATATTCCCTTATCCGTGTATTCAAGAGTATCTTGGAGGCAGATACTTGAGCTGGAAAAATTATACTTGAAAATTATTTACATTAAATTTCATAAGTAATAACATCTGCATTTTGGGAAGCTCTAGTATCAGTTCATACGATCTTCTTGCTCTTTTTTCTTTTTGTGAGGGTGGTCATCGTGGGGTGGGGTTGGGTGTTTTTTTTTTTTTTGGGGGATGGTAGGGATTATATATGATCTGCTTGCTCTTATGTGATTGATCAGTGTCAAAGTTTGCATTGGTATGGAATAAACTCCCAGCATAGTTGCTCTTCCTTTCTCGTCTTTGAGCTTCTTTATTTTCACAGTTTACCCCATTGTAATGTTGTTTAGTTTCACCCAATAGATTGACTTTGTTCAGTAATTCCATGCAGGTAATTCATTTAAAGAACTTCCTTGGGGTGCTTTGGATGATGTTGTGATGGGTGGAGTGAGTCAAAGTACATTCCAGATAGATCTAACTGGTGGGGAAAATGGTGGACCAACAGGGCTCTTCAAAGGTTATCTTTCCTGATAGATAAAATATTCTGGGTGATATTTTGTTAGATTTCTCTGGGGTCATGGTGATCTCTAATTATTAAATTATCAATTTGACTTGTTTTCTGTTTGTTCAGGAGTTGTTACCACTGCTAACAATGGAGGTTTTGCCAGTATCAGGACAAAGGTAAATATATTTTTCGTTACCCTAATTTTCTGCTTTGTTTTTCTCGCTTTCTACTTCATGTTTGGTTTTGAAGCTTTTGACGATTGAATCATGTTATTTGACATGCCTGAGGCTTAACTTTTCACTTATCAGTTGGATGGATTTTTTATTGTTAACCCCAGAACATTATTGTCCGTCTTTTTGTTTTTAATTCCTCTTTGAGTCTTGCAATCTTACTGGATTCAAGCTCATAAGCAATTACCTAAAGTAACCTGAAAAATTAAAGATTCTAAGATCCTTTGCAATACCTTGTAGTCTTTAATATCTTTTTTTTCCTGTCGCTTTCCTGGTATTTCAGCAATTTGAAGAATAATATTTCAGCTATCATATTCAGCGCAGAGCATAATAATGCTTTTCATGAATATACTCAAAAGTTGAATCACTTTTTCTCTTATGCCAAGATTGATACTTCCTCTTATAATTACATTGTTGTCTGGCTTGTTTGGGTGATATTTGCATTCATCCCTTCTGTTAACTTGTATGGTTGAAACCTTGAACATTGACAATTTCTGGCAAAAAGCAATAGAATAGCTTCTAACTTCCTGAAGGCCTTGTGGGTAACATAATTTGTGAATTACAGTAGGATGAAGAGGCAATGTTAGCAGAGCTAAAACAGTCAACTGAAGCACTAATTATCCTTTATGTAAAGTTTTCACTGTTGAACTAGTGACTGTGACCCCAATATTCTAGGCAGATTTAAAATTTTTGATACATGCCATGTATCCTACAGCTTCAGAAAATTTTAGCAGTTCCCTTGAGTTGATGGCGCTAGACGTGTTAGAAATGTACGATAGTCAATAGCATTATGAAAGGACCTTATAAGGGTTTTAGTCACATGGACATTGAGATTTGAGCTATACCCTCCAGCTTTAACTTCTTGTTTCTACTTCTATTTTATCTGTTTCTTATGAAGCTCACCCTAGCAATGTTCCAGTAGCCTTATGTCAACAGCCCAAAGAGTGCTTTCTTGTGGATTGTATTGTTCCTGACTAACTGGACGTGTTTTTCCTTTCAATGATTTCTGATTTTAACTTTGAGACAACAGTCCTGTTATATTTCAAGGTTAAATTCATTAATGAAGCTCGTATGTGGAGACTTACGCTTTATTTGATTACCTAAAGGAAAGGGGAAGGGTGATGTAGAGATGTTATGACTTACCTCCTTGGATGGAGTACCTATCAACGATTTTTGGTTTTCAGTGTAGGGGAAATGATATATGATCGCTCCAAACTATCCATAATAGCAAGGCTAGAAATATCCAACATGGAGGGGTATCCACCCTCCCCCTATCATTTACTTCTTTATCAAACATGGAAGATGGTTATACCTTCCTTACATCTTTCCCGTTGACGCCCCAATTATGCATAGTGTTATCCACGAACAAGCTGAATATTACTTCCAATAAAGTGACTTAACCAGTAAGAGTTTTCGACTTTTTGTTATGCGTTTATGGCTGGTAATTTAACACCAAACTGCAGTTGCATTTGAGATGTAATTTTCATGAGTGAAGCTCGAATAGCAAGCTTAACCTAGAGCTAACTGAACCTTTTGCCTAGATCACAATAATCAGGGAGAGATAGTTACTTTCTGATCAGGGTTTTGACTCACTTTCTGTGTGTGCAGAACTTTTTTGAACCTGAAAATCTTTCTGCTTATGATGGTTTAGAGTTGCGTCTTAAAGGTGATGGCCGTCGTTATAAGCTTATTGTTCGCATTAGCCGTGATTGGGATGCTGTGGGTTATACATTGAGCTTTGACTCCGTTGAGGGTTGGCAATCGGTTAGTTATTGTGAATTTCAGCAATTAGTCGACTTTCCGAATGTGAATTTTATCATAAGTGCATCATTTCCAGGTCCGTTTGCCTTTTTCTTCTTTGAGGCCTATATTCCGAGCGCGAACTGTACTAGATGCACCGCCTTTTGACCCCAGTCAAATCATGTCATTACAGGTATGTTATATCAGCAACTTACCTTTTTTCATCTTTGCGCACTCTATTCCAGCTTTCTGCATTTTCATTTTTCATGTTCAAAAATTGCAGCTTATGTTCAGCAAATTCGAATCTGATGGTAAACTGAATCCAACTTTCAAGGAAGGTCCTTTTGAACTTCCTGTATCATGCATTCGGGCTTATCTTAAAGATACCATAACTCCCAGGTTGGTATCTAGATTCCTCTTTTATATAGTTAGTTTAAAATTGCAGCAGTGGAGTTTTCTTCCTTGATTTTTTGGCTTGTATTTAAACTTGAAGCAGTGCATTATTCTTCCTTGATTTTTCAGTTTTGTACTAACTCTATTGTTCTGCAGGTTTATACATGTGAGTTCTGCTGGTGTAACTAGACCGGAAAGACCAGGAATTGATTTAAGCAAACAGCCTCCAGCTGTGCGATTGAACAAGGAATTGGGCTTCATCCTGACATTCAAGTTAAAGGTTTGTATCTCAAGTATTCCTACTTCTTTTACAACGAGCATAAATGCGTTGATAATTCTGCTGCTGCCTAATGGTTAGGTTACTGATCCACCCAAAAATAAAAATGCTTAATGGTCAGAATAAATGTGATATATTCCCAAATTCTGAGCCTGCACTTGTGCGTAGTAAAATGGGAATATGATCTTTTAGATAAAATGAATTTTTTATTTAAGAATATTAAATGGTGGTTGAGATGGATGATATTCCCGATCCAGTGTCTAGGACTCAATAAGAGAGATTTTGTCACCGATTGAACACAGATGGTTAGCTTGCATCATTTCCCAGTTAACCAAAGTTGTATTTACAGCTGCTGGTATTGTCAAGTGCTACCGCTGTTGGAAGTTGTCCTAAGAATTTTAACCATATACAAAGAAGTTAATAGTGGTAATTAAGTAGGAGATAGGAGCTTCTCCTTGGTATGCATTTCTACCTATACATCTACCCTGCCCATTTTATAACAGCAATTCCATCTTGTTTTACAATGAGCATTCTGTCTAAGAGGGTGTTCAAACTTTAAACAACTCAATAAATTTTTTGTTGATAAATGGTGTACGCAATATTTAGCTAAACAATAAAAAAACTTTTAATAGAACTAGAATTTTAGAAATCAAAATTAAAATAACAAAAAGACAACATTAGAAATTTTACTAATAAAAGTAGCATAAAACCAAAGGAAAGAGAAGAGTCGAGAGGACTTGTAGGGAGCTTTTGTTGAAGAAATTTTTGTAGAGCTTGATTTTTACCTTATAAAATTTATTTAAGAAATAACTTTTAGGTAAAAGATTACTTCTAACATTAGTTGTTTATTTCTACACAAATTTTAAGTTATAAGAGTTATTTTATTAGGAAATTTTTTAGATTGAAAAGAATCAAATAGACCACTTGGTGGTATCCGTTTAGTTTTTGCAAATAAAATGGGCATAACTTTGAACCCCTGAACAACACGTTATTTTGAGCACCCTAAACTGCTGAACTGCTTCACCCAACTGTGTTAAAGGTGTTCAAAGTATAATATATAACCATATAAAGTAATATTTAACTTATATACGCAGTATAATGTTTTGGCGAAGGGTGTGCGCTTGACCACCCTTGGCATAGGGTGGCTGCGCCACTGGTCTTAAGCGTTCTGCTATTTGTGATCCTATTCTCACACAGATAAAGGTTCTTGCCAGGGGGAAGATGAGATTCGAGAATCTGGCATACCATATACAATAATCAGGCCTTGTGCCTTAACTGAGGAGCCTGCAGGAGCTGATCTCATTTTTGATCAAGGAGACAATATCACGGTATTTGCTCAGAAATTAAAGTTGTTTTCTGATTTATAGCCTTGTGGAGCCAGTGTAATTCTTTTTATGTTTTCCACAAAGTCCAGTTGAAGATCAATTTGTATAATGTTGGTGAGCAGTGGTGGAGTTTCCCTATTCATAAGACGTTTAATTGAATCATCTTCACTGAAAACTCACTGCTTACTTTGGCAATTATATTTTTAAAAGTAAGAAAATATTGGTATATATACATGTTATTGAATCCCTTGACCCATGGAATGTGTCTTGAGCAAGTCTTGTGTTCAGACCCCATTAGTACCTCTTTTGCTGCTTTTTCCAGAGCCCCCTTAGTGTAGTTTCTGGATCCGCCCCTGTTGGTAAGCTCTCTAATTTCTGATGAGAACATTTATATCTGATATATACAGGGGAAGATATCCCGTGAAGAAGTTGCTCGGATATGTGTGGCAGCACTGAAAAGCCCCTATGCATGTGACAAGACATTTGAGGTGGTGCTTGTCCTTTCAACACGACATATAATTGCTTATTCCTTATGTTTTGCTTATCATATGCAGAGTTGTACTTGCCTAACAAGAAACATAGTTTATAGCTGGCTTCTCTTGATCGCCAGTACATTTAAATCACATTTATGGCATCTTATACTTGTCTTTCCTCCAATGTCTAATCATTGGCTAGGTGGAAAAGGTACTCCATATTTAAAATCCATCTTTAAGGTATCTTTGTCTGGATGGCCATCATTTTAAGCAGAATTTTAGGATATTCAGGCAAATTCATGTATCTAAATTCATATGGACCGGTGGGCAGATTTTTTTTTTATGGGTCTGGAAGCAGTGATAAATAGCAGCAATGTGCAGAAGTGTGTACATTTCATGTATACTATGTAACTCCAATTAAATTTAGAGAAAAAGAACTTCTATAAGAATAGTAGATTCTCGCAAGTACTTCATTCTATCTTCTTCCTTTGTTAGTCTCGGCACTGTCGCGACAAAACTTATACTCTAACTGCAGCTTCAATTTATACATGCACACTTAAATATCTTCCGTGAAAGTTAAACTTGAAAATACAGTTTCCTGCAATGGGTTTGAAATCCTTAGAATTGTTTTAGGCTTCCCGAACAACTGTTTAGTGATCTATATTAATTGAGAATTCCTGGATCTGATCTATCTATTTTCCAGTTTGCTCATGGGGGAAAAGAAGGAAAAGTGACTAACAGAAATGAATTGTCTTTTATCTGTTCTGAGTTACTAACATCTCGCTTGCTTCCTCTGGTAGGTTAAAAGTGTCATTCCATTTAGTGAGCCGTTCACGGTGGATCCAGAGAACCCTCCTCCAGAGAAAGATTACAATGAATACTTCAAGACTTTGAAAGATGGCATCACTGGGAAAGAAAGCCTAGAGAAAACTCCGATCCCTGTATAAGAACCAAGGGTGGTATGTTCATTTTCTTCTACTGCTCCAACATATATTGAATGGGGAAGCATATGAGAATTCTTACTAGTTCATAAGTTGCAACAGTATTATGTAGAGCAAGATTTTGGAAGTTCTTTTAGTTTTCTCTTAGTAGATGCAAGTAAATACCCTTTTTCCTATTAATAGAACAAGATTTTGCTTTGGGATTCAAGAACTGAACCGAGAGAACCAAGATTAAGGTATGTTGCATCATCCCCAAAGGCAGAAAGGAGGTGTATTTGTACATATTCTTCACTGGCATAAGTTCAGTCCCATGTGGAAATAAATAATTGAAAGTCTTGCATGGGAACGCCATGAATATGAATATATTGGCATATGATTATCCCTTGAATTATTATTTACTGTTTGTGAAGTGCTGATACAATAAGCTGTATTTAAGAGCATGCACTATCCGTTTTTAATCTACGATGTTACGCTGGGAACTATTTTCACCTAATGTTGCAGCTTTAATATTACCCTTTTTCTGGGAGGGTCTGTCTAATGCACTGTTTGCTGCATGAACAGTGAGCATTGTGAGAGACCAGTGGATAACTTGGGCTAAAATTGGCCCATAATCCAAATCTGGTGCAACTGTTGCCAGAGGCGGCGTTAAAAAAAAGAAGCAGAATATGGGGATGAAATAATTAGGCCTTGATAGTGTAGTCATTGTCCTTAAGTAATTTAAGCCTCCCAATTTCGTTGCTGTAGGGATTATGGCAGAATTCCTCCAGGATTCTACAAAGCCTCTGAAATTCGAATACCAACAATTAACTCGAATTTTCACTCGAACAAACTTTGTGAATTGTAGATAGTAGAAAAAGAACAAGATGGAAAACTGTTGCTTTTCTGATGATTTTCATTTTGGAGAGGAATGAGGTATTTTTTAAACCCTTTTAGGTGTCTGTTAGGATTAACAAACTCAACCTTTGCCAATAGGAACCTTTTAAAAACCAATAGTTACCTTTTAATAATTTAAAACGTTTTTATCAAATAACAAAATTAATAAGTGACTAAAAATTATTAAATTTCGGACTATTTATTGGCCAAAGGACCAAGTGCCCAATCTTGACTATTAATAATATAGTCAAATTCTAGTTTCCGTCCAAAACACCTTCAAAATAAACTCAAACCATATAAGACAAAAAAATGCTTTTAAATAGTTCTTCCTTTCTTTCTTTTTCCATTGAGGGACAAAACAACCTCTTCTCAAATACTCCCTGTAGCCATATAAATTTTATTAAAATTAAATACATAAAATAATTTGGATTATATTTTATAGTTCAAGATATATTGGTCCAAATAGATATTATTGGCTAATATAATTGGATTAATTATATAAATCCAATATATATGCATGAAATAAATAAGTCTTAATCCATTGGGCTAAAGTGATGGGCCCACTTCATTAGGCCCAAGATGTCATCTTCAAAGAGGCCCAGTTTGGTGCCACACGTGAAATGACGTGGCACGCCAATTCAAACGAAAGAGCCAATAGGATCATGCCACGTGTCAAAATGACAAGGCATGTTAAGTCACATTAAAAGGCCAATGAAACAGCGCCACGTGTGCAAGTGACATGTTCTGGCCAATCAAATGCGACCATGTCACACTCTAATTTGATTGGTCGGAAAGAGTTTGTTCTTATCACAACTACTCCCTTCCACAACTATAAATAAGGGTCTTCATAACCCAGAAAAGACACCAGAAGTTATAACAAGAAGCAAGAAAGAGCCCGTGGATCAAACGCTGCAAATTCCTCCATAAGTTTCAAGCTTCAAGCAATCAAGTTCAAATTTAACAAAATCAAGTTCAAGCTCAAAAACGAAGAACAAATTAAGTTCAAGCTCAAGAACGAAGAATAAATCAAGATTCAAGGAGTACGAGTTCAAATCAAAGTTCGTGCTAGTTGAATTCAAGATCATCGTTCGTGACAACAAATATAGGTTCAAATCAAGCTCAAAGGCCCTTGAATTTATTTACTATTGGAAAAGTAGAATCAGAGGATTCATAGAGATTGTACACTCAAATATTTGAAATAAAATACTACGATTGTTGCGATATTTTCGGTCTTGATTTTATTTTCTCGACGCAATTTATTGTCTACAAATTCTGGCACGCCCGGTGGGACAATCTCTACCTCTCATCTCAACTTTTCAATCACCAAAGTTCAAGAACATTGAAATGGCTTCAAAGAAAATCAACTCCGGTTCAATTTCCACCAAGGCTGCTAATTCCAGGTTCTATGCTGATGTGGAAAGCATCCTCGATGTTACCTTTGGAAGCTTTGGACCAGTTACGAGGAGCAAAGCAAGCTCGTTAGGACAACACGCACCCCAAGTGCCGTCCGCATCAACTCCTGTTTTCGGATCTTCTTCCTCAAAAGGAGCAAGATTCACAAACGCACCCGAAGGAGGAAGCGATGTTGCTAAAAAGATCAAGAAAACTCTTGCTCTGCTTGACCTCTCCGAATCCAAGCACTCTGCTGTGAAGGAAGATGATGATGCTTCAAGTGATGGATCCTCCCCACTTACACCACATAGCGTGAGTCAATCAAGGATCAATCTGTGTGAAAATCCATGCTACTCTCCATCGTCCACGACAATCATGCAAGCCATGGTGACAAACACTTCATCTGTGGAGGAGCAGTTGGCAAACTTGACGGATGCAATCGCTGGCTTGACCAAGTACATGCAAAATCAAGATGCTAGAATCGACAAGCTAACAGATAGGGTGGGAATCTTGATGGAAGAATAATCCACCCATGCACCTGGCAAACTCCCAAAAGTTCAAGAGATTGATCCTCCCCCACGACAAGTTGCATCCACTAAGGAAATTCCAGCCTCTTCGGAAGGGATGATTCCAATCAATCAACTAAAAGAGTTCATTGAAGGGACTATAAAAAACAAATATGAAGTCGCTTCCAGGTCCTCCTTTACCTACGCAAAGCCGTACACTTCAAGGATCGATATGTTGAAGATGCCTGCTGGATATCAACCTCCAAAATTTCAACAGTTTGATGGCAAAAGGCAATCTAAAGCAACATGTGGCTCACTTCGTTGAGACATGCAACAATGCTGGGACTTATGGAGATTACCTCGTCAAGCAGTTTGTCCGCTCATTAAAAAGAAATGCTTTTGATTGGTACACGGACCTCGAGGTTGGATCTGTTGATAGTTGATATCAACTAGAGCAAGAATTCCTCAATCGCTTTTATAGCATGAGACGTACTGTGAGTATGATAGAACTTACAAATACTCGTCAACGAAAGGGTGAACCAGTTATCGACTTTATCAATCGTTGGAGGAATGCAAGCCTCAACTGCAAAGACAGGCTTAGTGAAGCTTCGGGCATAGAGATGTGCATCCAAGGCATGCATTGGGGATTGCGCTACATCTTGCAAGGTATCAAGCCTAGCACATTTGAAGAACTTGCAACTCGTGCCCATGACATGGAATTGAGCATGGCCTCTGCTGAAAATGAAAGGCTGCCCATCTATGAACCTCGCAAGGGGAACGACAAGCAAGAAGTGAGGAAGTGGGGCAAGTTCGTACCCAAGCCTGAAAGCAAAGAAGCTATGAATGTCAACACATCACTTGTAAAGTTCACGACGAAGGTGAGCAAGAAGCAGAGTATGAAATCCACTTCTTTTCAAGATAAGCCAAGTGAAAAGTTGACTCTAAAAGAAATGCAAGAGAAAGAGTACCCATTTCTGGATTCTGATGTGCTAGCTATTTTTGAAGAACTCCTCGAGTTAAATGTCATTGAGCTTCCGGAGATGAATCGACCAAATGAAGCCGGGAAAACAAATGACCCAAATTACTGCAAATACCATCGACTTGTAAGCCACCCTCTGGAGAAGTGCTTTGTCTTCAAGGACAAAGTTATGGACTTGGCTCGCGAAAAGACAATCGTGCTTGAAGATGAGAAAGTAAGCGCAAACCAAGTCTCTATCACCTTTGGCTTATTCAGTCCGGATGAATTATGTGGTTTTAAAGAAAGTAAAGATGAAGAATTACTCGAGAACGACAAAGCTGAAGTCAATCAACCTGATGATGATGAAGGTTGGACGTTGGTGACTCGTCGTAGGCACCACAGAAGGAGCCCACGAAAAGAATCAGTAGAACAACCAATAAGGAAAATGATGGTAAAAAGACCAAGGAGATGGAATCCAGTTAAGCACTTAAAGAAAGCAAAAGTGGAGGTGTACCACTTTCAAAAACCACGAAATCCAGTGACCTTGGAGGAGTTTTTACCAAGTTGGTTCCGCATAAAGATTTCCCATGGGGGTATCGATGCCTCTTGTTGCTATGCTGACGAAGGGAAAGAAAAGAGTGATGACCTACCGTTGGCAACATCTTCGGAAAAGCTCATCGAGTCCACTCCTCAAGAAGTTAATGCTTGTGAATAAAAAGTCACGTTCACAAATGACGATCTTCTGCTAGGTGATACTCTTCATAACTGCCCATTGTACCTGGTTGACTATATGCGTGATGAAAGGGTAAATCGAATTTTGGTTGATGGAGGATCCTCAGTGAACATTTTGCCAATTCGCACTGTGAAAGAACTTGGTATTCCCATGAATGAACTCTCAAAAAGTCGTGTGATGATCCAAGGATTCAACCAAGGGGGGCGAAAAGCCATAGGCGCGATCAGGTTGTAAATCATCATTGAAGATATGCAATCAAGTGCATGGCTGCATGTGATCGATTTAAAGACTTCATACAACGTCTTGCTTGGAATGCCTTGGATACATGAGAATAAAGTGGTTCCATCTACCTACCATCAATGTTTGAAATACTACGAAGGTGAAGTCGAGAAGAAGATAATTGCTGATGACGAGCCATTCACCGAGGCTGAGTCACACTTCGCCGATGCAAAGTTCTACTTGAAGAACCGCATTGTGAATGAGCTAAAAGTTGATGATGTCATGAATGTCAAGGATGATGAGTCCATGGCTAAGAGAGCTGAGGTGGTTGCTGACAAAACCAAATATGTTGCTGAGAAGGTACACCCCAACCCAAATAAGTCTCATAAAGGGAACATTGTGTCTTACGACAAGAAAGTAACTCCTCCGCTCCAATATGTCCCTAAAAAGAAGAAAAATGAAGGTGTATCATCTAATCTCCAAACTAACATGCTAAATGGGTTAACTCTTCTGGTGAAATGAATTGAGGCAGTAAAGTCATCCTCAATGCCGCTTGCAAGGTTTGTGGCCCAAAATCGTTTGCAGAATGTGGCACTCCCTACAAAGCGAACATATGAAGGTTTTGATCCTAATGCTTACAGGCTATTTGCAAAAGCTAGATACAATCCTAATTAGCCGTCAAAGTTAGGGAAGCTACCATCATAAGCTGTGACGAGACAACCACATGAAGGTTTGGGATACAAGCAACTGTTACCAGTGCGCATCTCCATAAGAAGGGCGAGCATCAATTATATCACTGTAGAAGATGAATCTGCTGCTTCTAATAAGCCTTCTGTCTTTGATCGACTTGGAAAATCAACTGTGAGGACTTCTGTGTTTGAGAGATTGGGTCCATTAAAGAAGGGGAACAAGTTCCAGAGAAATTTTCAAAGCATAAGAACATCCGCTTCGCCCAAAATCCAGAAGATCTCTAAGGATTTCCAAAGTTTGGTTCCTTCTAGAATGAGGCGACAAACAAAACTTGTGGTACTGAAGGTAAAGCCATATACTGTCGTCTACACTAAGGAACGTGACGAAGATGAAGAAAGTGTGGGTTCTTCATATCATGTTACTGTACAAGGCGAGAATGGTGTTCCATCTTCAATGGAGGATAATGCAGAGTTAGAGGATGTTTCACCATGTTATCATACATCCTTCAACGATGGGGACCCTCAAGAAGATGAAGATGCAAAAGATGCTCCGTCGGAACTTGAATAAGGGGTGAAGGCAACAATTGATGCCTTAAAAGAAGTTAACCTTGGCACTGATGAAGAACCAAGATCCACCTACCTAAGTACTTTACTAGAAGTTGATGAAGAAAGTACTTATATTGAGTTACTCAAGGAGTTTAGGGATATCTTTGCTTGGAGTTACAAAAAAATGCCTTGTTTGGACCCTAAAGTAGCAGTCCATCACCTTGCAGTCAAGAATGACGCTCGTCCTGTTAAGCAAGCTCAAAGGAGCTTTAGGCCGGGCTTGGTTCCCCTGATCGAAATCAAAGTTAACAAACTCATTGAAGCTGGATTTATTCGGGAAGTTAAATACCCAACATGAGTTTCAAGTATTGTCCTCCCTGTAAGGAAGAAGAATGGCTAGATTCGAGTATGCGTTGACTTCGGGGATCTCAACAATGTGTGTCCCAAAGATGAATTATCGCTCCGTATTCCAGAGCTGATGATCGATGTTACTACTGGTTACGAGGCAATGTCTTTCATGGACGGTTCGTCGGGCTATAACCAAATTCGCATGGCACCAAAAGATGAAGAGCTTACTGTATTCCGCACCCCCAAGGGTATTTATTGCTACAAGGTAATGCCTTTTGGCTTGAAGAACGCCGGTGCTACTTACCAAAGGGCTATGCAGAATATTTTTGACGATCTTCTCCACAAGAATGTCGAATGCTATATTGATGACTTGGTGATAAAATCAAGAGAGAAGGGCAACCACTTGAAAGACTTGAGAATGGTGTTTGAGTTGCTCCGGAGGTACCAACTTAGGATGAATGCATTGAAATGTACCTTTAGAGTTACTTCTGGAAAGTTCCTTGGTTTCATTGTCCGACATAGAGGGATCGAAATTGATCAAGCCAAAGTGGATGCCATTTTGAAAATGCCTGAGCCTCGGGATATTCACGAATTGAAAAGTCTGCAAGGAAAGTTAGCGTACCTTAGGAGATTCATCTCAAACCTAGCTGGGAGGTGCCGACCATTCGGTCGCCTTATGAAGAAAGGTGTCCCTTTCAAATGGGACCAAACGTGTAGCAATGCCTTTGAGAGTATTAAATCCTACTTAATGAAGCCTCCAGTTTTGGCAGCCCCTACACTTGGAAAGCCGCTGATACTATACATTTCATCACAAGAAAGGTCTCTTGGAGCATTGTTGGCCCAAGAAAATAGTGAAGGGAAAGAAAACTCCCTTTACTACTTGAACAGGATGATGACACCAAATGAGCTGAATTATTCGCCAATTGAAAAGTTATGTTTGGCGCTAGTCTTCGCAATCCAAAAGTTGAAGCACTACTTTCAAGATCATGTCATTCGTTTGGTTTCTAGAGCAAATCCCATCAAGTTCGTGATGTCAAAACCTGTCCTTAGTGATCGACTAGCGAGATGGTATCTCCAATTTCAACAATTCGAGATTTTGTACATCCCTCAAAAAGCTGTAAAAGGACAAGCATTGGCAGACTTCTTGGCAGATCACCCTATACCTGATGATTGGGAGCTAACTGATGAACTGCCTGATGAGGACGCAATGGTCATTAAAGTTCAACCTCCATGGAAGATGTACTTTGATGGTTCTGCACATCGCGAAGGAGCTGGTGCTGGTGCTGGTGTAGTATTTGTCACTTCTCAAGGTGAAGTTCTGCCATACTCTTTTACGTTGACGTAACTCTGCTATAACAACCTTGCTGAGTATCAAGCACTAATACTTGGGCTTAAAATGGCTGTCAAAATAAAGCGGTTGCAATTGCAAGTCTTTAGTGACTCTCAGTTGGTGATCAACCAGTTTTAGTTAGTTACGAGGTTAAAAAACCTGAATTACACCCATATCATGATTATGCTAAAAAATTAATGGGATGGGTCGGTGACGTGACTATTCAATATGTGCCAAGGAAAGAAAACAAGAAGGCTGATGCTTTAGCTGCCCTAGATTCATCGTTAACCCTACCTGATCAAGCGCAAGTTACTGTGTGCCAAAAATGGGTAGTACCGCTACCAAATGAGGTTGAAGGTGAAGGAAATGAACTTAAGCATCTTGTCGCTGTTTCTGAAGCTGAGAAAGAAGAATGGAGACAACCCATTATCGACTACTTAATCTATGAGATACTTCCAGAAAATCTGAGGAGAAGGACTGAAATCCGTCGTCGTGCACCTCGCTTCCTTTACTACAAAGATACTCTATACAGAAGGTCATTCGAGGGAGTACTCTTGCGATGCTTAGGGGAAGAAGAAGCACTCCAAGCTTTGCAAGAGGTACATTCTGAGGTATGTGGGTCACATCAGTCTGGACCAAAGCTCCACTTCCATATAAAAAAGATGGGGTATTATTGGCCAACGATGGTAACAGATTGCTTGGACTACGCTCGAAGATGCAAGGCTTGTCAATTCCATGCAAATTTTATTCATCAACCTCCTGAAGTGTTGCACTCGACTGTGGCATCCTGGCCGTTTGACGCTTGGGGATTGGATGTTGTTGGACCACTACCAAAGAAGTAAAGAAGGAAAATATTACAAGTTTCATCCAAGTAGACATTATTTATCGCTTTGGCATTCCTCGTTACATAATAACGGATAATGGAAAGCCATTCGATAATAGGTTGATGAACAAGATTTGTGATCTCTTTGGCTTCAAGCAACGTAACTCTTCGATGTACAATGCTGCCGCCAATGGTCTAGCTGAGGCATTCAACAAAACTCTATGCAACTTGTTAAAGAAAGTCGTCTCCAAATCCAAACGAGATTGGAATGACCGTATGGAAGAAGCTCTATGGGCATATAGGACGACTCACCACACGCCAACACAAGCGACTCCTTATTCGCTCGTTTATGGAGTCAAAGCTGTCTTGCCACTCGAGCGTCAAATACTTTCATTACGACTGGCTATTCAAGAAGGGATCATTGATGAAGAAAATGCTATACTTCGATTAGCAGAGTTGGAGGCTCTTGATGAGAAAAGGTTGGAAGCTCAACAGAGTCTTGAATGTTATCAAGCTCGATTGTCTCGCGCCTTCAATAAAAGAGTTCGCCCCAGATCCTTTCAAGTAGGAGATCAAGTCCTTGCCATAAGAACGCCCATTATTACTTCCCATAAACCTGTAGGGAAGTTCACTTCAAAGTGGGATGGGCCATATGTCGTGCAAGAAGCTTATTCAAGTGGGGCTTACAAGTTAGTTGATGCAGATGGCATGAGAATCGGCCTTATCAATGGCAAGTTTTTGAAGAAGTATTATCCTTGAAGTTGCAACGCTCCTTGACGCATGAGCCTAAACTGCATGTTCCTACACTCCTGGCCCGCATGAGTCTAAACTGTGTATGGCCCCCCGCATGAGCCTAAACTGTGTATGGCCCACCACTAAAAAAAAAGAGTCTGCTAGGTTGAAAACCTCGAAAGAGGCGACCTAGGCAAAAGTTAGGACATAAAAACAAAAAGAGAAAAAAAGGGTCATCAAAGTCCAGATCAAGAATATTAGAATGGGCACAAAGGTCTAAATGGATGAAATGGCCTTCGGTAGTCGAGCCACATCGAGAGTAATCTCTCTGATAGTCGGGCCATATTGAGAGTAATCTCTCCGATAGTCGGGTCATTTTGAGAGTAATCTCTCCGATAGTCGAGCCATATTGAGAGTAATCTTTCCGATAGTCGAGTCACATTGAGAGTTATCTCTCCGATAGTCAAGCCATATTGAGAGTAATCTCTCCCATATTTGGGCGGGGATGAGTATCCCCTCACATCCTATTATTGTCTTCTTCATGTATGAATCATCTCATTAAACAAGAACATATCCTTCTCGTTTGACCTACTAAAAAAGAAAAAAAAAGAAAAAGAAAAGAACAAGCAAAGAAAACGCAGAAGAAAAGAAGTAAAAAATTTACCTTCTCGTTACTGCTTTTCTGAGCAGCTTGCAGGAACCAAAGATTAATGCTCAAACTATATGAGAGAATAAGGGGTTTATATAGATTCAGTGGTACGGCTATTTGAAGATGAATGGCGATGTGGGACTAGTAAGAGTTTGATAGAATCCAACAAGAATTTGGCATTCTAATTCAACTAGGAGGACAAGCTATGGCGGCTGGAAAATATGTTTCCAACTTGGACTCTGTGTCATTGTCTCCTAAAAAAAAAAAACTTGACTTGTAAATGCATCGTGCAATTCAGGTGATCAAAGAAAGCTAATTCAAGTAGATCTTAGTGGGCTCACGTGAATTTTCATGGAGATTCTCAAATGTTTATATTTTCCATTCTTATCAATTTGAACGTTTTTATGTGAAGATCAATTAGATATTTCAATGAAAAGTGTAAAGCAAAATGAAGACATTTATTACATGAACACTTCAAGCCTAGTCTTCAAAAATTGAAAAACCTTGACAAGTCTTGAAGTAAGGGGTATTTGTAGGCATATAAATTTTATTAAAATTAAATTCGTAAAATAATTTGGATTATATTTTATAGTTCAAGATATATTGGTTCAAATAGATATTATTGGTTAATATAATTAGATTAATTATATAAATTCAATATATATGGATTAAATAAATAAGTCTTAATTCATTGGGCTAAAGTGATGAGCCCACTTCATTAGGCCTAAGATGTCATCTTCAAAGAGGCCCAGTTTGGTGCCACACGTGAAATGACGTGGCACGCCAATTCAAATGGAAGATCCAATAGGATCATGCCACGTGTCAAAATGACAAGGCATGCTAAGTCACATTAAAAGGCCAATGAAACAGCGCCACGTGTGCAAGTGACATGTTCTGGCCAATCAAATGCGGCCATGTCACACTCCAATTTGATTGGTTGGAAAGAGTTTGTTCTTATCACAACTCCTCCCTTCCACAACTATAAATAGGGGTCTTCATAACCCAGAAAAGACACCAGAAATTATAACAAGAAGCAAGAAAGAGCCCGTGGATCAAACGCTGCAAATTCCTCCATAAGTTTCAAGCTTCAAGCAATTAAGTTCAAGTTCAACAAAATCAAGTTCAAGCTCAAGAACGAAGAACAAATTAAGTTCAAGCTCAAGAACGAAGAACAAATCAAGATTCAAGGAGTACGAGTTCAAATCAAAGTTCGTGCTAGTTGAATTCAAGATCATCGTTCGTGACAACAAATATAGGTTCAAGATCAAGCTCAAAGACCCTTGAATTTATTTACTATTGGAAAAGTAAAATCAGAGGATTCATAGAGATTGTACACTCAAATATTTGAAATAAAATACTACGATTGTTGCGATATTTTCGGTCTTGATTTTATTTTTTCGATGCAATTTATTGTCTACACTCCCATCAAACACTAACTAATCTAACAGGAGTTAGTATTGATTCATGCAAAGATGCTCCTTTGAAGCTGGAGTAGACCAATCGCAATTCATCACCATCTTGCCCGCTTCCAATTGATGACTGGCTATTATATAAGTGTTGACCTAAGCCCCTGCGCAGGGGCTCGGCTCCCGAACCGTACGTGAGCTGTCTCGTACGGCTCTTCCTAAGAACTTGAAGCCCCCTCTCTCTAAATAGAAAAAAATGCATTTACAAGACAAAAAAGACTTTTTCAAAAAGCCTTCGCCCTCCTAGGATCTAAGATTTAGTTTGTAGGTTTAAAATGCGCGTGACCGATATCCGTCTAGCACACTGCTATGTCTCATTTAAGATGACATCATTAGAGAAAAAATAGAATAATAAATCTTATATGATGTGTAAGAAAAAAGTAACCAAAGATATAGTTGAGTGTACTATAATGTTGAAGTTCTGTGTTCTCCGGAGGAATTTAACCCTATGGGACAAAACTTAATATACTGAAGAGTAATTGTCACATTAATAACGCATCATAACATGAATGTGGAAAGCCTTTGTTTTTTATTTGCATGTAGACCTCTCTCTTGTTGGCCATGATCAGAGGCAGAGCCAGTTATTAAGGTTTATGAGTTTGAGATTCTAATCTTTACTGAGTTCTAAATTAATAATTTGTACATAATCAATAAATTTTTAAGACAAATACATAATTCAAACCAAAGTTACAGGGTTCGGCCGAATCCGCTCCTATCATTCTAGTTCAGCCCCTGGCCATGATATTAAGATATTGAAATGCAAATGTGGCTTATAGAAAAGAATTTTAAAAGTAGGAAAACAATTGTGTGCGAAAACAATATAATACATGTACATTGACCCATGATCATATGGCGTTATATACGCGTATATTATATGTATATGGGGTATGAGGAAAGGTTATGGTGTTATATACGCACCTTCACCTGATCAGCTGGTATACGTTGATGATTTCGCCCACAGTAGATGAGATGATATAATGGGATGCCCTCAGAGGCTTGATGATGTTATGTATGCATATACCTATGCATTGTATGACATTTATACGCACATGCATGACATTATAAATTTTTCATGATTCACATAGCTATTTAAAATTACAGGTTGAGTTCTTTACTCCATGTTTTTTCATATCTTTTATATACTACTTTCATGCCTTACATACTCGGTACTTATTTGTACTAACGTCCCTTTTGCCTGGGGACGTTGTGTTTCATGCCCGCAGGTCCCGATAGACAGGTTGAGAGTTCTCCTAGTAGGCTATCAGCTCAGCGGAAGGTGTTTGTGTACTCCACTTGCTCCGAAGTTGCCTATTTGGTCAGTATAATTTGGACATGTGTTGATTGGTATGGCGGGCGTTGTCCCGACCTTTATGAATTTATGTACTTTTAGAGGCTTGTAGACAGATATCATGTATATTGATACTTGTATGGCCTTATTGGCATATGTTTTGAGTATACAAATGATCATGTCGGCCTTATAGGCCTGTATGTCACATGTATAAGTTTGTATTCCATGTTGGGTCGTCCTATGTCTAGTATTCCCTTATGTTTTATTCTGGTTATCTCATGACGTCACTTCTAGCCCATTTACCCATGATGGTATGACAAGAAATATACGTTACGTTGGTTCTCGATTAGGTAAGGCACCGGGTGCCCGTCACGGCCCATCGGTTTGGGTCGTGACAACAACAATCCCAAATGGAAAGCCAAAAAATAAAATGAAATAAATTACTTCTCCTACTAATTTCTCTTGTTGTTTTTTTGGTTTTCCACCCGTTGTCCGGTACCCGTATTGGAGTCCGGCTATATCCGGATTCACGCCGGCTAGGGTCCCATTCGGGGGGAAGCGCTCTCTGCCAAGGATTTTTTCATACCCAGGGCTCGAACTCGAGACCTCTGGTTAAGGGAGGAGCAGCCCCATCCGCTGCATCACATTCTTTTATGGTGTAATTTCTCTTGTTTGCCGTTGTTGAATGAGGAGTAAATTTGTACTAGGTGACTAGATGGAGAAAATGACAATAAAATGACAATCTTAATGTCTAGGGGTATTTTAAAATAATTATCCATATATTTTTTTCGAGTAGATTTATTCTTTAAATTTATTAAAAATGAGCTCACATAATCTCCGTTAAGTTAAATGTTAACTCCATGCGTTAATACTCACACTTGCTTGTCACATGTTTTTTTTCCTAGCATGCATGTTGATTTTTAATTGATTCATTTTTTTTTTGGTTCTGTTAGCTCTGTTCTGCAGTTCTAGGGAGGGCTCATCGGGCATCACGGCTAACAACTCTTTTATTTCTAATGTTTGGATCTGTTCTTTTTAATTCATATGGAAATTAATTTTTTGGAAAAATTAATTGAAGAATATTTGTATTAGATATAAAAATCATTTTGGGTTGTTTTCAGATATTAACATATTTTGGTTAAATTGCATAAGGAGATTCAAAATCAGTGTTGAGTAAAGGCTAAGTCCGCAACTTAAACTAATAGCTTGTTTACATAAATTTGGGTAGCATATTCCCTGTAACAAGAGCCTCCTCCAATACCATATACCAACAACAATGACCATAGCAATACATAATTATCAATAACAAGACACCATATAACAATAAGTCACAACTACTTCACGACGAACGATAAGCTCTAATTGGAATCTGTATACCCCATATCACCCCTTATAAACTCCTTACTTTAATTTAATAGTATTATTAACATGATAATGAAGTTATTCATCAATGATTCCAGCCTTATACTATATATTTATAACAAAGAAAATAATTCACAACTCCAATTATCCTCAATTAGCAACTTTATTCACTAGTTCATGTCTAGTCCATCCATTTAACTTAATCAATATCAAGATAAACTTAAGCACATACAACAACACAATATACATACCTCCTACAGTAGCTTCAAGTTGAAATCCAAGTTACATTTAGCTTATAACATCCCTCAATGTCAATACAACACCATAGAAATGACTTAAGCTAATCTTCACTTGCAATCTCAAGTTTTATATGTTTCTTTCATCAATTCACTTGATCAACATATATACATAAATAATAACAGAAACAATATCATAATAAAGTTATTTTCACTATTTTTCAGCCATAACAACATATATATATAGCCTTAAAACAACCCAACAAAAGATAACAACATCTCTTCCCCTTTCAAGTGTTATCTTGTAATCTTTTTCCAGATAACTTAAGCAATACATAGATAAGATTAATCCCAAGAAATAGGGTGTTATAAATACCTTAAATAATCTGAAAAATCTCTAACCAAAGCTTCCCTTAGCTTACAAGCACCCTTAATCACATCACAATACCATAGAGACTCTCTTCTTCACTTAAGCTAACTTTGATGTTTGATTATGGTGTATTTTTTTGAAATTTGTTTGGAGCCTTTGGGAAACTGTTTGGGAGAGTTTGGAGAGTGTGAGGCTAGAAGGAGGATGAAAAATGAGCAAAGCTCATCCCAAAAATGAGATAAGAATAAGTGAAGGTCGAGCCCTGACCAAGTGGGTCCCATAGGGGCTTCCTACGCAATCTCGCGAAAACGTAAATATTTCTTTACAACGATGTCGTATTGATGAACGATTTACAGCATTAGAAACTAGATACATGGGGCTTTAATTCAATATAAATATCTCCCTGTAACTCTCAATATATTTAGAGAAAACTGCCTCGCAACCTGGCCTATAAACCTGCTAGTTTCTCCGAAGTGCAGCGACGTGACTTAGTGACCCTACTTTAAAAATCCATATTTCTCTATTCCGATATCGTATGAATGAATGGTTTGGACCGTTGGAAACTAGGTTCAAATACCTTCATTTTGGTATGATATATGTCCCAAAATGACATCATAAATCTTACGAATTTAATTTCTCAAAACGGTTCATTACAAGACAAATCTTAGCTCGATTTTTTCGCAACTTAAATCCGATTTTTCTCAAACTTTATATTTTATATCAAACATCATATATAGTCATATAATGACTTTAAACTCATTTAAATCATGATTAATAAGTGTCTTAATCATCTTAACTTACTTAAAATTTCGGTAAACCTTTCTTATCCTTGTAGAAAGATTTTGTGCTTTTTGAGCTTGCATTAGATTGACTTACGACGTACTTTCACGTACAAAAATATGGGGTGTAACAGTTGTCTTGACTCTAAACCATGGCTTCATCTTTGAAAGAGTCTTAATATTGATGCTTTGCAATTTGCATGTTCACTATAAATTATTCTTCCTCCGAATAGGGCCCTACCCGACGCGAATTCGGATATAGTCGGGCTCCAATACGGGTACCGCACCGAGTGGGAAACCAAAAAAACAACAAGAGAAATTAGTAGCAGAAGTAATTCATTTCATTTTATTTTTTGGCTTTCCATTTGGGATTATTGTCTTGACTCTAAACCATGGCTTCATCTTTGAAAGAGTCTGAATATCGATGCTTTGCAATTTACATGTTTACTACAAATTGTTTATTAAACTTGCCAAGGTCAATATACGTAAGGGTAGATGTTTCACTTGGTATAAGAAAAATCATTTTTACGATATGTGCTGCTTTTTCGGATCCTAAGAAAGATTGAGAGAAATACTGGACAATATTTGTTGATCAGAGAAAGGATAAACAATTAATTCATTGATATTCATTTTTATAACAAGGAACCTGTAAGGGCGCTCACTGAAATTAGTTCCCAAAAGCCAAATATTAATAAAAGGCATTAACCTTTTTTGTGATATATATATATATATATATATATATATATATATATATATATATATATATATGTAAAAGCATGAAGGTGGATGTTGTGCTTTTTTCGTGCTAGTTGTTTATACTGTAGTTTTCTTACAAGTCATAAGTCTTGTAATATTATATAGTAATATTATTATTTATATTGGTAAGGGTTAATTTAAGTTAGCAAGACGTTATCCATGCTTTTGTAATACATTACCTTAGATCTTGTTATAAAATAATTTATTTACTAATATGAAGATTTGAGTAGTTTAATTCAAAGTTCTAAAATATTTTTTTGTTAAAAAGTAGGTAGTCATTCTTCATTTTTTCTTTAATAGATTTTGTATTTTTTTTTTTTACATACTTCAATATTGTCTTACTGAAAATAAAATATGAAATCTACTACGTATTAAAAAGTTTTGGACCTCAAAATTTTTGAACCAGCCAACTGTTTGACCAGAAAGTGTAAATCATCGGTTAAACTAATTAAGTTTATGGGATGAAGGATTAAACCTAGTTAACAATAATATCCCTGGATTTTATAACTAGTTAACACCCACAATGCAGGATAATGTTGGCGAGGGATTAAATGCAATATGCATTTAATATTTCAAGAGGAGCAATGACGGAAGAATATCAAGCAATAAACAATAATAAATGGCATTAACGTAAATAAAGGGAATGATTCACCCAATATTAAATGAGGTGGATGATTCCTCTTTCTGACAGTAATGAGTGACATACAAATCTTAGAATATCAGAACTATTCTCTGATCTGATGAAAAATATGGAATAATGGATGGTAGAATCTTATTAGAAAGGTAGTGTTTGTATCTTTTCTGGAGAGAGTCTTCTTCTCAAAAAGTGCTCTTATCAAAAAATATTACCTGCCCTTTTCCCCTTATCTCTCTTTCTATTTATATGGGACATATCCCCAGTCAACCCTAAAAATACCAGTACATAGAATATTCAATGAAATATTCCCTTAAATATCCTATTACAAAAATTAGACGTTAGTATCGTCTTTGCTACTAGTCGACCTCGGCCGCATTACTTTCCATAATACCATTCCGTGCTAAATTCCATTAGGGAAGATTTTGACCCATACGGTTAGTCCCTCCGTTTATTGATGTCGACCATGGGTGACCTCGATGAGCGGACTCTATTAGTTATGGTTGAGAAGTTTAGATGAGCAAGTTGAGTAGTAGCGTTTCAGACGGGGTGAAAACGTGGCCTTCTGTGAGCGGCAACCCAGGGTCACGTCATTTTAGAATGATGTCATGTCATCATACATCATTATTATGCATTTTTTGATACCTTGCATCGTTTTCCGTGCCTCTGCCACTTCGACTCCTGAGCTGGGTAACGATGGTTTGCTTTCTCGATATTAATGCCTGAACTCTTATAAATAGAGATTCAAAATCCTTTGCCTTACTCTTTGCAATCTAAATATTTGGACCTTCATACCTTCTTCTTCCTTCCTCATTCAGAATCCTTTCTCTTTTGATCTTACTTCTATATTCTTGCTTTCATTGATTCTGGTGGCTCCTGCTATTCTTAACTCTTCTGTGTTTGTACCTCTTTTATTCGTAAACAAAGATGGTTAACGTGTTTTCCAGTTCTGGGAGGGGGGGGGGGGGGGGGTACCTGACCCTGTTCCTTTGGCAGTGCGCATGCCTCCCTATGACGATGGGGTTGCCATTGTTGCGGAGGATGAAAGCTTTCCTATGGTGGAGGAAATAATTTTCCGTAACGAGAAAGCTAGATCTGACTTTTCAAAACCGCTCGAGGACGACCCTGAGGCCACGGAATCGGTGATGGAGCGGTTTTCCTTGCTAATTTCAGGGTGAAGTTCAAAATTCCGGCCCATGTCGATCTGGTTCCGGCTGGTCGTGACGTGGTGAAGATTCATCGCCCGGATACTGTGCGATCTATGCGTATCCGTTCTATGTGGGCTACTCATTTCCTCTTCTTCCATTGGCGGAGGAATTCTGCCACTACTACGGTGTCTGGCCGGCCCAATTTTCACCTTACATCTACAAACTCATCCGCATGTTAACAGAGTACACAGAATTGGCAGACGCGGGATCTCTCTTCGCCACCTGATGCACCTCTTCGCTCCCAGTTTCTATGGCGGGACAATGTTGTATCTTCGTCACCGAGGAAGTAAGAGCTTGGTAGTGAAAATGGAAGATAAAGCAAATTGTCGATTATGGCTCAGCTACTTCTACGTCAAGACTGAGGACGTGGTGACAAATGCGAATGGATTTCCTGAGGCATGGAATTATGCCCATAAGTATTGTTTTTACTAAGCGCTTATTTTGCTCGTTTTGATTATAGCCTAACATTCTGCCTTTTCCTCGTTCAGCTGAGACTTCACCCCCTCCTTTGGTTGTGGATATTCATGATTGGGTTAGTCAAATCTTGCCTCATACAGTGAGGATTCGTGAGTGGTCGGCCTTTATCAAGAAGTTCGGACCTAATCTTTCAGCGACTGGTGAGTCTACCCGTTTTGAATCTTCAATGTTGTGGCCTTCTGGTCGCTTGCTTCTTATTGTTTTGTGGGGATCAACCTCTTAATCCTTTTTTTCTTCTCTTTTGTTCTTAACCCGGGGATCCTCGAGGAGGTCGAAGGCCCCTACTCTTGCATTCCGCCAGATGAATACTACTACGGGGTCCGCCCCTGTTGTGACTTTGGCCAAGCTTGTCTGGCCATCTACTTCTATTCGGCCTTTGATTTTGGCTAGATTGGCTCGATCGTCGACGGCTTCAATACCAGAGAGTCCGGCCTTTCCATTGCTTCATTTAATGGGCGATCATCCTTATGTAGGCCATATGTCTCTGTTCTTCGGCTTCGTTGAGCTCTTGCCTTCTGATTTCATCGTTCCTCGGCCCGCTCTCATTGGAATATCTCAAACTGGGCTCTCCGACTTCGACTGGCATTACTGCATTAGTCCCATAGACTAATGAGTAGGGCATCTCTCCTGTGCTCGTCTTCGGCGTTGTACGGTGAGCCCAAAGCACTTCTGGTAACAACTCCGGCCATAGTCCCTTGGCGTCTTCAAGCTTTTTCTTCATGATGTTTAGTATTGATTTATTGGAGGATTCCTCTTGCCCGTTGCCCGCGGGGTGGTACGGTGTTGAGAGTATTCTTTTGATATGCCACTTCTCAAAAAATTCGGCGACCTTTTTTCCAGTAAAATAGGGTTCGTTGTCGCAACTGATCTCTTTGGGGAGGCTGAAGTGGAACACGATGTTTTTCTATATGAACGCGATCACTTACTGTTCCTGTATCTGGGCGAATGCTCCTGCTTCTACCCATTTAGAAAAGTAGTTAGTTAAAACCAAAAGAAATTGTACGTTACCTCGCCCCACAGGGAGGGGGCCGACGATGTCACTTGATGAACGGCCAAGGGAAAGTGACCGAGTGGAGGTGCTCTCCCACTTGATGGACCATTGGGGCGTATTTTTGGCATTGCTCGCATTTTTTCACGAAGTCTGCAGCCTCTTTTTTCATAGTGGGCCAGTAATAACCTTCCCGTATGAGACACCTGACCAGAGCTCTATTGCTGGTATGAGCTCCGTAGTGACCTTCGAGGACTTCTTCTAGGACGTGCCGCATTTGATTCGGGCCTAAGCATTTCGCCAAGGGGCCGCCATACGTCCTCTTGTATAGGTCGTTATGAATGATGTTGTACCCGGTTGCTTGCATCCGAAGCTTCTTGGCTTCTTTTTTATCATCTGGGAGTACGCCATCCTGCAAGTATGTAACAATACGATTGCGCTAGTCATAAGTTAGATTTATGGTCCTTACCTCGATTTGATCTATTGATGAGTGGGGGAGGGTGACCACGTTTCTTTCTCCGATTATGCTTTTAGTGGCTGCTGCTAATTTAGCAAGGCCGTCTGCTTCGATGTTTTATGCTCAAGGAATCTGGTCGAGCTGGCATTCGTCGAACTCGGGTAGTAGTTTGCAGATCTCGGCTTGGTATTTTTGTAACCTTTGCTATTTGATCTGGAAAGTACTTGTGACTTGGTTGACGACGATTTGAGAGTCACAAAGTAGTATGACCCGTCTCGCCCCGTACTTGAGTGCTAGCCTTAATCCTGTAATCATGACCACATACTCAGCCTTGTTATTAGTCATGTCCGGGCACCTTATGGACTGGAAAATCATTTCGCCTGTTGGGACTTCGAGTACAAGTCCTAGTCCGGACCCTGAGGCATTAGAAGCATCGTCGGTGTACAAAATCCATACATCTTGTGTTTGTGGAGAAGCGTGGGCGGCTTCTTTTTCGACTTCGGGCATTATTTTTACACTGAATTCGGCGACGAAGTCGGCAAGGACTTGTGATTTTATCGCCGTTAGCGGTTGATATATGATATCATGCTCGCTTAATTCAATGGCCCATTTGGCTAACCTGCCCGATAGCTTGGGTTTATGCAAAATACTTCTCAAAGGGAAAGTTGTGACTACCGAGATGGGGTGGCACTAGAAGTAGGGTCTATGCTTTCGTGAAGCTACGACCAAGGCCAGAGCCAATTTTTCGAGGTGGGGGTGCCTCGTTTCAGCATCGATTAAGGTTTTGCTAATGTAATAGATGGGAGATTGCATATTTTTATCTTCTCAGACCAGGACCGCACTCACCGCCACTTCAGATATGGCGAGGTAGACGATGAGGCGTTCCCCAGGTTCTTCTTTGGAAAGCAGCGGCGGTGACGACGGGTAAGACTTTAACTCCTTCAGGGCTTGGGCGCACTCGGAGGTGCACTGGAGGCTGTGGTCCTTTTTAAGTACGCCGAAGAACTTGTGGCATCTGTCGGATGATCGCGAGATGAATCTCGACAGGGCGGCGATACGGCCAGTCAGCCTCTGAACCTATTTTTTGGCGGTTAAGTGTTCTGGTATTCCTTCTATGGCTTTGATTTGGTCGGTGTTGACCTCGATACCTCGTTGTGATACCAGGAAACCCAAGAATTTTCCTAAGGTCACGCCGAATGCACACTTTTCAGGATTTAGTTTCATTCCATACCGCCTGAGTATATCGAAGGCTTCTTTCAAGTGGTCGATGTGATCTTCTTTCCTTTTGGACTTGACCAACATATCGTCTATGTAGACTTCCATAGAGCCGAATTGATCTTTGGACATTTTGGTCACTAATCTTTGGTATGTCGCCCCCGCATTTTTTAGTCCGAAAGGTGTAACTCGGTAGTGGTATGTTCCTTGATGGGTGATGAAGGTAGTCTTCTCCTAGTCCTCCTCTTCCATGAGGATCTGATTATAGCCCGAGTAGGCGTCTAAGAAGCTTAGCAGTTCATGCCCGGCCATCGCGTCAATGAGCTGGTCGATATGAGGTAACGGGAATGAATCTTTGGGGCATGCTTTATTTAGATCTGTAAAGTCTACGCACATCCGCCACTTCCCTTCTTCTTTTTCACCATGACCACATTGGCGACCCATTAGGGGTATTTTGACTCCCTGATGGAGCCATTTTCCAGTAATTTTTCAAAGTCCTCGCGGACTGCATCATTTATTGCGGAATTGAACTTCCGCCTAACCTGCCTCATCGGTTGTGGAATGGGCCAATGTTCAACTTGTGTGTGGCGATCTCCTTTGGGATACCTAACATATCTGCATGGGAAAAATCAAACAAGTCTACGTTGGCAGTTAAGAATTGACGAAATTTACCTGGTTCTTGGAGATTGCAACCGATGTAGGCCTTCTTGATGTGGTTGTTATCATCAAGTTGAATGGGGTCGAGGTCTTCTATGGTTGATCCCGCGGCCTCTACTGTTTCGGGATCTCTGATGACGTCCTCTTTTTCGTCATAGCTCGACCTTGACCCTGTTAATTGTTATGCCTCTTTTTCTTTGCCCTTCATTTGTTGGGTGGTCGTACAATCCAGGGCGATGCGGTAGCATTCTCTAGATGTGCATTGTTCTCCTCGTATGCTGAATGTTCCCTATGAGGTTGGAAATTTGATAACTTGGTACAAGATGGAGGGAATGGCCCTCATGGAGTGTATCTAGGGTCGGCCTATTATGGCGTTGTACGATGTATCTTGGTCCATTATGTGGAATGTGGTTTCCAGAGTGACGCCGCCGTCCAGGATGGGGAGTGTGATTTCTCCAGACGTTCGTTCAACTGCATTGTTAAAACCTGTTAGCGTGATGCAACAGTTTCATCTGTGCAAGTACTCGAGGATGGATAATGCACGCGCCGCTCCCATCGTCCACCATAATGCGTCTTACATCTGTATCTAATATTCGTAAAGTGATAACAAGGGTATCATAATGAGGGAAAACCAAACAGTGGGTATCTGACTTACCGAAGATGATTCTTTCTTCGAGTTCGTAATACCGTTCATGAGTGATCGACCTTTTGAGCTTGTGGGTTGTGATAAACTTGACGTTGTTGATCTAAGCGTCGTCGCCGCTCCCAATGATCATTTGAATGGTGTGAGTCAGTGAGGGTGGTTTCGGCGGTCCCTGGTACTGTTCACGTCCTCGGGCAAAGTTGGTCCTCCCTCGGTCGCTCAGCTATTCTTTGAGGTGTCCTTGGTGAAGCATGTTTACGACCTCCTGCCTTAGAGCGATGTAATCCTCAGTTTTGTGACCTCTCTATTGGTGGAACTCGCAGAGGGCATTTGACTTTCTGGTGCTTGGGACTGACCTCATCCTTTGTTGCTATTTTACTTTTTGTTCGAGTTTCTCTAGTGCGTAGACGATTTCTGAGGGTGACACACAAAACTTATGAGCAGATAATAAAGGGGGCATACCTCTCTCATTCCGGTGAGTCCCTGTCCTTTGTCTAGATGGGCCCTCGTCGCGGCGGGAGGGGGCATGATGGCACTTATGATATATGGCTGATGCCTTTATCGATTGGGTCGTGGAGCTGCACAATCCCTTCTGGCATCATTTCTTCGATCCTTCCTGGATTCGGCCTGTACCGAGGTCAATCGATGAGTTGGCCTATTCAGGTCATCTTCGTCTGCATGGACCTTGCCACAGTAGGCATTGTGTATTTCATCCCAAGTGGTTGGATGATATTTCATACGCCGACTTAATAATTTCCTGGTCGACCTTGAACCATTCCTGTTCAGCCCGTTCTGGAAAGCTGCTACAACCATTCCTTCCGATACATTTGGTAAGGTCATCCTCACCCGGTTGAATCTAGCGAAGAAGTCCCTCAGTCCTCTCCAGGTGATTGTTTGATGGCAAATATATCGTTCACTCTTGCCTCCGCCTTTTTGGCCCCAGCATGGGCCGTGATGAACTTGTCGGCCATTTCTTAGAATGTTTCGATGGAGCGCGCGGGCATTTGTAAATACCAAGTTAGTGCTCCTCCGGTGAGGGTCTCACCAAACTTCTTCAACAAGATGGAGGATACTTGTTCTTTGGCGAGAACATTGCCTTTTACAACAGTGACATAGTGAGTCACATGATTTTCGGGGTCGGTCGTACCATCATATATTTTCAGGTAAGGCGGCATCTTGAAGGTCTTGGGTATGGCATGCGGGGCGGCTTCATCACTGTAGGGTTGCTCCATGAACTGACCGGCGTCTATTTTTGGCAAGAGTTTTGGGGTACCCGGTATTTTGTCGACTCTCTCTTGATGTTCCCTTATTTGGTCTCGAAGCATTTTGTTCTCATTTTCCATTTATTCCATCTTCCTCAGAATGGCTGTGAGGGTGTCGTCACCTGTATTATTAACATTGGGAGTGATACCTGTTACTAGAGGGAGAGGGCCGTGCTGCTCGGCTGTTATCGATATAATACAAGTCCTTGCGTTTTCTCGAGCTGCCTCCTGGGCAGGCTTGTCAAGGATGCTGGTTAGCGTGTTTGTTAGCCAAGCCTCAAGTAGTTTTTTCACTGGCAGTGACGTCTCTTCCGTCGTAGACATGGAAGCTCCCTTGCTGCGGGATGTTGTGATACTGCCGTGAGGGAGGGGCGATCCACCTCTCCTAGGGGAGGCGTTAGGCGTTATGTCCTCACCTTCTATTTTAGAAATCTCATTGATGGTGTTTAAGAGGTTGGTGATGAGATCGGCCACTGGCTTCATTCTCTCTTCTCTATTACGTGCCATGTCAGATATGTGTGTACGAGGAAAAAGGAGTTTTGCTTTCTTTTTTGTAAACTGTGCTAGTTATAGATCTAGAAGAAACTAAAAATTTAACTAGAAAATCCCCACAGACGGCGCCAAATTGTTTGACCAGAAAGTATAAATCTTTGGTTAAACTAATTAAGTTTATGAGATGAAGGATTAAACCTAGTTAACAATAATATCCCTGAATTTTATAAATAGTTAACCCCCACAACGCAGGATAATGTTGGTGAGGGATTAAATGCAGTGTGCATTTAATATTTCAAGAGGAGTAATAATGGAAGAATATCAAGCAATAAACAACAATAAATGACATTAACGTAACTAAAGGGAATGATTCACCCAATATTGAATGAGGTGGATGATTCCTCTTTCTGACAATGATGAGTGACAGACAAATCTTAAAATATCGAAACTATTCTCGGATTTAATGAAAAAGTATGGAATAATGGATGGTAGAATCTTATTACAAAGGTAATGTTTGTATCTTTTCTAGAGAGAGTCTTCTTCTCAAAAAGTACTCTTATCAGAAAATATTACTTGCCTTTTTTCCCTTATCTCTCTTTCTATTTATATGGGATATATTCCCAGTCAACCTTAAAAGTACCAGTACATAGAATATTCAATGGAATATTCTCTTAAATATCCTATTACAAAAACTACCCGTTAGTACCGTCCTTGCTACCAGTCGACCTCGGCCGCATCACTTTCCATAATACCATTCCGTGCTAAATCTCATTAGGGTAGATTTTGACCCATACACCAGCCACTGAACATCCCCTGGAATCCAGGTATGAGTTATATGCAAAAAGGGTAAAATGGGGAAGCTATTAGAGTCCTCTACATTAGGATTTATGTGAACTGAGGAATTGAACCAACCTGTGTAACTCTGTCAAGCTTTTTTCAGCTTCAGGCAATTTATTTGCTCTGGAAAAAGGTAAGCAAGGGCATGCTATATCTGTTTTGAGTGAATCAGATTTGATAACATTTATGTTAAAGTTGGTTGAAATGATAATGCTGAGCTAATATGTGATGGGTTGGTTGAATGTGGTAACATGGAACTTGTTATGTACAATCTAGTCAGATTTACAAGGCTCATATAATTCCAGGTCACATGATTTTGTAAGTTTCTTGAGAAATCAGGTGGATCTGTTAGATGCTTTACTGGAGAGTTGCTCTGTATTTGTAATCTGAATGCTACAGTAACTTTACCTGATCTGTTGGGTTTTAAGCTTAAATGTAGATTAAAAGAGGGTGAATGGGAAATGGAGAGAAATTGAAAATATTTGAATTTCCCTCCTTGACAAAGGGACATTTTTCCATATTGGAAGAGGAAAAAGTTTTGATGGGTATATATACAATTGTACTTCTTCTAGCTCTTAAAGAGTTAAGAAGAAGGCAAGCCTCATGCCGTCATTGCTCGCTCGGCTACGGCTTCGGCTTCGGATTCGGATTCGGATTCGGATTCAGATTCGGTCAAATGATCGATTGATTGATTAATTTTTTGAATCAAATTTATTTGTTAATAGTAAATATTAACAGAAATATTTGTAAACGGAATATTAATATTAAATCCAACGGAATAGTATATGCCATTCGCTTTTTGTAAAAGACATTTACAATATGGCCGAAACAGTTTGCACCTCTTCGGAATTGAAGAAACAGTTGCACCTCTTCAGATTTGAAGAAACAGTTTGCACCTCTTCAGATTTGAAGAAACAGTTTGCACCTCTTCGGATTTGAAGAGTTGCACCTCTTAAGTTTTGAAGAGTTGCACCTCTTCAGTTTGAGCTCAACATTGGCTATAAATACCAGTCCATTCTCTCAGATTTTAAATACGAATTTATGACTTCTCCTCCTTTCTTATGCATTGTTTTAACTACAAAGAAAGCAGCAGTAAGTGTGATTTGCTACCGATCTTTTTGTTTGCTGAAACACTAGAGTTTAAAGTATCGCTACACTAGTGTGTAATTCATTCTATCATGGAAAGAAATAATCCCCAACCTTGGGTACTAGGAGGGGATTAAATTCCTTAAGGAAATATTGTGAATTCAGTGGGCTTAGATTAAATTTTGTTTCTTTTACATTTTTATTTATATGTTATTTTATCTTCTCCATAATTATTTTACAAATACAGAATAATAACAAGCTTAAGGAATTTAATATTTTATGTATTTCTGTTATACTCACTATTTCTGGAGACTAAAACCTGTGTGATTTTCTACTCTAGTGGAGATTAAAATTTACGTGATTTTAACGTTTGTTTGTGTCATTCTTTTACAGAAATGACGAATGACAACGGGAACCAGACTGTTCCTATGGTGACTGCCAATGCATCGACAAGACGAACAACACCGACATTGGCACCGGCAGAAAAACCCAGAAAATTTTTCGGGATTGATTTCAAGCGGTGACAGCAGAAGATGTTCTTCTACTTGACGACTTTAAGTCTGCAAAAGTTCATTAAAGAAGATGTTCCTGTTCTGCCTGACGAAACTCCAGAAAATGAATGCTTTTTCGTGACTGAGTCATGGAAGCATTCTGATTTTCTATGCAAGAATTACATTCTTAGCGGACTAGAGGACGATCTGTATAACGTCTATAGTAATATGGAGGCGTCAAAACAACTGTGGATAGCGCTTGAAAGGAAATACAAAGTGGAAGATGCCGGGTTAAAGAAATTCGTTGCCGCTAAATTTTTGGACTAAAAAATGGTAAATAACAAGTCTGTTATTACCCAAGTCCAGGAATTGCAAGTGATTATTCACGATCTCCTTGCTGAAGGTATAAGTCCAATTAATACTAATGTTGAAAGTATTAATTATATTGTTTCTACTAACAGAATTTTCTTTGAAGGTCTTGTCATCAATGAAGCATTCCAAGTTGCAGCAATGATTGAGAAGTTGCCTCCTTTGTGGAAGGACTTCAAAAACTACTTGAAACACAAACGCAAGGAGATGTCCCTTGAAAATCTCATTGTTCGGTTGAGAATCGAAGAGGACAACAAAGCTGCTGAAAAGAAAGGCCGTGAAAACTCAACAATAATTAGAGCAAACATTGTTGAGGATAGAAAGAGGAAGAAGGCTTATAGACCGAAAAGCAACCCAAGCAAGAAGCGGTTCAACGGAAATTGCTACAACTGTGAAAAAGCTGGACACAGATCTGCAGATTGTTATGCTCCAAAGAAAGACAAGAAGAAGGGTCAAGCAAACATGGTTGAAAAGCACGAAGATATCCATGACTTGTGTGCTATGCTTTCTGAATGCAACCTGGTGGAAAATCCTAAAGAGTGGTTGATTGATTCTGGAGCCACTCGCCATGTTTGTGCTGTTAGAGAAGCGTTTGCTACATATGCTCTTATTGGACCCGAAGAGACACTTTCTATGGGAAATTCTGCAACGGCCAAAATTGAAGGATGTGGGAAGATATTTATGAAAATGACTTCTGGTAAGGGGGTGACTTTGAACAACGTCCTTCATATTCCCGAGATTAAAAAGAACTTAGTCTCTGCTGGACTTCTTGTTAAGAACGGGTTTAAGTGTGTTTTTGTATCCGATAAGGTTGTAATAAGTAAGAATGAGATGTTTGTAGGAAAAGGTTACCTCACTGAGGGCCTTTTCAAAATGAATGTAATAGTTGTTGAGAATAATAATAAAATTTCAGCTTCTTCTTACTTGAGTCAAATGAATTGTAGCATATGCGTTTGGGTCATGTCAATTATAAAACCTTGCAGAAAATGAATAATTTGGAAGTATTGCCTATGTTTGAATGCGACAAATCAAAATGTCAAATATGTGTGGAATCTTAAGTATGTTAAACATCCTTATAAGTCAGTAAAGAGGAATTCAAATCCTTTAGACTTAATTCAAACAGATATTTGCGACATGAAGTAAATACCATCTCGCGATGGAAAGAAGTATTTCATAACTTTTATTGATGACAGTACTCGATATTGCTATGTTTACTTACTTAATAGTAAAGATGAAGCAATAGACGCATTCAGGCAGTACAAAAATGAAGTTGAAACGCAACTTAACAAGAAAATCAAAATGATAAGAAGTGATAGGGGTGGTGAATATGAATCTCCTTTTGAAGAAATATGTTTAGAATATGAAATAATTCATCAAACAACGGCCCCTTACACGCCCCAATCCAATGGGATTGCGGAAAGAAAGAATCATTCATTAAAGGAGATGATGAACGCATTGTTGATAAGTTCTGGTTTGCCACAGAACTTGTGGGGGAAAGTCGTTCTTACGGCTAACCGGATACTAAATCGAGTACCCCATAGCAAAACACAATCCATTCCATATGAAAAATGTAAAGGAAGGAAGCCCAACTTGAATTATTTCAAAGTGTGGGAGTATTTGGAAAAAGTTCAAGTTCCTAAACCCAAAAGAGTAAAAATAGGACCGAAAACCGTTGATTGTATTTTCATAGGATATGCGACCAATAGTAAAGCATATCGATTTCTGGTTCATAAATCAGAAAATCCCGACATTCATAATAATACGGTTATAGAATCAGATAATGCTGAGTTCTTTGAAAATATATACTCATATAAAAAGGAATGTGAGTCGATTGGTGAAGGATCTAAACGACCTCGGGAAGAAACAAAAGAAAGTACATTTAATCAGGAGGATCCAAGACGTAGTAAACGTCAAAGAACGTCTACTTCATTTGGACCAGATTTTGTGACTTTCTTATTGAAAAATGAGCCTCGAACATTTATAGAAGCTATGTCTTCTTCGAAATCATTGTTTTGGAAAGAGGTAGTCAATAGTGAAATAGAATCCATATTGAACAACCATACATGGGAATTGGCTGATCTTCCTCCTGGAAATAAACCTTTGGGTTTTAAATGGAGTTTTAAGAGGAAAATAAAAGATGATGGCACTATTGATAAATATAAGGCAAGACTTGTAGTCAAAGGGTATAGATAGCGAGAAGGTCTTGATTATTTTGATACATACTCTCCAGTTATAAGAATTACATCCATACGAATGTTAGTAGCATTACCTGCAGTTTATGGTCTTAAAATTCATCAAATGGACGTTAAGACGGCCTTCTTAAATGGAGATTTGGAGGAAGAAATCTACATGGAACAACCTGAAGGGTTTGTGGTTCCAGGTAAAAAAAAGAAGGTATGTAGACTTGTTAAGTCCCTTTACGGACTAAAACAAGCACTCAAACAATGTCATGTGAAATTTGACCAAACAATGTTGTCAAATGGTTTTAAGATAAATGAATGTGATAAATGTGTGTACATTAAAAATGTTCCAAATCACGTAGTCATTGTTTGCTTATATGTGGATGATATGCTGATAATGAGTAATGACATTGCCAACATAAATGCTACTAAGCGCATGCTAACTAGCAAGTTTGATATGAAGGACTTGGGAGTTGCTGATTTAATTCTGGGGATTAAGATCAATAAGACTCCTCAAGGTCTGGCATTGTCACAATCTCATTATATTAAGACAGTACTTGGAAAATTCAAGCACTTAGGGTTTAAAGTTGCAAAGACTCCAATTGACGTGAATCTTGCATTAGCAAAGAACAAAGGCCAAAGCATATCACAATTGGATTATGCTCGTGTGTTGGGATGCTTAATGTATATCATGAATTGTACACGACCAGATATAGCTTGTGTTATAAGTAAATTGAGTCGATACACGAGCAATACAGGTCAACCTCATTAGATGGCAATGAAACGAGTTTTGAGATATTTAGAACATACCCAGGACTTTGCTTTGCACTACAGTAAATATCCCGCGGTGATTGAGGGATACTGTGATGCAAACTGGATCACCGGTTCAACTGATTCTAAGTCCACAAGTGGATATGTATTCACTATTGGTGGAGGGGCGGTATCTTGGAAGTCGTCCAATCAAACTTGTATTGACCGCTCTACAATGGAGGCTGAGTTCATAGCCTTAGATAAAGCCGGTGAAGAAGCTGAATGGCTCCGGAATTTCTTGGAAGACATTCCATTTTGGCCCAAACTGTTGGCACCAATATGCATAAATTGCGATAGTCAAGCGGCAATTGGAAGGGCTGGGAGCGTGATGTATAATGGTAAATCTCTTCATATACGACGAAGACATAAAACCGTTAGGCAATTACTCTCTAGAGGAATTATCACGATTAACTATGTAAAGTCAAGAGATAATATGCCGGATCCACTTACAAAAGGCCTAACTAGAGAGGTAGTTGAGAAATCATCGAGGGGAATGGGACTATGGCCGAGAACAAGACATTGTGGCGATAACTCTACCTAGAAGACTGGAGATCCCAAGATCTAGGTTCAAGGAGATCAAACAAAGTCATTAATGATGGTTCAACATTGTCAACTAAAAGTTTGGTCCATTCTCGTGATGAGATAATGTTCAGTATCAAGGATAAAGCATTAAGGCTTTTTTAATGATTTCTAAATTTGATACGGGGTATATCAAATAGTGTATCTACGGGATGACACATTTAGGAATCACCTATGTAAGTGTGAAGTTTTAGCCGCTTCAAGGAGAATTTTGTAAGGCTAATTCTCTACGCACTTATGAAACCAGGCGGTGTTCATGGCTGAAACGAATACAACAATGAGAGCCAAAGATGGTTAAGGGTTGGTTGTGTGACTTATGGTTATCTAGGTATACACCAAAGTTCGACGGTTCAAAGATATTAAATCTACCGATTGACTGAGTATATCCGACATAAGTTCACTACGGAAAGTTCAAAGGGAAACCTACTTATCTAGATGCAATTAATCCTTGCTTGCGAATCACACAGTTTTTCATGCATATTTCCGTGATATAGTCATTCCCCATTCATGTGGGGAATTGTTGGGGTTTTAAGCTTAAATGTAGCTTAAAAGAGGGTGAATGGGAAATGGAGGAAAATTAAAAATATTTGAGTTTTCCTCCTTGACAAAGGGACATTGTCCCATATTGGAAGAGGAATTTTTTTTTATGGGTATATATACAATTGCACTTCTTCTAGCTCTTAAAGAGTTAAGAAGAAGGCAAGCCTCGCGCCGTTGTCGTCGTCGCTCGCTCGGCTTCGGCTTCGGATTGATTAATTTTTTGGATCAAATTTATTTGTTAATAGTAAATATTAACAGAAATGTTATTAAATATCCGATTTTTTGTAAACAGAATATTAATATTAAATCCAACGGAATAGTATATGCCCTTCGCTTTTTGTAAAAGACATTTACAATATGGCCGAAATAGTTTGCACCTCTTTAGATTTGAAGAAACAGTTTGCACCTCTTCAGATTTGAAGAAACAGTTTGCACCTCTTCGGATTTGAAGAGTTGCACCTCTTAAGTTTTGAAGAGTTGCACCTCTTCAGTTTGAGCTCAACATTGGCTATAAATACCAGTCCATTCTCTCAGATTTTAAATACGAATTTATGACTTCTCCTCCTTTCTTCTGCATTGTTTTAACTACAAAAAAAGCAACAGTAAGTGTGATTTGCTACCGATCTTTGTATTCGCTGAAACACTGGGGTTTGAAGTATCGCTACACCAGTGTGTAATTCGTTCTATCCTGGGAGGAAATAATCCACAACCTTGGGTACTAGGAGGGGATTCAATTCCTTAAGGAAACACTGTGAATTCAGTGAGCTCGGATTAAATTTTGTTTCTTTTACATTTCTGTTTATATGTTATTTTATCTTCTCCAGAATTATTTTTCAAATTCAGAATAATAACACGATCAACGAAAGAAAAAGAAACTAGTAATTTCAAGAATGATTATGTAACAAGTAGTGTTTATGGAAATAAAAAAGAACCCTTTACTGGTTATTCCTCTAGGCTAACCAGGTTGGTCCGGCTAAAATTGGTCCTTCCATCCAATTCTGGTGCTCCCTTTACTATGTCTCAAGAGTAATAAGGCCACACTATAGAAAATTAGAATAATAAATCTTGTATCCGAACAAGAACCAAAAGTAACCAAAAATGTATTTGAGTTTACCATAATGTTGAAGTTCAGTGTTGTGCTGTCAGGAGGATTTTACCCTATGGGATAGTACTTTAATGCTGAGGGTAAAAGAAAGAGTGAAACAGGGATTACATGTTTCACCAAAAGAAGGTATGTTTTGTTTATGAAAATTTACCATAGATTTGAGTTCAGTTATTGGAAGTAGAAGATAAAACTAGAGAATGCACAGAGCCTGTAATGAAGTCATTCTCATTCAAAGGTGTAACTAAATGAAGAATAAAATTGGTGCAAACCTTAATGATCATGTAAAAGACAAAAAATATTAGATAATTTGTTCTAATATACCTAAGTCTTTGTTGGCAATCTGGTACCTATAATGACAGGAGGTAGCTAATATTGCTGAAATGGTCAATGTGCTCGCAAGTTATTCGGACACCATCGTTATCAAAAATAAAAAAACACAAATTTCGAACACCAATATTTGAATTTCAGCGGAAGCAAGCAGAATTAGGTAATTTGTTTCATTTGCATTAGCCGGACATGACAAATGACACGACAAATAGAAGTAGAAAGAAGAAGAAGAACTTTTTTTAATTATTTATGGCTGAAGGGTCAATTGCACCGCCGCACTAGTTATTTCTTCGATGCGAAACATCTGTTCTAAGAACTCACATGACCGCCATTGGCAAAATAAAGATTTTCTCTTTTAAAATTTAAAGTCTTTGAATAAATATGGCTTCTTCAAAAATATAGCTGAAATATTAAAGCATGGATTCATCCTGTACTTTACCTTAACATTGACTAGTTCAGAGTAATTCTGTTTGCCTAAAAAGAAAACATCACAAGAAGAGCACGTTTGGTACGAGGGATAAAAGATAATTAATTCTGAGATTAAATATGAGATGAATTTATACTACGTTTGGTTGGGATAAAATTGTGATATAACTAATTCCCCAATTAATTATCCAGGGACTTTAGTGTTATTTTTATACTTAAGGAGGGTGAGATAATTAATACCAGAATAACATGTTTTCTAATCAAACGACCCCGAATAGTTCTTCTTATTCGTCAAAGACAGACTCAAAGTGGCTTGCAGACATGCAAATTGATGCTCACAAACTGAGGAAGATCAAATATCTAATTTCAAGTTGAAGATATAGTTCAAGATCAAGTTTCAAGTGGATTGAAATTTATTAAATTTAAGATCAAGCTTAAAAACTTTTGATTTAATTTCTGAAAGGAAGAATTAGAGCAATTTCAGATATTAATATCCAATGTATTTAAAATAAAATACTACATTTTACTTAATTTTTTTAGTCTTGATTATTTTTAAGTGTGAAATTTGTTGTTACAAAAGATTTTTTATTTTTATTTTTTTAGAGTTTTTCTAAATGTAAAGGAAGCAATTTTGGTGTCAAAGGAGATGAGAACGCATAGCTTTGTAACTTTCTAGCGGGAAGCGAAGGTGAAGTTATTCAAATAGAGTAATTTTGGATTCTGTTGGACAGGGGTAAGGATCCATTGGTTTGGACTTTGGAGTGACATTCCCCAAACTGTAACGTTCTTTCCGTTAAAAATGAAGTTTTTGTTAGACTTGGACCAAAAGTGATTTACAAACTTAAAAGGACTATTAATGCTCAAATTTACACATAAAAGATCAAGTTACACGCATGAATAGTTGAGGGGTCACTTCTGCCTTTTATTAGAAAAAGGATAAAGGAGGCGTGATGTCAAATTCGTAATACACCAGTTGTCCCGCTACGAGACTAGTATTATTTTTGTCTCCGCTTTGGACAAAAGTGCGAAACCAGCCCTTTTAAGTTTAATGAAAATTATATGGACTAAGATGCCATTCAGTTTCTTCTTCGCGATCTCCTCTTCTTCTCAACCAAAAACACCATAAATTCTTCAATTTTTTGAAGCTTGAAATTCTTGTTTTGGGGTTGAAAATTCAAGATTAATGGTAATTATTGTTAAAATTAGTTGAGTGTTGATTATTTATACTTAAATTTTTAGTTCAAATATTGATTTACTAATTTGTTTAAAAAATCTTAAAATTTTATTGTTTGTCTTAGAAAGTATTGAAGACGATAAAATATATCTTATTGATTTAGTGTTATTTGACTAAATTAGTAATGGGGGATCATTTGTGTTGGTGTTTGGAGGCGCTTTGTTTCAAATCATTTGAAGTAGTTTTGAGATAATTTGATCGAAATAGAAATTGCATATTTGACCCTTCCTTTTTCTTGCTTTCTCTTCTTTTTTATTCTTAGTAGCATAGACCTCAGCTTCTTAGGGCACAACTACAAGAACAAAGTGAGAAGAGAAAAAGGCTCAATTTCCTAAGATTTATATTGTATATATGCACATTTTGCTGGACTAGACTTAGTGTATGCGCGTTGCGCGTGTCTCTCGTATTAAGGAGAATAAACTTTTAAAAATAACATAAGTATTGTTCAAAAATACGTTTGCGCTACGATATAAAAACTACAAAAAATTTCAAGTACGAAAATAATAATCGTTTAAATTATTTTAAAGGAATGGATCCACTCAAGTAATTTTTTCTTACGTTTGTTCTAGTACTTGCTTCATTATACAAAAGTATCATAGGAGCAACATTTAATTGAAAGTGTCACGACCCAATTTCACCTATAGGGCGTGATGGCGCCCAACATCACCGCTAGGCAAGCCAACTAGTGAATAAAACAAATATTTCCTCTTTTAATAAATTTCTGAGTAATTAAACTTTCCTTACTTGCAAGATTTAAGGAAAATAAAAAGTCTAAATAAATGAAAACCGAAGTAATAATTTCAAACCACAATTCTACTAGCGTGTGTGTCAAGACCTGGTATCACAAGTGTATGAGCATCTAGTAGATTATACAAACTTCTAATCACTGTCTGAATATGAAATAAACAGAATACAAATACAAAAGAGAGAGACTCTAGGGCTGCAGAACGACTCATGAAGCAGCTCACCACTAAGCCTCGGGATATCGGGGGTACGCGTCAGTAGGACCACCTGATGCACCTGTCTCAAATCCTGCACAAAAAGTGCAGCAAGTGTAGCATGAGTACGTAAACACATGTACCCAGTAAGTATCAAGTCCAATCTCGAAGAAGTAGTGACGAGAGGTCAACTTTAACACTCACTATGGGTCAATAATGTTAAGATAGAAATATTTAAACAAACACAATTTATGTGATCAATAATAAATTTTTCTTAGCAGGCAGAAACAAATAATTCTTTCACAATTTAATAATTTTCAAATAATCATTTACCTTCACAAGCTGCAATAAAATAAATATCAAAACACCAAGTAGTTTTTATTATTAAGAACGATTTATGCTGAAGTCGTACGGTCCGATCCAGAATAATGTGTACACTGCCGAGGGTCGAGCAACACGAACCATAGATACATCTATCTACTGTCGAGGTGTTCTGCCCGCTCCACAAGAAGAGAAGGAATATTTTATAAGCATTGACTTAAATATTTTTTAATGATTTATATCCAAGGTAATACAAATTTCGTTAGTTACCTTTCAAAATTTCTCTAACAAGTTCTAATATAATTTAAGCATTTTAATTTAACAAGTATAGTGTAACAATTCCAAATAACTCATGAATTGGATCCTAAAACTACCCGAACAATAGCATAATAGTAGCTACGCACGGACTCTCGTCACCTCGTACGTACGTACGTAGCCCCCACAATTAGAAGCAAATATTTATTTACAATACCTATGGGGTAAATTCCCTCTTACAAGGTTATACAAGAGACTTCTCGTCTCAAAGTTCACTTTCCGATCACAATTTCGCGTTAAAGCCTCAATTTGGTGCCGAAAAATCCGAAACTAGTCAAATGTTATATAATTTAATCAATACATGCTCAATAATTCGAAATTAAATTATTAGATTAATTACCCAGCCCAAATTGAAAAAATTTCTAAAATTTACCCCGGGCCCACGTACCCGGATTCCGAAAATATTCAAAGGAAATCGTTACCCATAACCTCAAGAACTCAAATATATAATTTTCATCGCATTCCACAACCATTTTCGTGGTTAAAATCTCATTTTTATCAAAACTTAGGTTTTTCATCTAAACTCTTGATTTACACAATTTACATGTTATAATCTACCCATAATCTATGTATTTAACTCACAATAGGTAGAATTAACTTACCTCCAAGTTGCTAGGTGAACACCCCTCTCAAGAAGCTCCAAAATCGCCCAAAAATGGAGAAAATAGGCTCAAAATGGCTGAGCCCCGCTTTTAAGCATTATGCCCAGCAGGTTTTCGCACCTGCGAGGAAAAAGACGCACCTGCGGTTCCTCTTCTGCGGACAAAATCACGCAGGTGTAGACCAAGGCCAGGCTGCCTATTTTCGCACCTGCGCCTAGTTGGTCGCACCTGCGAGCCCGCTCCTGCAGTTAGAAGCTCGCACATGCGAGCCCGCATATGCGGACCCTAGTTTGCCCTTGCTTGGCCGCTTCTGTGGCTTGTGGCTCGCACCTGCGACTGTCCAAGCGCAGGTGCGAATGCACCAGAAACTAGAAGCTTCAGTTGTTGCTCTCAAGTCCAATCTTGGTCCGAGCCTCGTCCGGTTAACACCCGAGGCCCCCGGGGCCCCGCCCGAAAATACCAATAAGTTTGAAATCATAAAACGGACTCGCTTGAACCCTAGGAACGCGTAAAACAACATCAAAACTAAGAATCATACCTCAAACCAAATTAATTCAACTTAGAAATTTCAAATTCTTCAAACTTACTCTGAACGCGCCGAAACATACTTAAACTACTTGGAATGACACCAAATTTTGCGTGCAAATTTTAAATCACCATATGAGACTATTCCCAGGCTCTGAATTCCAATAGGATCTCGATTACTCCAAAACCTACCCCAAACCAAATTTAAAGAACTTTAAAACCTTCAAAGATCCAATTTTCACTATTAGGTGCCGAAACACTTCAAGGTCACCCGAAACCCGATCCGAACATACGCCCAAGTCCAAAATCATCATACGAACCTATTGGAACCGTAAAATCCCGATTCCGAGGCCGTTTACTCAAAACATTGACCGAAGTCAAACTTAGCCTTTTAAAGCCAAACTAAGGAACCAAGTGTTCTGATTTCAACCCGAACTCTTCCAAATCCCGAACTCACCATCCCCGCAAGTCTTAAAATAGTAAAAGTACATATACGAAGTCTTATTTAGTGAAACGGGGTTCTAGAAGGCAAAACGACCGGTTGGGTCGTTACATTCCCCACATCTTAAATAAATGTTCGTCCTCGAACGGGTTTAGAATCATACTTGGAGTGCTAAATAAGTGTGGATATCTGCTCCGCATGTCCTCCTCGGCCTCCTAAGTCGCTTCCTCGACTGGTTGGCCCCTCCACTGAACTTTTACTGCAGAAAGTTTCTTGGACCTCAACTGGTGAACTTGCCTAGCAACAATGGCAACTAGTTCCTCTTCATAACCCAAGCTCTCATCTAGCTGAACTGTGCTAAAGTCTAACATATGTGACAGATCGTCATGATACCTCCGGATCATACATACATGGAAAACCGGATGAAGTCCCGATAGACTGGGGGGCAAATCAAGCTCGTAAGCAACCTCCCCAACTCGTCTCAACACCTCAAATGGGCCTATAAACCTTGGGCTCAACTTGCCCTTCTTCCTGAACCTCATGATTCCCTTCATTGGAGAAACCTTCAAGAGAACTTTTTCACCCACCATAAATGATAAATCACGCATTTTCTGATCTGCGTAACTCTTCTGTCTGGACTGTGTTGTATGAAGTCTTTCCTGAATCAACTTTACCTTTTCCAAGGCATCCTTCACCAAATCAGTACCATATAACTTACCCTCGTCGGGGTCAAACCATCCGATGGGAGAACGATATCGCCTACCATATAAAGCCTCAAATGGAGCCATCTCGATGTTGGATTGGTAATTGTTGTTATAAACAAACTCGGCTAAAGGCAAGAAATGATCCCACTGACCTCTAAAGTCAATCACACATGCCCTGAGCATATCCTCCAAGATCTAAACTGTCCGCTCTGACTGCCCGTCGGTCTGCGGATGAAAAGCTGTGCTGAGCTCTACACGGGTCCCCAATTCACTCTGTACTGTTCTCCAGAAATGTAAAGTAAACTGAGGGCCTCTATCTGATATGATGGAAATTGGCACACCGTGCAATCGAACTATCTCCTGAATATAAATCTGGGCCAAACTCTCTGAAGTATATGTAGTCACAACCGGAATGAAGTGTGCCGACTTGGTCAACCTGTCGATAATTCCCCAAACTGCATCAAACTTCTGCAAGGTCCGCGGCAACCCAACAACAAAGTCTATAGTAATGTGCTCCCATTTCCACTCCGGTATAGTCATCTGTTGAAGTAGGCCACCTGGCCTCTGGTGCTCATACTTAACTTGCTGGCAATTTAGGCATCTAGCTACATACTCAACTATGTCTTTATTCATCCGCCACCACCAATAATGCTGCCTCAGGTCACGATACATCTTCGTAGCACTTGTATGAATAGAATACCGAGAGTTGTGTGCCTCATCTAGGATCTTTTCCCTCAAGCCATCAACATTACGAAAACATAGGCGACCTTGGAGTCGCAGAACACCATCATCACCGATAGTAACCTCTTTGGCACCACCCCGTAATACCGTCTCTCGGAGAACCAACAAGTGTGGATCATCATACTGGTGAGTCTTGATCCGCTCAAATAGTGAAAACTGGGCAACGACACATGCAAGAACTCGGCTGGGCTCTGAAATATCTAGCCTCACAAGTCTGTTAGCCAAGGACTGAATGTCCAAAGCTAATGGCCTCTCCTCTACTGAAATGAAGGCCAAACTACCCATACTTTCCGCCTTTCTACTCAAGGCATCTGCAACTACATTCGCTTTGCCCGGATGATAAAGGATGGTAATATCATAATCCTTCAGTAACTCAAGCCATCTGCACTGCCTCAAATTTAGATCCCTCTGCTTGAACAAATACTGCAAGCTGCGATGATCCGTGTAAACCTCACAGGACACCCCATAAAGATAATGCCTCTAAATTAAGAGCGTGAACAATCGCAACCAACTCCAAATCATACACTGGATAATTCTTCTCGTGGGGCTTCAGCTGACGCGAAGCATATGCAATAACTCACCCCTCCCGCATCAATACACAACCCAAGCCAACGCGTGAAGCATCACAATACACTGTATATATCCCTGAACCGGAAGGTAACACTAACACCGGTGCTGAAGCCAATGAGGTCTTGAGCTTCGAAAAGTTTACCTCACAATCATCGGTCCATCGGAACGGAGCACCTTTCTGGGTAAATCTAGTCAAAGGTGCTGCAATATATGAAAATCCCTCCACGAACCGACGATAATAACCTTCTAACCCTAGGAAACTCCTGATCGCAATCGCCGAAGTGGGATGATGCCAACTCTGAACTGCCTCGATATTTTTGGGATCAACTTTAATACCCTCGCCCGATACAATATGACCTAAGAACGCCACAAAGTCTAGCCAAAATTCACACTTGGAGAACTTAGCATATAGATTTTGTTCCTGCAAGGTCTGAAGCACCACTCTCAAATGCTGCTCGTGGTCCTCCACACTACGTGAGTAGATCAAAATGTCATCAATGAAGACAATGACAAATGAATCAATATATAGCCTGAACACCCGGTTCATCAGATCCATAAATGCCGCTGGGGTGTTAGTCAAACCGAAGGACATCACCAGAAACTCATAATGGCCATATCTTGTCCGGAAAGCAGTCTTCGGAACATCTGAATCCCGAATCTTCAACTGATGGTACCTCGGTCTCAAGTCGATCTTAGAGAACACCCTAACACCCTGCAACTGGTCAAATAAATCATCAATACGCGGCAACGGGTACTTGTTCTTAATGGTAACATTGTTCAATTGGTGATAATCAATACACATCCGCATAGTCCCATTTTTCTTCTTCACAAATAGTACTGGTGCGCCCCAAGGTGGCACACTCGGCCTGACGAACCCCTTTGCTAACAACTCCTCAAACTGTTCTTTCAACTCCTTCAACTCTTTCGGAGCCATACAGTACGGTGGAATAGATATATGCTGGGTACCTAGAGCCAAATCAATACAGAAATCAATATCACACCCTGGTGGCATGCTTGGAAGATCAGAAGGAAGCATATCAGAGAACTCTCAGACTACGGGCACTAAATCAATTGTCGGAGTCTCTGCAGTAGTGTCCCTAACATAAGCCAAATAAGCCAAATAACCCTTCTCGACCATGTGTCGAGCCTTCAGAAAGGAAATAACCGGACAAGATGCACCGGCAGACGAACCCTTCCACTCCAATCAAGGCAACTCCGGCATCGCCAAAGTAACAGTCTTAGCATGGAAATCTAGGATGAAATGATATGGAGATAGGTAGTCCATGCCCAGGATGATCTTAAAGTAGGTCATATCAAGCAGTAGAAGATCCGCCCTAGTCTCGTAACTACAGAAAGTAACAATGCAGGACCGATAGATCCGATCCACAATAACAGAATCGCCCACAGGAGTGGACACATAAATAGTAGTACCCAAGGACTCACGAGAAATACCCAGGAAATGAGCAAACAGAGATGAAACATAGGAATACGTAGACCCTGGATAAAATAATACTAAGGCCTCTCTACCACAGACCAAAATAATACCTGTGATCACGGCATCTGAGGGTACTATATCTGGTCTGGCCGGGAAAGTATAGAACCTATTTGGAGTGTGATGGTAGGCTATCATCTTATGTTTTAGTCGCTTATCGCACTCTACTTTACTGCACTTTAATTGAGTTGGAGCTTTAATCACTAGTGTTTTGCACTAATTGTGTATTTTATATTTTGTAGGAGTAATTTCGATCTATGTAGATGTTATCGAATAAATACAAGCTATTCTGGAGCTTTGAAATCTGAGTAAAAGCCCAAGGATTAAGTCGGGATCGAGTTCGGGTATCAACGGATGATAGTGGAACGAAACGAAGAATCGAGTAGGCATATTGCGCAGTGTCTAGTAAAATGCACATAAAGTTTCGCTCGGAACTCCGTTTAGTCTTCACAATATATCGTTGGAAAGATATTTAAAAGGGATACAACTTTCATGTTTTACATTTTCCCAATTTCCCAACTTACCATCCAGGTGCGCGACCAAGTGCGCGATCGCGCACCTGGGCACGCACTTGGGGCAGAACAATGTGCAAAATGCGCGACCAAGTGCGCGATTGCACATATCCTGTCCGAGAAAAGTCCTATTTTGCTAAAAAGGGGAGTTTCATTCGGGATTTGTTTTGGGGGCGGATTAAATACCCCAAAACATCATTTTTGACACACTTTTGGACAGATTTCGACATAGGGAGGCCAAGGAGGCTAAGGAGAAGTTCGAAGAACACAAGCACAAGGATTTCATTATTCCTTCCTCACTCAAGATCCGATTTTGGATTGTATTTATGTTTTCCTCTACTTTTATTTCATTTGTGAAGAACTTCTCCATATCTATGGAGTAGAACCTTTTGGGTTTTGATGGATTTGGTGTATTGATGGTTGTTTGTGGATTATAACTCTATTTTTATGTATTTGAATCATTTTGGGAAGATTAAATTGGTTCATCTATGTTCATTGTTCACTTGTTCTTGTAATCGAGAGAGGTATAACTTGTGATATATTTGCACTATATTGTTGGTTGAGTTCATAGATTCTTCGAAGTAATCGAAAGAGGCTACTTGAATCCTTGATTAAACCTTGTTAGGAGGATAATCGAAATAGGTTCTCCTAAATACAAATCCATTACGAATTCTTGCATATTTTTACCGAGTTTAAATTGGTTCATATTGTGAGTTTGAAACTTAATCGAGAGAGGAGTTTCTACTAAACATTTATACTGATAATTAAGTGAATTCGAGAGACTCACTTGAAAATTAGAAGTGAATTATCTAGAGTTAGATCCCGAACAATTATCTTGCACCTATTCTATCAACCCATATTTTCTCCCATTGATAATTTCCTTGCTTACCTTTGTTGAGATTGTAATTAGTCAATAGTTTAGGTTCTTATTTAGTTTCAATTCTTAATTGTATAAATCTCCATTGTTAATCCTCCTGGATAGCAATCGAGCTACGAATTACGAGAATACTACTTAAATCCAATCCATGTGGAGACGATAATTATACTATACTATCTTTGACTTGCGATCATAATTTAAGTGTATATTTTTGCGCTCGTCAAATTTTGGCGCCGTTACCGGGGATTGGCAATCAATGGTGTTTGAAGTAGTTTGTAGTGCTAATTCAAGAATTAGCTTTTTATTTTTTTCTTTTATTTTTAGTTTGTTTGGTTAACTTTTCTTCAAGATTTGTTTTGTTGAAGAAATCTTGAAGAGCATATTCTTGATACTAAACTCTAAATGTTGTAAAGATGAAGTACAACCAGCCTAAGAAAACGGTTGAAGAGTTAGCAGTTGAACACTATCAGCGGTCTGCTATGTATTTTAAATGCGGTGAAAATAATCTATGGGTTGATTGTCAAGCAGGTAGGTATTCTTCATACAACCAACCTAAGAAAATGGTTAAAGAGTTAGCAGCTGAACACTATCAGCGGTCTGCTCTGTGTTTTAAATGCGGTGGAAATCATCTATGGGTTGATTGTCAAACAGGTAGGTATTCTTCCTATGGTTCATCTTTTGAACACTCTCACTTGGTCTCTAGTTCGTACAAGTATGAGGATTCATATGGGTACAATTCTGACTCTGGTTGGGATGAATACCATTATTATGACTGGAATGAAAGCGAAGTGAGACAACCACCTCAAGCTGAGAATGGTAGTTTAGAAGAGCTTATGTACAAGTTCATAAATAAGATGGAAGAGAGGTTTACACAAGATGATGAAGCCATTAACAACCTAACAATGCAAGTGAGTCAAATAATAAGTACACTTTCAGAAAGCTCATTGCATTGTGATGGTGAATAAATGGAAGAGATACCGTGTGAAATTGAGCCTACCCGAGATAATGAACATCTACAGAGACAGTTTTCCACTCTGCAAGAGGACTCTTGTTCAACTGAGATGATTGAAGATGAGGCTTGGGTTGATTGTACATCAATAAAAGAAGAGTTCAAATCCCCATCCACATATCCACAACCATAATTTTTATTAGAAGAGAATGAAGAAAAAATGGTCTTGGACATACCAGAGGAACACTCACATGACCCTTCTTCTTCATTATCTTATTCTAACCTTAATCATGTGGATTTTGTTTTTGGGGATTTACAGGAATATGTAGGGATTGATCTTGTAAATGAATGCAGAGATGAGTTAAGGATAATCCTACAAGAACAATCCTCCGCTCAAAATGAGGACAAGAAAGAAAGAAAAGAGCAGGTTTTTCAAAAATTCCTAAAGGACTTTGGCCTGATGAGCTCCATAAAGAATCCCGAGGATCAAAATCGAAAAATGCATTCAGAATTAGGGTTGGAGTTCACAAGTTCTCGAAAACGAGTCCATGGGAGTTTTATTTACCTCTTGCTTTTTATTTTTGTGTCATGGGGACATGCCACAATTTAAAGTGTGGGGTGACAATGTAAATATGTAATTAACTGTTGTTTTCATTTCTTGTGTGTGTTTTCATTTCTTTTTTATTGAAATTTTTAAAGTCGAAAAAAAAGTATAATTTTCTTTAGGTAGTATAATAAATTCCCCTTGGTTTTTCTTTGTGCTGCGGTTCTTTTCCAAGAGTTTTATTTGAACCGGGTGTAGTTAGTTTTTTTTAGGAGTAGGAAACCATGTGCTGTGATTTTAAATGAAAGAAATATCTCTTGACTTCATTATGCCTTGAGAATAATAAGTGCTTTAGTTGTGATGCTTAGGCTCAGTTTTTGACTCTTGTATAAGCACTTTAAATTGTACAATCTTAACTTTTCTTAACTACTTTGATTAGAGTGTCTTGATGAGTCCGATTCTGAGTGAGTTATGTGCCATGTGTGTGTGAGGTTTTGTGTTATTTTGTGCATTGTGTTTGATGTCTAGAACTTGCCCTGTGTGTTTGCAAAGCGAAATAGTAGTTTTATTCAGTCTTGGAAGTGATATAGGCGTTTCTTTGTTGAGCCAGATATATGTGTTTACCCACCAAATTGTTATGTATATTAGTTAACCCCCTTTGAGCCTATAATCTTATTTCTTTGGCAACCACATTACAAGTCTTACCCTTTTGTTTGAATTGACCATCTATTTGAACCATTTACCTCTCATGAGCACTTGAAATTGTATGAACTTTGTAAAAATTGAAGTGTAGAGTGGTTGGTTTGGCTTTTGAGTGGAACTATTGAACTAAAGAGAAAGGTGCACAATTTTGAAAAAGAAAGAGCCACTTGAATTGAAAATGAATGAAAAAAATTAAGTGTATGATTGTGAAAAATATTCCTTGATAGTGGTTACTTGATGTAATTATGCTTAAAGAAGTTGGAAGTTAATGTATAATGATGTGAAGGTGGAGTATTGGTTTGACATAAGTGTGGTGTTTTGAATGAAATGTATGTATTAAAAGTGCTTAGAGAGATATAGTCACTCTTATATCTAAATGTATCCTATCCGTCCCGCAGCCTATATTACAACCAATTAAAGTCCTACTTGATTCTTGACTGAATAAGCTCAATTAGTAGAGTAGTACACTATGGGCAAGCTTATGGTTCATCTTTTGTGGCATGTGAATGTTGTTTCTGAGAGTGAGTGAAATCTTTCTATCTTGAGTTCCTAATTGTTCTTAATTTTTATTATGTGTGAAACTACTCTCTTTTGTTGTGTGAGGGCACTTGATTCATGAAGAAAAAGTAATGTCGTTGACCTCTATGTTAAAGTAAGTGAGTAAGTTATGAATAATGCGTGGTGTTTGTGAGTCAATTCTTGAGGTGAAGATGCTACATTATTGTGCTTAGTCTATTTTAAATATTCTTGGTATGATGAGTTATGAGAATTGTTTAAAAAGGTCGTGTCATTATGAAGTATAGTTTGATTGCTCGAGGACGAGCAATGGTTAAAGTATGGGGTGTTGATGGTAGGCTGTAATGTTACACCCTATATTTTCGTACGTAAAACTGCGTCGTGAGCAAACTAATGTAGGACCCAAAAAATGAGATCATCTTTGAAAATATATAAATCAAGTTAATCATGTTACCTTGGAAGTTACAAATATTGAAGATCATGAACAACAAGTACAAAGAGGGTTGGAAGGTTCAGAAGCTAAAGGAATTGAAGAAAATAATGTTTCGTCGAAAGCCGACAAGTTGGGAATGTTATAGCATGTACTTTTGGGGTGAGACCAGGGTGTTTAACATGATAAGTAGGTTATGTTATGAGTTATTTTATTCGTATGATAGTCGTGTATTATATTTTGAAGTCAAGCGAGTGGTGGAACAAAAGTCGATGAAAGTCATCACAAGCTACGTTCATAAGTTTTACTGAAACTTTGGGTCATATGTAACTGCGATTTTCTCCCAATATACTTAGATTTATGGGGCATTCCACCAATCAAATTAAATATCTATGAGTCTATTTTTCAATGCATTAAATCGTTTGTTAATACAATATCGGAGTAGAGAGATATGGGCATTTTTGTGAGACTGCGCAGACTGTCACCTACTTGATTAAACGAGAATCCAAAACTGGGCCAGTTCGGGTCGTCCAAAACTAGGCCAGTTCGGGTCGTTCAAAGAGGATTTTTTAAATGCCTATACCCTTCATATATTAGAATGATAATAGGGCAAAATAACCAGACTTAATCTCTGCAAAAATCCTCCCATACATTTCCCACAAACCCCAATTGAATTTCTCTCCCTTTCAAGTTCTAATTGGAGGTGCCTAGAGTTTGAAGAACCAAGATAGGAGCTGAGTTATCCCACAAATAAGGTAAGTTTACTGCTCTCTTTCATTCATTCTTTAAAGTTGTAGATGCATGGTAAGTGTTTCTATATTTGTAAGAACTCACGGGGCGGTGATCGGAAGCCGTGAGTTCGAGTTATTCACTTGTAGCGGACTATTTTGTGGATTGTTTTGTGGACTGTTTGGTGTTGCTATTGGGATGCGTGATTTTGCTATTGTTTTGTGGAGTTTTGTAGGATGAAGGGTGTGGAGAAATACCACATAAATGCAGGATGTTGGGCTGGTCGTTCGTCATAACATTTTCGGGTTGTTGACACTACTACGGTGGTCGTTTTGTGTATGAAGAGATTGGGGTGTGTTGGGATATTTTGTAGTATTGTGTGGTGTACATAAGGTTGGAATAAAATGTATATATGTTGTTATTGTTGTTTTTGGTGTTGTTGGTGTTATCTTGAATTTGAAGGAAGTAAGGATTATAAGGGAGATGATGTCTGTTTTAATATAAAATAAGCATGTCGTTCGTTGTGCAATAGTTATACATTTCATAACTTAATGATAGTATTATTATCGTTGTTGTAGATTAAGATGTGAAGAGGCGAGTTCAACTTGGTGAATGGAAAGATTGTGATAAGGTATGTTAAGGCTAAGCCCTTCCTTCATTTTGGCATGATCTCGTAGCTACATGTGTTAATAATGAGACATAAAGAGAAGTTCGTATTCATGAATTTATTCACATTATTCTAGTCTCATAAGTTATAGTATTATTCCTTATCGAGACTCTATATTCAATTTAGTATTGTCTACTTCCAGTCAAGAGAGCAGGGGGGCTATACATATATAGTATTACAGTATTTTCACCACCATCGAGCTATAATCGGTGGGCAGGCCCCTATTGGGCAACCTCTGATCAGATGGTAAGTTATATATACCGAGCCTACTGTGGACGAGCGCCTATGAGCGAGCCCAGGATGGCCGAGGTACAGATGCCCAGTATGGCCGAGCGCTTATGAGCGAGCCTACTACGGCCGAGCAGTTACACGTACCGAGAGTTATAGGGCCAAACATTTATTTTACTTAATATATTGAAGGAGTTGAGTCAGTATTAGCAGGTAAGTATATCTCCAGATCATCTTTGACTCCCAGTTAGTTCCAGTTATTATATTATCAATTCAGTTATGTTATTGCCTTACATACTCGGTACATTATTTCGTACTGACGTCCCTTTTCTGGGGACGCTGCATTTCATGCATGCAGGTTCAGATAGACAGATGGGTAGACCTCCTCAATAGGTGTTTCCAGAGTTCAGCCTGATCGGTAAGCTCCACATCCTTTGGAGTTATCGGGTCTAGATTTTTGTGTACATCTTCTGTATATATGTATATATTTTATGGATAGGTCGGGGCCCTGTTCCGATCATAATATATCTATCAGTAGAGGCTTGTAGACATATCTGTTGGTTAGTGCAGTATGTTGGGCTTGTAGGCCTGGTATGTATATTTTTGTGGTTTGTCAGCTGTAGTAGTTATGACGGCCTTGTCAGCTTAGCTTTATATTGATGTTTAGTCAGCTCTAGTTTCCATTCAGTTTTATATTTTGCTTTGCAAATTGTCTTGCAAGGTGGCCCTATGGCCAAATTATGACATTATATGTTCAGAGTCCCTTAGTCGCAATTTGGTACGCCCAGTTAGGTGAGACACCGGGTGCTGGTCTCGTTCCCAGGTTTGGGGCGTGACAAACTTGGTATCAGAGCAGTTCTATCCTAGGGAGTCTACAAGCCGTGTCTAGTAGGATCTTGTTTATAGATGTGTTGTGCACCACATTATATAAGCAGGGAGCTACAGGGCATTTAGGAGTTGGTTACCCTTCTTTCAAATCTAAATCGTGTTGTAGAATTGAGTTATAGGAAATTTGAGTTAAACTTACGTGTTGGTGTTTGCATACACAGATGACGGTGACTAGGAAGACTACGGCTAGCCAGAGGGGAGATACAACAATAGGTGAGGGGACCAGCAGGGTACCCCCAGTAGATGGGTCCTAGTCTGAGGCCCAAGGCGAGACCCCTACTCAGCCATTACCGGCTCCTCCACCACCTGCGATTCCTAGGGATACCGCACATCCAGTTCCCCCTCCACTTCCACCAGATCAGGACTTGAGGAGTGCGGTGCATTTGTTGACACAATTGGTAGCTACCTAGCAACAAGCTAGGGCATCAGCTAGTGCAGGATCTTCTGAGGGGTCTGGGAGTTCAAGAGTCCGAGAGTTTATTGCTTTGAGTCCCCTAGAGTTCACGGGGTCAGATCAGAGGGAGGACCCGTAAGATTTCATAGATCAACTTCATAGGATCTTTTGGGTTATGCATGCCACAGAGAAAGAGGCAGTTGAGCTAACAGCTTTTCGACTTCGAGATATTGCCATCCTTTGGTACGAGGAATGGGAGAGGTCCAGGGCACGTGATGCACCTCCACCTAGTTGGGAGAATTTTTCAGATGCCTTCCTTGACCAGTACTTATTGCGGGAGATCCGACAGGCTCGGGTCGATCAGCTTCTAGCCCTTAAGTAGGGAAATATGAGTGTTCGAGAGTATAGTCTCTGTTTTGACTCATTAGCCAGATATGCACCATCCATAGTTGCTACTATGTGTGACAGGATCCACAGGTTTATAGAAGGGTTAGCCCCAGAGTTGACCGAGGCATGTGCCACCGCTGCATTGCATGATAATATGGATATCTCCCGGATTCAGGCATTCGCTCAGAATATAGAAAGGGGTAGGTGTCAACAGCAGGGTACAGAGAGGCCTGAGCAAGGGCAGTATAAAAGGATGAGATTTCCTAGGTCTCAAGAGCAGTCTCAAGGTAGCTATAGGCCCCAGTACTTCGGATGACCACCTAGGCCTCCGCCACCTCAGTTACAGGGTTACAGGTATGACCGCTATACTCAGTCAGGACCAGGTGAGAGCTCACGGGCGTCGGTTTTGCAACGACAACAAGGTTCAAGGCAGACATGGTCATTTCCATCGCGGTGTGACATCTATGGTAGAGGACACTTAGGCCAATGCCGAGCAGGTTCTGATGCTTGTTATACATGTGGGCGTCCGGGGCATATGATGCAAGATTTCCCAAATAGAGATTCTGGGGGTATGGCACAACCAGCAAGTTCAACAACATAATCATCTATGTCTGTGCATCCTTCAGAGTGCGATTCTCAATCTTCGGCTGGTAGAGGTCGAGGCATAGGTAGAAGTTCCAGTTCAGGTGTTAATCAGAACCATATCTATGCTTTAGCGGGTTGACAGGAGCAGAAGTCTTCACCAAACGTTGTGACAGGTATATTGATTATTTTCTCTCACGATGCTTATGCCTTGATAGACCTAGGATCTACTTTATCATATATTACCCCATTTGTCGTGGGGAAGTTTGGTATAGTGCCTGAAATACTAAGTGATCCTTTTGCGGTATCTATACCGGTCGAAGAATCGATTATTGCTAGACGGGTTTACCGAGGTTGTACGGTGACAGTTTGTAGTCGTTAGACCTCAGCCGATCTAGTTGAGCTAGAGATGATGGATTTTGATGTTATCATGGGTATTGACTGGTTGGCAACTTGCTATGCCACAGTTGATTGCCGAGCAAAGGCAGCCAGATTCCATTTTCCGGGTGAGGCAGTCCTTGAATGGGTAGGTAATACAGCGACACTCAGAGGTAGGTTTATTTCCTATCTGAAGGCGAGGAAAATGATTTCAAAGGGGTGCATTTATCATATTGTGCGAGTTAGAGATGCAGATGCTGAGATACCTACACTTCAGTCTATTCCCGTAGTCAAAGAGTATGCAGATGTGTTTCCAGATGAGCTTCCTAGTATTCCTCCAGAGCGAGAGATTGATTTTAGCATCGATTTGCTTCCAGAAACTCAACCAATATCCATCCCTCCGTATAGAATGGCAACTGCCGAATTAAAGGAGTTGAAGGGGCAGTTAAAAGATTTGCTGGAGAAAGGTTTCATCAGTCCCAGTACCTCACCTTGGGGTGCACCGATACTCTTTGTGCGGAAGAAAGACGGATCGTTGAGGATGTGTATCGATTATAGGCAGCTGAACAAGGTAACTATTAAGAATAAGTATCCACTTCCAAGGATCGATGACTTGTTTGATCAGATGCAGTGGGATAGATTCTTTTCAAAGATAGATTTGAGATCGGGATACCACCAGGTCAGAGTTCGGGAGAAAGATATTCTGAAGACAGCCTTCAGGACCCGATATGGCCACTTCGAGTTCCTTGTCATGTCTTCGGGTTGACGAATGCACCCGCCGTATTTATGGACTTGATGAATAGCCTATTCCGTCCATTTTTATATCTGTTCGTGATAGTATCTATTGATGATATTCTGGTCTATTCAAGTTCAGAGGATGAGCATGTGGACCACTTGCAAGCAGTACTCCAAATCCTCCGTGATCGTAAGTTGTATGCTAAGTTTTCTAAATGTGAGTTCTGGTTGAAGTCTGTAGCATTCTTGGGGAATATTGTATCCGATGAAGGTATAAAGGTAGACACTCAGAAGATTGAGGCCGTGAAATCTTGGCCTAGACCTACCACTCCGACAGAGGTTCGTAGCTTTCTAGGCTTAGCAGGATTCTACTGGAGGTTCGTAGAGGGTTTTTCTTCCCTTTCGGCACCATTGACAAAGTTGACGCAGAAATCAACTAAGTTTCAGTGGACGGAGGCTTGCGAACGGAGTTTCCAAGAGCTTAAGAACAGGTTGACCTCAGCGCCAGTTATAACACTTCCAAAGGGTCCAGAGGGTTATGTCATGTATTGTGATGCCTCAGGTGTCGGGTTAGGATGTGTCCTGATGCAACATGGGAAGGTAATTGCGTATGCTTCAAGGCAGTTAAGGAAGCACGAGAAGAATTATCCAACCCACGATCTCGAGTTAGCTGCGGTTGTCCATGCACTTAAGATATGGCAGCATTATTTATATGGTGTTCATGTTGATGTATTTACAGATCATAAAAGTGTGCAATATATATTCAAGCAAAAAGAGTTGAATTTGCGACAGAGGCGATGGCTTGAGTTATTGAAAGATTACGATATTAACATTCTCTACCATCCAGGGAAAGCTAATGTTGTAGCAGACGCCTTAAGTCGCCGATCTATGGGTAGTTTAGCACATGTAAAGGCCGAGAAAAGACAATTAACTAGAGAGATTCATCAATTGGCTTGTTTGGGGGTTCGGTTAGTAGATTCCGATGATGGTGGAGTTGTACTCCAAAATACTGCAAAATCATCTGTCATAGCTGAAGTCAAGGAAAGGCAGTATGAGGACCCAGAGTTGGTCAAGTTGAGAGAGCGAGTTCCGCAGCAGAAGAATCCATTGTTAGAGCTCAAGGGAAATGGGGTTCTCAGATACATGGGTCGTTTGTGTGTTCCAGATGTAGCAGGGCTACGAGATAGGATTATGTCAGAGGCACATTATTCGTGGTACTCCATTCATCCTGGGTCGACGAAGATGTATCATGACATTAAGGATGTGTACTGGTGGAACGATATGAAGAAGAACATTGCTGAGATTGTCGTCCAGTGTCCTAGTTACCAGCAGGTGAAGATAGAGCATCAAAAGCCCGGAGGGCTAATGCAGACTATAGAGATCCCGACATGGAAATGGGAGGCGATAAACATGGACTTTGTTACGGGTTTACCTCATTCTCATCGTAAGTTCTATTCTATATGGGTGATAGTCGATAGGCTCACTAAATCAACTCATTTTCTACCGGTCAGATCTACATATACAACTGAAGATTATGCAAAGTTATATATTAAGGAGATAGTGCGGCTACACGGAGTACCAATATCTATTATATTTGACCATGGGGCCCAGTTTACAACACATTTTTGGAGGTCATTTCAGAGAGGTCTAGGGACTTAGGTGAATCTCAGCACAACTTTTCATCCATAGACTGATGGACAAGCCGAGCGCACAATTCAGACGCTCGAGGATATGTTACGAGCCTATGTGTTGGATTTTAAAAGAAGTTGGGATGAACATCCACCTCTTGTTGAGTTTGCATATAATAATAGTTACCACTCCAGTATCCAGATGGCTCCGTACGAGGCTTTGTATGGGCGTAAGTGCAGATCTCCTATAGGGTGGTTTGATGTTGGAGAATCTGGGTTACATGGGCCAGACCTAGTTCAGCAGGCCGTAGAGAAAGTAAAGCTTATCCGGGAGCGACTGTTGACAGCTCAGAGTCGCCAGAAGTCATATTCTGACGTACGGCGACGAGACTTAGAGTTTGAGGTTAATGACTGGGTATTCTTAAAGGTATCCCCTATGAAGGGCGTGATGAGGTTTGGCAAGAAAGGCAAGCTTAGCCCACGGTATATTGGGCCTTACAGGATTATTAGGAGAGTGGGCCAAGTAGCTTATGAGTTAGAATTGCCCTCAGAATTGGAAGTGCATTGGCGATCCTACCAGAGTGATGTCCACAGATGATGTACAGATTCTGGAGGACTTGTCATACAAGGAAATTCCAGTTGCCATCCTAGACCGACAAATTCGCAAGCTACGAAATAAGGAGGCAGCCTCCGTGAAGGTTTTATGGAAAAGCAAGAGTGTGGAAGAGATGACATGGGAAGCGGAGGAAGAAATAAAGTATAAATACCCCCACCTATTTCAAACTGAAGATATGGCTCGAGATGGGATGCTACAGCACAACTCTATTCAGGCTAGTAAGTCATCAGGTAAGCTCTTATTTCCTAACTTTTAGTATTTATGATTTACAACTGTTTGAGGCAAAGTGTTGTTATTTATAGACATTGGCCATGTGTGGCATGCATAGTATATTTTCTGGCTGCACGCAGGTTGGTTATAGTCTAGTGTACGGAGGAAACTCTGGCAAATTTTTTCCAAAGTCTCTAAAAGTAAACATTTGAGGACGAACGTTCCCAGGGGGGAATGATGTTACACCCTATATTTTCGTACGTAAAACTGCATCGTGATCAAACTAATGTAGGACCCAAAAAATGAGATCATCTTTGAAAATATATAAAGCAAGTTAATCATGTTACCTTTGAAGTTACAAATATTGAATATCATGAACAACAAGTACAAAGAGGGTTGGAAGGTTAAGAAGCTAAAGGAATTGAAGAAACTAATGTTTTGTCGAAAGCGGACAAGTTGGGAATGTTATAGCATTTACTTTTGGGGTGATACCAAGGTGTTTAACATAATAAAGAGGTTATGTTATGAGTTATGTTATGAGTTATGTTATTCGTATGATAGTCGTGTGTTATATTTTGAAGTCAAGCGAGTGGTGGAACAAAAGTCGATGAAAGTCATCACAAGTTACGTTCATAAGTTTTACTAAAACTTTAGGTTAAATGTAACTGAGATTTTCTCCCAATATACTTAGATTTATGGGGTGTTCCACCCATCAAATTAAATATCTATGAGTCTATTTTCCAACGCATTAAACTGTTTGTCAATACGATATTGGAGTAGAGAGATATGGGCGTTTTTGCAAGGCTGCGCAGACTGTCACCTACTTGCTTAAACAAGAATCCAAAACTGGGCCAGTTCGGATCGTCCAAAACTGGGCCAGTTCGGGTCATTCAAAGAGGCCTTTTTAAAGGCCTATCCCCTTCATATATTAGGATGATAATAGGGCAAAATAACCAGACTTAATCTCTGCAAAAATCCTCCCAAAAATTTTCCACAAACCCCAATTAATTTTCTCTCCCTTTCAAGTTCTAATTGGAGGTGCCTAGAGTTTTAAGAACCAAGATAGGAGTTGAGTTATCCCTCAAATAAGGTAAGTTTACTGCTCTCTTTCATCCATTCTTTACAGTTGTATTTGCATGGTAAGTTGTTCTATATTTGTAAGAACTCACGGGACGGTGATCGGAAGCCGTGAGTTCGAATTATTCACTTGTAGCAAACTATTTTATGGATTATTTTGTGGGCTGTTTGGTGTTGCTATTGGGCTGCGTGATTTACTATTGTTTTGTAGAGTTTTGGAGGATGAAGGATGTGGAGAAACACCACATAAATTCAGGATGTTGGGTTGGTCGTTCGTCGTAACATTTTCGGGTTGTTAACACTACTACGATGGTCGTTTTGTATATGAAGAGATTGGGGTGTGTTGGGCTATTTTGTAGTATTGTGTAGTGTACATAAGGTTGGAAAACAATGTATATATATTGTTATTGTTGTTTTTGGTGTTGTTGGTATTATCTTGAATTTGGAGGAAGTAAGGATTATAGGGGAGATGCTGTCTGTTTTAATACAAAATAAGCATGTCGTTCGTTGTGCGATAGTTATACGTTTCATAATTTAATGATAGTATTATTATCGTTGTTGTAGATTAAGGTGAGAAGAGGCGAGTTCAACTTGGTGAATGGAAAGATTGTAATAAAGTATGTTAAGGCTAAGCCCTTCCTTCATTTTGGCATGATCTCGTAGCAACATGTGGTAATAATGAGACATAAAGAGAAGTTCGTATTCATGAATTTATTCACATTATTCTAGTCTCATAAGTTATAGTATTATTCCTTATCAAGACTCTATATTCAATTTAGTATTGTCTTCTTCCAGTCAAGAGAGCAGAGGGCCTATACATATGCAGTATTACAGTATTTTCACCACCATCGAGCTATAATCGGTGGGCAGGCCCCTATTGGGCAACCTCTGATCAGATGGTAAGTTATATATACCGAGCCTACTATGGCCGAGCACCTATGATCAAGCCCAGGATGGCCGAGATACAGAGTCTAGTATGGCCGAGCGCCTATGAGCGAACCTACTATAGCCGAGCAGTTACACGTACCGAGCCTTATAGGGCCTTTTGGGTTTTGATGGATTTGGTGTATTGATGGTTGTTTGTGGATTATAACTCTATTTTTATGTATTTGAATCATTTTGGGAAGATTAAATTGGTTCATCTATGTTCACTTGTTCTTGTAATCGAGAGAGGCATAACTTGTGATATATTTGTACTATATTGTTGGTTGAGTTCATAGATTCTTCGAAGTAATCGAAAGAGGCTACTTGAATCCTTGATTAAACCTAGTTAGGAGTATAATCGAAAGAGGTTCTCCTAAAGACCAATCTATGACGAATTCTTGCATATCTTCACCGAGCTTAAATTGGTTCATATTGTGAGGTTGAAACTTAATCGAGAGAGAAGTTTCTACTAAATATTTGTACTGATAATTAAGTGAATTCGAGAGACTCACTTGAACAATTATCTTGCACCTATTCTATCAACCCATATTTTCTCCCATTGATAACTTTCTTGCTTACCTTTGTTGAGATTTTCATTAGTCAATAGTTTAGGTTCTTATTTAGTTTCAATTCTTAATTGTATAAATCTTCATTATTGGTCCTCCTGGATAGCAATCGAGCTATGAACTACGAGAATACTATTTAAATCTAATCCATATGGAGACAATAATTATACTATACTATCTTTGACTAGCGAGCATAATTTAAGTGTGTGTTTTGCGCTCGTCAAATTTTGGCGCACTTGAAATTTTGGACACTTGAAATTGACCATCTATTTCAACTATTTACCTCTCGTGAGCACTTGAAATTGTATGAACTTTGTAAAAGTTGAAGTTTAGGTGGTTGGTTTGGCTTATGAGTGTAACTATTGAACTAAGGAGAAAGGTGCATTATTTTGAAAAAGAAAGAGCCACTTGAATTGAAAAAGAAAGAAAAAAAATAAGTGTACGATTGTGAAGAATATTCCTTGATAGTGGTTACTTGATGTAATTGTGCTTAAAGAAGTTGGGAGTTAATGTATAATGATGTGAAGGTGGAGTATTGGTTTGACATAAGTATGGGGTTTTGAATGAAATATATGTATTAAAAGTGCTTAGTGAGGTGTAGTCCCTCCTATATCTAAATGTATCATATCCGTCCTGCAGCCTACATTGCAACCAATTAAAGTCCTGCTTGATCTTTGGCTGAATGAGCTCAATTAGTAGAGTTGTACTGTAATGATCAGATCGATCATTTTGAGGTCTAGCGCGTCGTTCAGTAGTTTGAGGCCATGAGCAGCTTCACTTCATGTATTATGACTAGTACGCGTAGTCGGAATTGAGATTCAGGGAGTTCAAAGTTGATTGGAAAGAAAATCCTCATTTCGGGATCTTTAAGTTGGAAGAATTGACTAAGGTTGGATTTTTGAGTAAATGATCTCAGAATAGGGATTTGAAGGTTCAAACAGGTTCGTATGATGATTTCGGACTTGGACGTATATCCGGATCGGGTTTTGGATAATCCGGGAGCGTTTTAGCGCCTATTGTGGAAATTGGCATTCTGGAATTGGGAGCGCGTCCGGAAGTGGATTTGGAGGTCTGTAGGTCATTTTGGAGTCATTTGGCTAAAGCTAGAAATTTGAAGGTTTTGAGAAGTTTAACCGAAAGTGGACTTTTTGATATCGGGGTCGGAATCCGATTCCGAAAGTTGGATAGGTCTGTAATGTCAAATGTGACTCATGTGCAAAATTTGAGGTCAATCGGACGTGATTTGATAGGTTTTGCCCTCGAATATAGATGTTGAAGTTTCAAAATTTATTAAGTTTGAATTGGAGTGAGATTCATGATTTCGATGTTGTTTGATGTGATTTGAGGTCTCGAGCAAGTTTGTGTTATGTTATGGGACTGGTTGGTATGACTGGATGGGGTTCCGGGGGCCTCGGGTGTGTTTCGGGGTGGTTTCAGATCATTTCGGGATGTTTTGGAATTGCTGTTGCTGGTGTCTGGTTTCCTTTTTCGCGAACGCGAAGGGAGTCCCGCGTTCGCGAAGAGGAATTTGAGGGGGCTGTTGATTTGGCCTTCGCGAACGCGAAGGAGGGCTCGTGAATGCGGAGAGATGCGTGATGGACTTACGCGAATGCGAGGGGCCAGTCGCGAACGCGTAGAAGGAAATGGAGGAGATGGGGCTGTGGTCGTTGGCCTTCGCGAACGCGAAGAGTGGAACGCGAACGCGAAGGAGCAGGTTAGCTGGCCATCGCGAACGTGACGAGGAGATCGTGAACGCGAAGAAGAAATTTTGGGCAGTGGCATTTTGGCCTTCGCGAACGCGAGACCTTGGTCGCGAACGCGAAGGAGGAGTAACTGTACTGGGCCGAACTTTTTAAGAACGGGGGTTGAGTTCATTTCACCCATTTTTCACACGGTTTGGGCGATTTTTGGAGCTTTTGAAGAGGCGATTTCATCATCAAGCATGAGGTAAGTGATTTCGACTAGTTGTGAGTTACATACAAGGATTATATACGGATTTAGACATGAAAATTGGTTGAAATTTGAGATTTTGAAGAAAAACCTAGAATTTGTTATTTTTAGATTTTGACCACGAAATTGGACATGAAATTTGGAATAAATCATATATTTGAGTTTGTGAGTTTATGGGTAAAGTTTATCTTCGAAAACTTTCAAAATTCGGGCACGTGGGCCCGAGGGTGGTTTTTATCGACTTTTCGAACGGAGTTGGGAATTGTTATAAGTTGTATTATAATGAGTATTAGAGTATATATTTATGGATTTGCTCATTTATTGACTAGTTTTGGAGTGTTGGGCATCGATTTGAGTTGATTGAATGGCTTGGGAGCTGGTTATGGAACTTCGGAGCGAGGGAATTAACCCCATAGGTGAATTAAACAAATGTTTGTATCTAATTGTGGGGGCTACGTACGTACGAGGTGACGAGAGTCCGTACGTAGCTACTGTTATGCTATTGTCCGGGTAGTTTAGGACCCGTATCATGCTATACTTGGAATGTTTGTGCCCTTACTTGCTAATATAATCACTTAGTCATGATAGGAATTGATAAAAGAATTGTATAAAGGTTAAATCCACTTACTTGATGGTTTGTATGAGATATTTGACTGTAAATGAGAAACTTGTGTTTTCTTGAAAACAATTGTTATTTGTGGATCGGGCCGAGCACCTCGGTAGTAAATAGATGCATCTATGGTTCGCTCCATTTGACCCTATCGCAGTGCACAGTTTAAATATTTGTTGGATCGGGTCGTACGATCTCGGCATGATTTGCGCATGCTTGTATTGCTTGCCTTGAAATTTATAAATAACGATATTGCCTCCCTGGTCTGAGATAAATTGGTAATTTGATATGGCCTCATTGGCCGGAGATATAAATTGTTAAAAGATAAAAATAAATTTGGAAATCCCCTATTGCCAAGAGAATTGTTTATCTGTCTCATGTTATTGTGTTTACCGTTGCCTCATAAAAAATCCATAGTTTATCATATCATTGGTATATTGATTATAGCCCATAGTAAGTGTCTGAGTCGACCCCTCGTCACTACTTCTTCGAGGTTAGGCGGAATACTGTAATGACCCGACCGGTCATTTTGAGTATTACAACCTTGCTTCCCCCTTTACTACTCGAATTGTACTTTAAAGTTGTTGTGTGAATTGCCGGGGTAATTGGTTCGGGTCCGGTGAGGTTTTGGAATGAATTGGAACACTTAATTCCAAGAATTAAAGCTTAAGTTAAAATAGTGATCGAATGTCGACTTATGTGTAAACGACCTCGAAATTTAATTCTGATGATTCCAATAGCTCCGTATAGTGATTTTGGACTTAGGAGCGTGTTCGGAAAAGTATTTGGAGGTCCGTAGTGGAATTTGGCTTGAATTGCCGAAAGTTGAATTTTTGGGAAGTTTGACCGGGGAGTTGACTTTTTGATATCAGGGTCGGAATCCGATTCTGGAAATTGGAATAGGTCTGTAATGTGAAATGTGACTTGTGTGCAAAATTTGAGGTCAATCGGACGTGATTTGATGTGTTTCGACGCAAGTTATAGAATTTGAAGTTTCAAGGTTCAATGATTTCGAATTGAGGAGTAATTCGTCGTTTCGATGTTATTAGGTGTAATTTGAGGCCTCGAGTAGGTCTGTGTTATGTTATGGGACTTGTTGATACAATTGATTGAGGTCCTGGGGGGCTCGGGTGAGTTTCGGATGGTTAACGGATTGATTTTTGAATTTGGAAGACTGCTGGAACTGAAGCCTTCTGGTGTAATCGCACCTGCGGAACAGTAGTCACAGGTGCGAAGCCGCATGTGCATGAAATAAGCCGCAGAAGCGGCCAAGAGTGGGACTGGGCAATGCTCGCAGGTGCGAGGAATTTGCCGCATCTGCGAGGCCGCAAGTGCGAAGGTGTTGGCGCAGATACGGATTGGGGCTGGCGTGAGGCGACCGCAGGTGCGAAGGGGAATGCGCATCTGCGAAGCCCGCAGATGCGAGAATAGCACCGCAGATGCGAGAATTTAGAGGGCCGGCTATTTTCTGCAGGCGCGCATTTTTGTCCGCAAATGCGGATGCGCAGGTGCGAGCCCAGGCACCGCGGGTGAGGAAATGCCTGGGCAGTGTTTAAAAATGAGGGTTCCGAGATTGTTTCTCATTTTCGGATTTTGGAGCTCGGGTTGGGCAATTTTGGAGAGGAAATTTTTCACACAACTTGGGGTAAGTGTTCTTAACTCCCTTGTGATTATATTCCATGAATTCATCTTCATTTTTCGTGTAAGATTATTGAATCTTCAAGAGAAATAGAAGGAAATTTCTATAATGTCACAAAACGAATTTTTCAAGTTTGAATACCGATTTGGAGTCGGATTTGAGTGAAATTAGTATGGTTGAACTTGTAATTGGATGGGTTGTCGTATTTTGTAAGTTTCGTCGGATTTCGAGACGTGGGCCCCACGGGTGATTTTTGGGGCGTAATTTCGGATTTTGTGGAAATATTAACATTTTGATATGGAATTAATTCCTATGAATTGTGTGGACAGAATCAAATTAATTGTGGTAGATTCGAGCCGTTCGGGAGTTGATACGCGCATAATGGGATTCTGGAGCATTGTTTAGCTTGCTCGACTTTGGATTAGGCTTGTTCGAGGTAATTAACTCTTCTAATCTTGGAGTTGAGGGTATGAACCCTGAATATATGTATTTTGTGAATTGCTGGGAGGTGGCACACATGCTAGGTGACGGGCATGTGGGCGTGCACTATAAAAATCGTGACATAATTATTTCTGTGGAATTTTATAGTTAAATAATCTTGGCATTTTCCATACGGTTTTATGTGTTAAAGAAATTGAACTGAAAAGCATATTAAAAATCATGTTGAGGCTATGTGCCAGTATTATTGGGACCCACAGAGGTCATATTGCTGTGAATTATTGTGTTAAATTGAAAATTCATACTCAGTCATATTCATTTCATTGCATATCATAACTCAGTTTTATGACTCTATTTTGATGCATATAAATATTTTGGGCCGAATGCCCTGTTTTACTGAAATGCCCGAGTGGCTTGATTTGTGAGGATGAGTGTGGATCGGGGCTGCCCGCCTGTAACATACATTATGACTGAGTGAGGCCGAGGGGCTGATTTGTGAGGATGAGTGTGCATCGGGGCTGCCCACCTGCAACATACTTTATTAATATGGCATGTGAGTTGTCCGTGCAGCACGTGAGTTGTCAGTGCAGATTATAGTGCTTGGGCTGAAAGAGCCCCTTCGGAGTCTGTACATACCCCCAGTGAGCGCAGGTACCTACTGAGTGCGAGTGCCGAGTGCTGAGTAACTGGGAGGCATGAGTGATTGTGAGGTATGCCCGAGTGGCAAGAGTGATTGCGAGGTATGCCCGAGTGGCACGAGTGACTGTGAGGTTTGCCCGAGGGTCTGTATATGAGTGATGTTCTGCCCGAGGGGTTGTTTATGATTTTATCATTGAGTTGCATTGCATTGGCATGCACACATGACATACATGCATAGAGATGTATTTCCTCGTGTTATACTGCATCACATCATTCATGATTTTTCACACATTGTTGACAGATGGGCCTAGTGATGCATTTGTTTTTACACGGGTTATCCGGAAGGAAAAATGAAACATCTTATTTATTATTGACAAGATTCTGGGAGAAATTTATTGTTTTCAAACTATTCATATTTTTGGCAACTCCAGCAAACGATTTGGTTTTCACTGATGTATTTGAAAGAAAGAACTACTATTTTTGAAATCATGGTTTGGCTGGGTATTTTATCCCTGAGTTACTTCTGGTATTATTTGCTTTATGTTGTAATGGATTGTTGTGGACTATTGTGGACTATTGGTTTTGGACTCGACCTTGGTGGAAGCTCGTCACTACTTTCAACCTACGGCTAGGTTTGTTACTTACTTAGTATATGGGGTCGGTTGTACTGATACTACACTTCTGCACATTGTGTGCAGATGTTGGTTGTTGTTGTTGTTGTGCTCGATGGTTGCGGGACTTGAAGATGTACCTGCATTCCTGTTGTAGCTGCCTTTTGTTTAGGGTAGCCTTAGATTTATAAAAGCTCTGTTTGTATTATTCAAACAGACTATGTATTTATTTTATTTCTGCTTTGTATACTCTATTCTTAGAAGCTCAGGATTTGTATTACCAGTTCTTGGGGAATATATAAGGTTAAGATAATTATTCATTTAAAATTTCTTTAATAATTGTTATTGGAATTGGATAGTTGAAAGTTGGCTTACCTAGCGGGTTGGGTTAGGTGCCATCACGACTAGTTGGATTTTGGATCGTGACAGATACTTACTGGGTACGCATTGATTTACGTACTCATGCTACACTTGCTGCACATTTTTGTGCAGGTACACATATGTTTAGCGACCTTGTGGGCGCAGAGTCGCGTTTATGACAGGGACTTAGGTGAGCTGCATTCTTTACGACGATTCGCAGCTAACAAAGTCTCCCTCAGAGTATTGTATTTTCTTTTCCTATCCAATTTGTATTCCGGACAGCGGTTGTATTTTATTTTACATTCCTAGTTAATACTCATGTACTTGTGACACCGGGTTCTGGGATAATTATGGGATGTTCAGTATTGAAATTGGAAAACATTGTATTTATTCTATAAATTCATCTTTTACTAGATAAATTGAAGTAAGTTTACGATTTTAAAAATATTAAGATGAGAGTTTAACTAAGTATTTATTGTTAGCTTGCCTGACAGTGGTGTCTGGCGCCATCACGACCCTTATGGATTTTGGGTCGTGACAACATGGTATCAGAGCACTAGGTTCACTTAGGTCTCACGGGTCATGAGCAAGTCTAGTAAAGTCTTGCGGATCGGTATGGAGACGTCTGTACTTATCTTCGAGAGGCTACAGGGCTATTAGGAGCACTTCCCTTCTTGATTCTTCATCGTGCGATTCGATTCCTTTGAGGCTTATGCCTTCATTTTCTTCCTATTCAATCTTACGCGACGCGAAGCGCTTATTATAAATTGGAATTGAGGAATTTTAATGGTACTAATGATGTAGAGCAGGATGTTTCTCCCTGCGTATTCGATTGGAGGCTAACGTCGTCGCCTTGTGGAAGGATGTTCTGTCATCTCAGCTCAGTAGATGTATTTCTGATGGTTTTTGGGCTATGCGACAATTGGTATGATGATTCGTGCGTTGCTATCGCATCGTATTCGTGTAATGGAAGGATGCTTGTCTATGCGTCGAAGTAGTGAATGACTTGAAAGGAGGTTTACTCAGTGCATAATTCAGAGATCCAGTATTTTATTTCCGGCGAAGGAAAGGAAATCGAACTAAGAATGTTCAGACTTAGGTTGATGGAGTAGCGGGACTCGATATTTTCGAGCGTGGTGGAATCTTCGCCTGTGATGTGGCGTCATCATCCTTGATTGGTTATAATGTGCTAAGTTCGCCGGTGTTATGGTTTCCTTCAATTCGCCTTGGGGCAGAGTATTATAAACAGTGCCGGGGAAGCGGTTGTCAGAGATCGTAGTGTGCGGTGGTTCAGGACATAATCGGTGGTCCAGGTGTTGAGGTCTCAAGGGAGATGATCTTCGAAAAGGTTTAACATTGGTAGCTATCGATTGGTTCAAGTACTACAGAGGTAGATTTTGATTTAAGGCAACAACTAGGCAGCGAAGGATGAGGAAGAACATGTGGGAGGTGTCTCGCGGTGGTTAAACTTATAGAAGGCCAAGCGTGAGAAACAGGAGTCGGGTGGTTACATAAAGGAGTGAGTTCGACCAAGTGGGAGAGTGGCAGAGTAGCATGTGGGTTCTATGGTAGGATGACTACACGTCTCGAGAAAGTTTAGAGTGATTTGGAATTCATGGTGGACCGTGACTAGGTCTACGGACTTAATTTAGAATATTAGCTGCTATATTGAGGAAGATTAGGTGTGACAGGAGGGAGTTTCTTGATGTGAAGAAGGATACAACATGACTTTGGATTGGAATGTCTTGTCGCACCTTTAGTTGATATCCATGAGGAGTGAACGGACTTGTACAACTGGTAAATGAGCACGGGCTCAGGATGGGTTACTGATTTTGTAGTTATTGTACCCAGTGCAGCGGTATTGGATGATGTCGGCATGGAATTTCCACAGGTGGGTTAACTCCTGTGAGCAGGTTAGCGGTTGCGTGGTGTTGATGGGGTTGTCACGAAAGAATTCTACTGGTTATCCGGCAGAGATCGAATATGTGAATGTGGTTAGTGATTCTGGGTGTTCATGAAAGGTCAAATGGAAGGATTTTTGGCGAGTTGGTTGTGCAAGATCAGTTCAACGATGAAGAAAGAATCTTGGCGGGTTCTAGAGTTATGCAATGGTAGCTTCAAGCTAAGTGGGAGAGTCCTACCGCCTACAGTTGGATTTCATGGTCGTCTATTTGTACGATTTCTAGTTATCGGCATATTGATGGGTTATTACGACTAAGGAAAGAGAATATCAGTGGTAATCTAGGCAAGCGATTTGAGGAATGTGTGTTATATTTGGCCTTATCGATTCATGTTCAGGCTTTGGGAAGATTCAGGATTTATGCTTCGTGTGGATGTGAGTTACAAGGAAAGTGATTCGGCTGGGTGCTTCGTTGAGAGGGTGTTCATGTGCTAGAAGAGCCTTGGAGATGATTAAACTCTTGATTTCCACAATTTACATGTTATAATTTACTCGTAATCTATGTATTTAACTCACAATAGGTAGAATTAACTTACCTCCAAGTTGCTAGGTGAACACCCCTCTCAAGAAGCTCCAAAATCGCCCAAAAATGGAGAAAATGGGCTCAAAATGGCTGAGCCCCGCTTTTAAGCATTCTGCCCAGTAGGTTTTCGCACCTGCGAGGAAACAGATGCACTTGCGGTTCCGCTTCTGTGGACAAAATCACGCAGGTGCGGACCAAGGCCAGGCTGCACATTTTCGCACCTGCGCCCAGTTGGTAGCACCTGCGAGCCCGCTCCTGCGGCTAGAAGCTCGCACCTGCGGACCCTGGGTTGCCCTTGCTTGGCCGCTTCTGCAGCTTGTGGCTCGCACCTGTGGCTGTCCAAGCACAAGTGCGAATGCACCAGAAGCTGGAAGCTTCAGCTGTTGCTCCCAAGTCCAATCTTGGTCCGAGCCTCGTTCGGTTAAACCTGAGGCCCCCGGGGCCCCGCTCGAATATACCAACAAGTTTGAAATCATAAAACAGACTCGCTTGAACCCTAGGAATGCGTAAAACAACATCAAAACTAAGAATCATACCTCAAACCAAATTGATGCAACTTAGAAATTTCAAATTCTTCAAACTTACTCCGAACGCGCCGAAATATACTTAAACTACTCGGAATGACACCAAATTTTGCGTGCGAGTCTTAAATCACCATACGAGACTATTCCCTGGCTCAGAATTCCAAACGGACCTCGATTACTCCAAAACCTACTCTAAACCAAATTTAAAGAACTTTAAAACCTTCAAAGCGCCAACTTTCACTATTAGGCGCCGAAACGTTCACGGGTCACCCGAAACCCGATCCGAACATACCCCCAAGTCCAAAATTATCATACGAACCTATTGGAATCGTCAAATCCCGATTCCAAGATAGTTTAATCAAAACGTTGACCGAAGCCAAACTTAGTCTTTTAAAGCCAAACTAAGGAACCAAGTGTTCCGATTTCAATCCGAACTCTTCCAAATCCCAAACTGTAACGACCCAACCGGTCGTTTTGAGCCCCGGTGCATCATTCGGCGATTCGAAGCCTTGATTAGCTTTACTTCAGGTATTATGACTTGTACGCGTGGTAGGAATGAAATTTCGGGAAGTTTGGAGTTGATTTGGAAAGGAAATTCTAAAGTTTTAAGCTTTAAGTTGGAAGAGTTGACTAAACTTTAACTTTTAAGTAAACGATTTAGGAATCGGGATTTAAAGGTTCCAACAGGTTCGTATGATGATTTTGGACTTGGGCGTATATCCGAAACGAGTTTTGGATGACCCGGGAGCGTTTCGGCGCCTATTGTGAAAGTTGGCATTTTGGAAGAATTTCATAAATTTGGGTTGAGGTACAATTCAATGTTATCAATGTACGTTTGGGATTACGAGTCTGGGAATAGCTCTGTATAGTGATTATGGTATTAGGAGCGCGTCCGGAAGTGGATTCGGAGGCCCGTAGGTCATTTTGGGGCCATTTTGCGAAAGTTAGAAATTTTAAGGTTTTTTAGAAGTTTGACGGGAAGTGGAATTTTTGATATCGGGGTCAAAATCTAATTCCGAAAGTTGGAGTAAGTCCGTAATATCAAATGTGACTTGTGTGCAAAATTTGAAGACAATCGGACGTAATTTGATAGGTTTCGGCATCGGTTGTAGAAGTTGAAGTTTCAAAGTTCATTAAGTTTGAATTGGGATGTGATTCATGAATTTGATGTTTTTTGATGTGATTTGAAGTCTCGAGCAAGTTTGTAATGTGTTATGGGACTGGATGGTATGATTGGTTGGGATCCCGAGGGCCTCGGGTGGATTTCGGATGGTTAATGGATTGGAATTTGGACTTGGTTAATGGCTGAAGCATAAGATCTGCTGGTGTCTGATTTCCTTCTACGCGTTCGCGAAGGTATTCACACGTTCGTGTAGAGAAAGTTGAGGGCTGCTGGAATTTACCCTTCACGTTCGCGAAGGGTTACTGGTGAGGCCCGGTGTGCTTCGTGTTTGCGGGAGGAACCTCGCGTTCACGTAAGAGAAATTTTGGGGCAGTGGCTTGTGTGCTTCGTGAACGCGAGGAAGGTTCCGCGTTCGCGAAGAAGAAGGGCAGCACCTGGGCAGATTACTTTAAAACGGGGGTTGAGCTCATTTCACCCATTTTTTCACATGGTTTGGGGCGATTTTTGGAGCTTTTGAAGAGGGAATTTCATCATCAAGCATGAGGTAAGTGATTTCTACTAGTTTTGAGTTAAATACTTGAATTATATATGGATTTAGACATGAACAATTTGTAGAAATTAGGGATTTTGAAGTAAAACCTAGAAATTGGTATTTTGGAAATTTGACCACGAATTTGGGTAAGGAATTGAGAACAAATTATATATTTGAGATCGTAATGCTATGGGCAATGTTTATCTTCGAAAACTTTCGGAATCCTGGCACGTGGGCCCGAGGGTGATTTTACCGACTTTTCGAACATAGTTGGGAATTGTTATACAATAATTAATTATGAGTATTAGAGCATATTTTGATTCGATTGCATCATATTTGACTAGTTTTGGAGCGACGGGCATCAGTTTGAATTGTCGGAGCGGCCTTGGATCCGGTTATGGAATTTTGGAGCAAGGTAAGTCTCTTTTCTAACCTTTTAAGAGGGAATTAACCCCATAGGTGAATTAAATAAATGTTTGTACCTAATTGTGGGGGCTACGTACGTACGAGGTGATGAGAGTTCATACGTAACTACTATTATGCTATTGTCCGGGTAGTTAGGACCCGTATCATACTATACTTGGAATGTTTGTGCCCTTACTTGCTAATATAATCACTTAGTCATGATAGAAATTGATAAAAGAATTGTATAAGGTTAAATTCACTTACTTGAAGGTTTGTATGAGATATTTGACTGTAAATGAGAAACTTGTATTTTCTTGAAAATAATTATTATTTGTGGATCGGGCCGAGTGCCTCGGTAGTAAATAGATGCATCTATGGTTCGCGCCATTTGACCCTATCGCAGTGCACAGTTTAAATATTTGTTGGATCGGGCCGTACGACCTCGGTGTGATTTGCGCATGACTTAATTGATTGTTTTGGAACTATTGATAATTGATATGGCCTCATTGGCCGGGGATTTAAATTGTTAAAAGATGAAAATAAACTTGGAAATCCCCTATTAACAAGATAATTATTTACTTGCCTCATGTTATTGTGTTTACTGTTGCCTCACAAAATTCATAATTCATCATATCATTGGTATATTAATTATAGCCCATAGTAAGTGCCCGAGTCGACCCCTCGTCACTACTTCTTCGCGGTTAGGCGGGATACTTACTGGATACGCGTTGATTTACGTACTCATGCTACACTTGCTGCATATTTTTGTGCAGGCACACATATATTTAGCGGCTTTGTGGGCGCAGAGGCGCGGTTATGGCGGGGACTTAGGTGAGCTGCATTTTGTACGACGCTCCACAACCAACAGAGTCTCCTTCAGAGTATTTATATTTTCTTTTCTGTCCAAATTTGTATTCCGGACAGTTATTATATTTTATTTTGTTCCCTAGTATATGCTCATGCACTTGTGACACCGGATTTTGGTAAGATTATGGGATTATTCGTTATTGAAATTTGCGAAAAATATTATTATTTACTCTGTGAAGTTCATCATTTATTATTTAATTGAAGGAAATTTGTGATTTCAGAAATATAAAAATGAGAATTTACTAGTTATTGGTGTTGGCTTGTGTGACAGTGGTGTCCGGCGCCATCACAATCTTTCAAGGATTTTGGGTCGTGACACGAACTAACCATCCTCGCAAGTCATAAAATAGTTAAATGCACATACGAGGAGTCTTATTTAGGGGAATGGGGTTCTAGAAGGCAAAATGACCGGTTGGATCATTACAGAATGGTAAACGGCCGTTCAACTTTACAGGAACACTTGGATACGTATGTTGCGTGCATATTAGTAATTATTATTAAACTTTTATCTGATATATTACCAACAATTAAAAGTTCTTTACACACATTTTACTTATTTTATGAGAGTGCTAAAACTTGATCGTAACTTTCACATTTATTAATAAAACAAAAAGGACCGCTAAACCTAAAAAGTGTTCGACACTTTCTTAAAGTTGTATCATATAGATAGTAGTTATTAAAACGCAAATTCATGCTCTTTTGGTCAATATTTATTAGAATTAAAATAAAAAACAAAAAAATCATGGAGTAAAAGATATTGCATTAGAAATTGTATTTTTCCGTAATTGTGATTTTTGTGTGAATTGGTGAAAGTAATTTTAACGTTAAAAAATATAATTATATGACTATTTGTGAAATTTACTCTTTATTTTAACTCAATTCAGATTTCTTTCACTATTTTACCCCTTTGTTAGTTAGCTCTCCTCTACTACAACTCTTCATCCTATGAATCCTAGTGAGAGTTATTTTAGTATATGTTTGAATCGTGGCTGATTTACCAAAACAAAAAGCTTAATTATTTGACTTCAAAATCTTATATATTACTGAATTTTTTTATTGGATAATGGAAAATTTAAAATAATAAGAGAAGAAGTTGATAACTAAATAGAACTACATCCGAGAAGTGGGAATAGTACAAGTAAATAACGTGATTGGTTGTATGTTAGAAAAAGCTGACTTTTATAGTTTGAAGTATGTAATAAAAGCGAGTAATAAAATGGTAAAAGAAAGTCAATGAATTCATAGGTTAGGTTTCATATAATACTACTTAATGGTGTTTTACCTTGTAGTTGTATAAGATAATCAATTTAAAGTACTAAATATTAGGTTTTCCTACATATTAAATATAGAAAGATTTAAATATCTAAAAACAATTAATTATTTTTAGAGTCCAAAATATTAGGAAAGTAATATAAATACTAATTCTTTCTCTACTTTTATTTTTTTTATCTTTACTAATATAATATTAATTGGTTATAATCTTAGGACATAGAAGAATTCAAATCTACAATAAGTAATCGCTATTTTTTACTTAATATCAGTGGATATTTTTCATTTTTAGTATTGTTTATCTTTTACAAAACTATTTTGTTACATAATTCAATTAATAAAATAGTTTTCACAATATATTTAATATAATGATTTTACATATATAGTTCAAATAAGAAAGCATGTAATGCATAAAATTTAGTTAATTTAAAACTCATAAATATTAGGGAAAGACTTAAATTCTCGAGGAAAAAGGTAACGCTATTGATTAAAGACGTCCAAAATCAAACAAATAGATACTTTTGTTAACTATCGTATGGAAAGCTAATTACCTAATAGTTTAATAACAAACTTTGAATTGAATATCATAATAAGAATTTAAAAGTGCTTGCCTAGACTAAGGCTGGCATGTGGGCCGGGTCCGGTCCTAAATGGTTTGGTCCTAAGTGGGCCCAACCCTAATTTAAACGGGCCTGTGTGGGCCCGGGCTTCGCGGGCTTTTTGTTGGAACCTGCCCGGGACCGGGCCCACGAACTAGGCTAAGTAGGCCGGTCCCGGGCCTAAGTGGGCCCAACAGATATTTTTTATTTTTTAAAACGAATTTATAGAAGTTAGAGAAAAAAAAAATGGTAATAAAAATATCTAAGGCAATTCCTTGTAAATTATATTATAGAATTGTAACCTAAATTTTTTAATTCAAATTTAAAGACAAAAATATTGTAAAGAGATATTCAAAGCAATGCGTTATAATTTTATTATAGCATTAAAAACATATGGCAATATCTTTCTTAGTCTTCCTCCCCCCTATGGAATGAGTACAACAAGGTGCTAATACCACCATTGAGAAGAAAAAGAAACTAATCAAGATGTGACATACTACAAGTTACATATTAATTTTTGTTCATACAAGTTATATGGTATCTCTTACAAATTTCATAAATCCTTCAAGGTCCGGAGGAATTTTCATTGGTGGTGGCAATATTATGGCAAAATTGACTCTCGGTAAATCCTAATAAACTATTATCGCTATCAAGAATAGCAGGTGTAGGACGGGTAACAGGTTTGGGTCGGGGAGCCAGGGGAAGTGGAGGAGGAACAAATTGGCCACTAGATTCACCACTCTTGGATTTTTCTTTATTTTTACTAAATATTTTTTTTAGGAATAAGCCATCTTAATTAATCAAGCAATACAAAGTAAATAAAATAAACAAAACTATAATATTAAAACTTAAGAGTTGGAACGAGTTTACCAAATTGATGAACAACTTGTTGAAAATTAATTATCGTTGAAGACTTCAATTCACCAACTTCACAATTTTTCACAAACTGTAACAATAAAGTAAGCTATTATAGAAGAAAATTAGAGAGAGATTGAGAGAGATTTATGATTTTGTGAGAAAAATAAAAGAATGAGGAGGTATTTATAGTTAAAAATAGGAAACAAGTGTAATTATAAAAAGTTTGGGGTTAAAACAAAGTTGGGAGGGGGGAGGGGAGTTAAATGGCTATTTTGGCTGAGGACTACATTTTAAATGCCCCAACGGGCAGATTTTTTTTTAAAATTAGAGCCGTTGGGACCGTTTAGGCCCGCTAGGACCGGTCCGATCCCGGTCCCAAACGGTCCGGTCTCGCGGGCTTCGCACAAAGGACCGACCCACTTGTCAGGCCCGCCTTCCCTGGTCATGGTCTTAAACGGTTAGGACCGTTTAGGCCCACTGCCCATATGGGTCGCGGTCCTGTGCCGGTCCCGGTCCTGGACTGACCCACTTGCCAGGGTTAGCCTAGACTATGCATATCCGATTTTAAATACGAAATATATATTACCATATTTGTAAGTATAAATATATTTGCTTTTGAATTCCTAAATATTAGGGCAATTCAAATAAGGTAAGATTTTGCTTATTTACTATCCCAAAAATTAGCAAAATAATTAAATTAATAATCTAGTCCAAGGTAAATACTATTTAAAAGGGTAAAAAAGGCGAACGACATTTCGGTAAGGACGTTCGTGCTTTTAATATAGTACTAATTTTAGTGTACGTGCGTTGAACGTGTGCTTAGCGTCAATTAATAAAACATGTGTACAAGAAGAACATGTAAATCAAATTATCAAATGCTAAGTTTTAAAATGTCTACGTTAAGTTAATATTTTATAATAAGTAACTTGGTATATGGAGTGGTCATTTGCTTAAGTGAATACCCAAAAAAAGACAAATAATTAATGACAACTCACTTAGAATATATTTTTGTCTTCTAATATTTCATCCATGTTATTTAACGTTTGCACTTTTAAAAATTTGACTGTTAATGCTATACTGTAACAGATTTATATAATTAATTTCTAAAAGAATGATTTGATTTTTTTGCAAATTAGTTAAATTAAAGACTTTGTTGATTAATTAATTTAAGGACTTAATTATTTTTTCTTCGTTAAAGATAATAATTTTTTTTTTATGTTGATTCAAATCTTAATATTAGCTCATCCCAAGTTTTTAAATATTTAACTGTAATAGTAATTATTATCCAATTAAAATTCAATGTTAAGAGTAACAAAAAATCGTTATGACATATCACTTTTAGATTTTTATGTTAATACAACCATTAGTGTTATCGAATCTTACCAACACCTCTCTTCCTTTTGTATTTTTAAAATTAAAGTATTTTCTTAGTTAAGCTTGATACTTGAATTTTAAAATTGAAATTGATTAACTTTTTAGATCGTTGCGTTTGTGATTGCTAGATATTTCTTCTTACTTCCAATCATTATTTAATAACAAAAAATTAGTTGATACAAAAATTCCAAACATTAAAAAAGGAATTGAATTAATTTATTATTTAAAATAAATACTCGTAAACTTTGAAAAAGTACTCCTAAAACTGCAAAAAAAAAGAAGAGGAAAAATAAGAACTCCTAAACCAAGAAAAGGAAAAAGGACTACTAAACCTAATGTCACGATCCAATTCCATGTTAGGCCGTGATGGTGCCCAGCGACGTCGCCAGGCAAACCAACAGTGAGCAAACTGTGTGATTTCTCCTTTTTAAAAGATTTTTTTCCCCAAGAAATCTAACTTTCTTTAAATTTACAAGATTTAAGAAGTAATAGATTTAAAAATAAATAACACGAAAGCTAATATGTGCAATCATGGCCATGAAATGAAACCAAAACCAAGAGTCTACTAGTGTGTGTGCCAAGACCTAGTGTCACAAGAGTATGGGCTACTAGTAGAATATACAAAAGATTTACTACTCTACTGTGTGAAATAAAATAGACAGAACAATAACAACAGAAAGACTTTGGCTGTTGCGGAACGGCTCGGAAAGGCAGCTCAGTATGTAGTCTCGTACCAGGAGTTAAGCGTATGCGCTGGACTGATATCCAGATGCACCTGCCTCAGATCCTGCACATCAAGTGCAGAAGTGTAGCGTGAGTACATAAACAACGTGTACCTAGTAAGTATCTAGTCTAACCTCGAAGAAGTAGTGATGAGGGATTGACTTCGACACTTACTGTGGGCCAACAATATAAAAATATAAATTTCTAATAAAACATGATACATAAAAATGATAATAGAACTCCGAGCAGGAAGCAAATAAACAGTTCCTTTTATCGCGAGTAGGAACCAAGTCATTTCCCTCATCTAATCATTTCACCTCTCAACCCTATGAAACAATATTAAATATATAGGAGGGGCTTCCAATATCTTTACGCACGAATTATGCCGTGGACGTACGGCCCGATTCAAATATACATATACATATAATGTGCATTATCGAGGGTCGAACGACACGAACCATAGATGCATCTATTAACCTGCCGAGGCGAACGGCCCGCTCCAATGAGAGTAGTAAAAATTTACCCCGCTCGCGGAATATACTTGCAACGCGGTTGAACATAGATTTTCTCAATTATCATAATATCTCTCAATTCTTTTCGAAATAAGAAATTCAACTAGAAGCTTCTAAAGTATTGAAATCCTTAACCTCAGCTTTATACTAGACAATTAGTAAGCATAAATAAGCAGCGGTATCAACAAAGTATGTTATGAACCTAAATCTACCCGGACATAAGCATGAATAGTAGTTACGCACGGACTCTCGTCACCTCATGCGTACGTAGACCCCCTCCCCACAAACAGAAGTACATATTGATTAAGTTCACCTATGGGGTTAATTCCCTCTTACAAGATTAAAAAAGAGATTTACCTTGCCTCAAAGCATACTTTACGGTCCAAAATTATGCTTAAACCCTCGATTTTATGTCAAACAATCCAAAGCTAATCAAACAGTAAATAAACTAGTCAATACATTCTCAAAAGTTCGTATTCCAACTATTAAAGAGGTTACCCAACCCTGAATGTAAGATTCCTAAAATTCACCCCCGGCCCCGCGTGCCCGGATTCCGGAATACTTTGAAGAAAGTTGTTACCAATTTCGTGGTCAAATCCCCTTTTTATCAAAAACCTAGGTTTTCATCTAAACCCTTGATTTTACCAAATTTTTATATGTTAATCTACCCATAATCTATGTATCTAACTCATGTTGTGTAGAAATTACTTACCTCAAAGTGTTAGGTAAAAACCCCCATTCCAAGAGCTCTAAAATCGCCCAAGAGATGAAAGAAAATGAGTTAATGGCCTATGTCGCGCATTTAATAAGGCTGTGTACAGGTTGCAGATGTCGCATTTGCGACACCTGGTTCGCAAATGCGACAAACTCATCGCAAATGCGAACCTGGGCTCCCACTGCCAAGGTCACAAATGCGACCAAAGTGTCGAAAATGCGAACACTGCCCAGCTCATGCTTCTTCGCAATTGCGAAGCCTTCCTCGCAAATGCGAGGTTCGCAAATGCGAATAAATTCTCGCATTTGCAAGACCTGCAACAGCTACCAAGAAACACCAGAAAAACTGAAGTTTTTCTCATCCTCCTGAACGTCCAGAACTCATCCGAGCCCTCGGGGCTCCACACCAAATACCCACACAAGTCTAATAACATCATACAAACTCACTCGAGCTATCGAAATACTAAAATAACATAAAAAATTATGAATCGGATGCCAAAACGCATGGATTAACTGATGAACTCAAAAACTTTTAAAAATACTTCCGCGCGTCCGATTCGTATCAAATCAACTCGGAATGATGCTAAATTTTGCGTGCAAGTTTTAAATCATCATACGAAACTATTCCCAATCTCGTAATTCCATTTGGACCTTGATATCACCAAAACTTATTCCAAACCATATTTAAAGAACTTCAAAAACCTTCAAGGAACCGATTTCACTATTTGGCACCGAAACGCTCCCGGGTCATCCAAAATCCGATCCGAATATACGCCCAAGTCCGAAATTATCATACGAACCTATTGGAACTTTCAAATCCCGATTCCGAGGTCGTTTGCTAAAATGTTGACCGAAGTCAAACTTAGCCTTTTTGCCAACCTTAAGGAACCAAATGTTCCAATTTCAACCCAAACCCTTCCAAATCCCGAACTAATCATCCCCGCAAGTCATAAAATAGTAAAAGCATATACGGGGAGTCTTATTTAGCAAAACAGGATTTGGAAAAGCAAAACGACCGGTCGGGTCGTTACATTCTCCACCTCTTAAATAAACTTTCGTCCTCGAACGAGTCTAGAATCAGACCTGGAGTGCTGAATAAGTGTGGATATCTGCTCCGCATGTCTTCCTCGGCCTCCCAAGTCGCTTCCCCGACTGGTTGGCCCCTCCACTGGAATTTTACCGCAGAAATCTTCTTGGACCTCAACTGGCGAACCTGTCTATCAACAATGGCAACTAATTCCTTTTCATAACCCAAGCTCTTATCTAGCTAAACTGTGCTGAAGTCTAACACATGTGACAAGTCGGCATGATACCTTCGGATCATAGACACGTGAAAAATCGGATGAACTCCCGATAGACTGGGAGGCAAGGCTAGATCGTAAGCAACCTCCCCAATTCGTCTCAACACCTCAAATGGGCCTATAAATCTTGGGCTCAACTTGCCCTTCTTCTCAAATCTCATGATTCCCTTCATCGGCAAAACCTTCAAGAGAACTTTTTCACCCACTATAAATGATAAACCACGCTCCTTCTGATCTGCGTAACTCTTCTATCTGGACTGTGTTGTACGAAGTCGCTCCTGAATCAACTTTACTTTTCTAAAGCATCCTTCACCAAATCAGTACCATATAACTTAGCCTCACCGGGCTCAAAATATCCGATGGGCAAACGACATCGCCGACCATACAAAGGCTCAAATGGAGCCATCTTGATGCTGGATTGGTAACTATTGTTATAAACAAACTCGGCCAAAGGCAAGAAACGATCCCAATAACCTCCGAAGTCAATCACACATGCCCTGAGCATATCCTCCAAAATCTGAACTGACCGCTCCGACTGCCTGTTGGTCTGCGGATGAAAGGTTGTGCTGAGCTCTACACGGTTCCCCAATTCACTCTGTACTGCTCTCTAGAAATGTGAAGTAAAATGAGGGCCTCTATTTGATATGATGGAAATTGGCACACCGTGCAACCGAACTATCTCCTGAATATAAATCTGGGCCAACCTCTCTGAAGTATACGTAGTCACAACCGGAATGAAGTGTGACGACTTGGTCAACCTGTCGACAATGACCCAAACTGCATCGAACTTCCGCAAGGTCCGCGGCAACTCAACTATGAAATCCATAGTAATGTGCTCGCACTTCCACTCAGGTATAGTCATCTGTTGGAGTAGGCCACCTGGCCTCTGGTGCTCATACTTAACCTGCTGGCAATTTAGGCACCTAGCTACATACTCAACTATGTCTTTCTTCATCCGCCGCCACCAATAATGCTGCCTCAGGTCGCAATACATCTTCGTAGCACCTGGGTGAATGGAATATCGAGAACTGTGTGCCTCCTCTAAAATCCTCTCCCTCAAGCCATCGATATTAGAAACACATAGACGACCCTGGAGTCGCAGAACACCATCCTCGCAGATAGTAACCTCTTTAGCACCACCCTGTAGTACAGCCTCTCTGAGGACCAACAAGTGCGGATCATCAAGCTGTCGAGCCTTGATCTTCTCTAATAGTGAAGACTGGGCAACGACGCATGTAAGAACTCGACAGGGCTCTGAAATATCCAGCCTCACAAGTCTATTGGCCAAAGACTGAATGTCCAAGGCTAGTGGCCTTTCCTCCGTTGAGATGAAGGCCAAGCTACCCATACTCTCTGTTTTTCTGCTCAAGGCATCCGTGACTACATTCGCCTTGCCCGGATGATAAAGAATGGTGATGTCATAATCCTTCAGTAACTCAAGCCATCTGCGCTGCCTCAAATTGAGATCCCATTATTTGAACAAATGCTGCAACCTGCGATGATCAGTGTAAAGCTCACAGGACACCCCATAAAGATAATGCCTCCAGATCTTAAGAGCATGAAAAATCGCGGCCAAGTCCAAAAATCGTGCACAGGATAATTCTTCTCATGGGGCTTCAGCTGACGTGAAGCATATGCAATAACTTGCCCCTCCTGCATCAATACACAACCTAAACCAACGCGTGAAGCGTCGCAATACATAGTATACATCCCCGAGCCGGAAGGTAACACTAGAACTGGTGTTGTAGTCAAAACTGTCTTGAGCTTCTGAAAGATCGCCTCGTAATCGTCGGACCAACGGAACGGAGCATCCTTATGGGTTAATCTAGTTAAAGGTGCTGCAATAAATAATAAGCCCTCCACAAACCAGCGATAATAACTTGCTAACCCCAAGAAGCTACTGATCTCAGTCGCCGTAGTAGGACGAGGCCAACTCTGAACTGCCTCAATCTTCTTGGGATCTACCTTAATACCCTCGCCTGATACAACATGCCCCAAGAATGCTATAGAATCTAGCCAAAACTCACACTTGGAGAACTTAGCATATAGCTTCTGTTCCCGCAAGGTCTGAAGCACCACTCTCAAATGATGCTCGTGCTCCTCCATGCTACATGAGTAGATCAAAATGTCATCAATGAAGACAATGACAAACGAGTTATTGTATGGCCTGAACACCATGTTCATCAAATCCATAAACGTTGTTGGGGCGTTAGTCAAGCCGTAGGACATCACTAGAAACTCATAATGGCCATATCTAGTACAGAAAGCAGTCTTCGGAACATCCGAGTCCTGAATCTTCAACTGATGGTACCCCGATCTCAAGTTGATCTTAGAGAACACCCTAGCACCCTGCAACTGGTCAAACAAATCATCAATACACGACAACGGGTACTTGTTCTTAATGGTAACTCTGTTCAACTGGCGGTAATCAATGTACATCCGCATAGTCCTATTTTTCTTCTTCACAAATAATACTGGTGTACCCCAAGGTGATACACTTGGTCTGACGAACCCCTTTGCTAGTAACTCCTCAAGCTGCTCCTTCAACTCTTTCGGAGCCATACAGTACGGTGGGATAGATATAGGCTGGGTACCTGGAGCCAAGTCAACACAAAAGTCGATATCACGATCTGATGGCATGCCTGGAAGATCAAAAGGAAACACATCCGAAAACTCCCGGACTACGGGCACTGAATCAATCACCGGAGACTCTACGGTAGTATCCCCGACATAAGCTAGATAAGCCAAACACCCCTTCTTAACCATATGTCGAGCCTTCAGAAAAGAGATAACCCGACTAGATGCACTGACAGACGAACCGTTCCACTCCAATCTAGGCAACTTTGGCATCGCCAAGGTAACAGTCTTGGCATGGCAATCAAGGATAGCGTGATATAGGGATAGCCAGTCCATGCCTAGTATAACCTCAAAGTCGGTCATATCAAGCAACAGAAGATCCGCTCTAGTCTCGTATCCACAGAATATGACCACACAGGACCGATAGATCCGATCCACAACAACAGAATCGCCCACATGAGTGGACACATAAATAGGAGTACCCATGGACTCATGAGGAATATCCAGGAAATGAGCAAACAGAGATGATACATACGAATAGGTAGACCCTGGATTGAATAGTACCGAAGGATCCCTACCGCAGACAGAAATAATACCTATGATCATGGCATCTGAGGCCACTGCATCTGGTCTGGCCGGGAAAACATAGAATCTGGCTGGAGCACCACCTGGCTGGCTTCCGCCTGCCTGACCTCCACCTCTAGAACGACTCCTACCCACCTGCCCTCCACCTCTGGGAGGCCGGATAGCTGGTGCGGCTACTGGTGCTGAAATCATGGGCTGCTGACTCTGCTGCACTGCCTTGCCCCGAAGTCTGTGACAAAATCTCTTTATGTGGCCAGGGTCCCCGCACTCATATCTGATGTCCTGAAGTCTGACCCTGATGGCCTGAATACCTACTGGAAGAACCCTGAATAACTGATGGACGATAAGAACTCTCCGGCATAGCACTGAAATAGGGTCACACTGGAGCACCCCGAGGAGGCGGCGGTGCTGGATATGTGGGCATGCTGGGCTGACCCCTCGTGAACTGCCCACTGCCCCCATCCGGGGCACCTCTAAACTCTCCGAAATAACGGACCCTCTTGTCCTGCTGCATCTGCTCTCTACCCCTCTGACGGTAACCCTCAATCCTCCGAGCTATCTCTACTACTAGCTGATAAGAAGTCCCCATCTTAACCTCCCGGGCCATAGTAGCCTGAATACCTGAGTGCAACCCCGCAACAAACCTTCGCACTCGCTCCGCCTAAGTAGGAAGTATCATAAGTGCATGGCGAGATAACTCAGAGAATCTCGCCTCATAATCGGTCACTGACATTTGACCCTGTTGGAGTTGCTCAAACTGAAACCGCAACTCTTCTCTCTGAGAGGGTGGAATATACATGTCCAAGAATAGGCGTGTAAACTGGTCCCAAGTCATGGGAGGAGAACCTGCTGGTCTGCCAAGAAGATAAGACTTCCACCATCTACGAGCTCTGCCCTCCAGCTGAAAGGTAGTGAAATCCACCCTGTGAGACTCCAATATGCTCATGTTGTGCAGTCTATCCCTGCACCTATCAATGAAGTCCTGGGGATCCTCATGTCGCTCACCCCCGAAGACAGGAGGGTGAAGCCTGGTCCATCTATCTAGAAGCTTCTGCAGCTCGCTGGTCGCAGTTGGTCTAGGCTCAGGTGCCATTGCTGCAACTGGTTGGGCACCGCCTACGGGTAGTGCACTCGGGGTCTGATATACTGCAGCTACGTGCCCAAGAGCCTGAGCAGTAGGGGTCTGTGCTCCCCCTCCTGCCTGAGATGTGGCTGGGTCTGCTGGAAATAAACCAGCCTGGGTCATAGAATCCATGAACCGTAGCATACGGCCCATGACCTCCTGAAAGCCCGGTGCTGACATGAAATCGACTGGGGCTGGCTCTGCTGCGGGCACCTCGCCCTGCTCCTCAATAATGGGATCCTCCACTGAATCCGCTGGTGGTGCAACTGGGGCAACTCTAGGACGTCCTCTCTATCTGATATGATGGAAATTAGCACACCGTGCAATCGAACTATCTCCTGAATATAAATCTGGGACAACCTCTCTGAAGTATACGTAGTCACAACAAGAATAAAATGTGCCGACTTGGTCAACATGTCAACAATCACCCAAACTGCATCAAACTTTCTCAAGGTCTGCGGCAACCCAACTACAAAGTCCATAGTAATCCGTTCCCATTTCCATTCTGGTATAGTCATCTGCTGAAGTAGGCCACCTGGCCTCTGGTGCTCATATTTAACTTGCTGGCAATTTAGACACCTAGTTACATACTCAACTATGTCCTTTTTCATTCGTCGCCACCAATAATGCTGCCTCAAGTCACGATACATCTTCGTAGTACCTGGATGAATAGAATACCGAGAACTGTGTGCCTCCTCCAGGATCTTTTTCCTCAATTCATCCACATTAGGAACACACAGACGATCCTGGAGTCGCAAAACACCATCCTCACCAATAGTAACTTCCTTGGCACCACCTCGTAGCCACACAAGTTTGTTGGAAAAGGACTGGATATCCAAAGCTAATGGCCTCTCTTCTGCTGAAATGAAAGCCAAACTACCCATACTCTCTGCCTTTCTACTCAAGGCGTTTGCAACTACATTTGCTTTACCTGGATGATATAGGATAGTAATATCATAATCGTTTAGTAATTCCAACCATCTACGTTGCCTCAAATTTAGGTCCCTCTGCTTGAACAAATGTTTCAATTATTTCAATTCTTTCGGAGTCGTGCGATACGGTGGGATAGATATAGGCTGGGTATCTGAAGCCAAGTCAATACAAAAATCAATATCACGATCAGGTGGAATACCTGGAAGATCTGAAGGAAATACATCGGAGAACTCCTGAACTACTGGAACTGAATCAATAGCCGGAGTCTCTGCAGTAGTATCCCGTACATAAGCTAGATAAGTCAAACAACCCTTCTCAACCATGTGTTGAGCCTTTATAAAAGAAACAACCCGATTAAATGAACTAACCGATGAACCTTTCCACTCCAGCCTAGGCAAAGAAGGAATAGCTAAGGTAACAGTTTTGGCATGACAATCTAGAACAAAATGATATGGAGATAACCAGTCCATACCCAGAATAATTTCTAAATCGATCATCTCGAGTAATAAGAGATCTGCTCTAGTTTTATAACCACAGAATGTAATAATACAAGACTGGTAGATCTGGTTCACAATAACAGAATCGCCTACAGGAGTGGACACATAAACAGGAGTACTCAAGGACTCACAAGAAACACCCAGGAATGGAGCAAATAGAGATGACACATATGAATACGTGGATCCTGGATCAAATAATACTGAGGCATCTTTGCCGCAAACAGAAATAATACCTGTAATCACAGCATCTAAGGCCTCTACATCTGGTCTAGTCGGAAAAGCATAGAACCGAGCTGGAGCACTAACTGGTTGGCCTCCGCCTGGATGACCTCCACCTCTAGGATGGCCCCTACCCACCTATCCTTCACCTCTTGGTGGTCGGACTACTGGTGGAGCAACTGGTCCGGTAAGCATAGGCTGCTGACCCTGCTATACTGGTCCACCCCAAAGCCTAGGGAAAAACCACTGCATGTGATTGGGATCCCCGCACTCATAACAACTCTTCGTTGCGATGGGCTGTTGACTAAGAGTCTGGCCCTGGGGACCTGAATACCCACTGGGAGGACCCTGAATAGCTGGTGGGCGGTAGGAACTCTCTGGAATAGCACTAAGATAAGGTCACACTGGAGCACCTTGAGGAGGTGGTAGTGCTGGAAATGGGGATCTGCTGGACTGCCCCCTCACGAACTGACCTCTGCCCCCAGACGGAGCACCTCTAAACTCTCCAGAGTAACTGAACCGCTTATCTCTCATAATCTTCTCTCGACTCCGCTGATGCACACCCTCAATCCTCCGGGCCATCTCCACAACTCGCTCATAAGAAGTACCCATCTCAACCTCTCGAGCCATAGTGGCCTGAATACTAGTATGTAAACAGGCTACAAACCTCCGCACTCTCGACTCCGCTGATGCACACCCTCAATCCTCCAGGCTATCTCCACAACTCGCTCATAAGAAGTACCCATCTCAACCTCTCGAGCCATAGTGGCCTGAATACTAGTATGTAAACAGGCTACAAACCTCCGCACTCTCTCCGCCTCAGTAGGGAGTATCATAAGTGCATGGCGAGATAATTCAGAAAACCTTGCCTCATATCAGTCACTGACATCTGACCCTGCTGGAGCTACTCAAACTAAAACCACAACTCTTCCCTCTGGGAGGGTGGAATATACTTGTCCAGGAAGATACGGGTGAACCTGTCCCAAGTCATGGGAGGAGAATTTGTTGGTCTACCAAGAACATAAGACTGCCACCATCTACGGGCTCTGCCCTCTAGCTGGAAAGTAGCAAAGTTTACCCTATAAGACTCCAATATTCTCATGTTGTACAGTCTATCCTTGCACCGATAAATGAAGTCATGTGGATCCTCATGTCGCTCACCCCCAAAGACAGGAGGATGTAGTTTAGTCTATCTGTCCAATAGTTTTTTAGGATCGGCGGCTACAGCTGGGATGAGCTCAGGTGTAGCTGCTGCCACTGGCTGGGCTCTACCCACGGGTAGTGCACCCTGGGCCAGTTGTCTGTCCATGAGCCTGCGCGGTAGGGGTTTGTGCTCCCCCGCCCGCCTGAGAAATGGCTGGGTCTACCGAAAATAAACCGGCCTGAGTCATATTGTCCATGAATCGCAGCATACGACCCATGACATCCTGAAATTCCGGTGCAGATATGAAATCCACCGTAGCTGGCTCTGCCACAGGCACCTCATCATGTTCCTCAAAAATGGGGTTCTCTGCTGGACCCACTGGCAGCTTAACTGGAACAATTCTGGGACATCCTCACCCTCTACCACGGGCTGGAGCCCTCCCTCGGCCTCGGCCTATGCCTCGGCGCAACTGGGGGAGTAGCTCCTCCCTGGTCTGGAACTTCATTCGAACGCGTTCTCACCATCTATGAGAGAATAAGAGAAGTATATTTAGTACTACATTAATTGCCCAATGGAATATGAAGAAAAGTAATTTCCTAACACCCTATAGCATCTCGAAGATAAGTACAGACGTCTCCGTACCGATCCGCAAGACTCTATTAGGTCTGCTCATAACTTGTGAGACCTACGTGAACCTAGTGCTCTGATACCATATTGTCACGACCCAATTTCACCTATAGGTCGTGATGGCGCCCAATACTACGGCTAGGCAAGCCAACTTAATAAATCAAACATTCATTGACAAAATTTAAAACCAAGAGAAATAATAAAACCCAAATTCTACCAATGTGTGTGCCAAGACATGGTGTCACAAGTGTATGAGCATCTAGTAGATTATACAAAATCTCAAATACTATCTGAAATAAAAATAGACAGAATAAAAAATACAAAAAGAGACACTAGTAGCTGTAGAACGACTCAGAAAGTGCAGCTCACCACTATGCCCCTAGCTAACGTGGGTGTAAGACAATAGGTCCTCCACTAGTACTTGCCTCAGGTCCTGCACAAAAATATGTGCAGCAAGTGCAGTATGAGTACGAAAACAACGTGTACCCAGTAAGTATCAAGTCTAATCTCGAAGTGGTAGAGACGAGATAGCCGACTTTGACACTCACTATGGGTCAATAATAATAATTAAAATACAACTAGGATATTTAACTCAACATGATTTATATAATTTAAAATAATTTATTTAATCAGCAAAAATAATCAAATTCCTTAAAATGCAACAATTCTCAATATATTAATTAAATTCCTTCCATTCAAATAACTTTCGATTTATCAATTAAATATCATTTACAAGAATAATAATTAATTCTTTAACAAGCAAGAATAATAATTTATTAAATTCCAAGGATTTTCTAATTTATCAATTATCTTCGCAAGCTGAAATAAATTATTAAAGTATCGTGCGATTATTATTATTAAGCACGATTTCTGCCGAGGACGTACGACCCGATCCAGAGTATCGTGTACACTGCCGAGGGACGTGCGTCACGATCCATAGATGCATCTATCCTGCCACGGCGTTCGGCCCGCTCCACAAGAAAAGAGAACATTTTCTTATGTACCTCCGAAAAGAGATTATTTTTATTATAAGATAAATTCGGAAGGAGAATAATTTATTTTTTGCAATTAATTGATTTAAACAGAAAATCAAGCATATGAGATTTTCATTCTTTAATATCTTTATCTAATAATTCACAATATATTCATATATATCAATTAATATTAATTAATCAAGGAATATAATTTATACAAGTATTTCATGCTTTAAGTCCTAAACTACCTGGACTTTAGCATTTATAGTAGCAACGCACAGACTCTCGTCACCTCATGCGTACGTAGCCCCCGCAATTAGCAACAATATTTAATTTAATCCCTATGGGGTAATTCCCCCTCACAAGATTAGACAAGAGACTTACCTCGTCTCAAAGTTCACTTTTCGATTATCGTATCGCGTAAAATTCTCGATTCGATGCCGAAAAATCCGAAACTATCCAAAAGTTATATAAAATAATTAATATACGTTCAATAATTCAAAATTCATCTATTAAATAAATTACCCTATCAGAAATGGTAAAATTTCTAAAATTCACCCCGGGCTCACGTGCCCGGATTCTGGAAATTTTCGGATGGAAACGTTACCCATAATCTCAAAAACTCAAATATATAATTTCTACCTAATTCCATAACTATTTTCGTGGTTAAAATCTCATTTTTATAAAAATCTAGATTTTTTACCTAAACCTTTAATTTCTAAGATTTACTAGTTATAATCTACTTATAATCTATGTATTTAACTTAAGGGGTGTAGAATTAACTTACCTCCAAGTTGTTAGTTGAAAACCCCTCTCAAAAGCTCTTAAATCGCCCGAAATGGAGGAAACAATGGGCTCAAAATGTCTGAGCCCCGACCTTTTAACCATTCTATCCAACAGGCATTTCCGCACCTGTGACTTTCGCACATGCGGAAAAGCCTCGCAGATGCGAGCTTAGCTTGACTGCCCAGTTTCCGCATCTGCGCTCTTTTTCTCGCACCTGCGCATTCGCAGGTGCGCCCGAGATTTCGCACCTGCGATGGCAGGCCTCCCTTCCCTTTTCACTTCTGCGCGTAAACCTTGCATTTGCGAGAGTCGCACCTGCGGCTGTCCAAGCGCAGGTGCGAACGTACCAGAAGCATAATGCTTCACCTCCTCTTCAAAACTTCAAGATTGATCTGAGCCTCGTCCGGTTTACACTCGGGGCCCCGCCCGAACATACCAACAGGTTTAAAATCATAAAACGGATTCGCTCGAACTCTCGGAACGCGTAAAACAACATCAAATCTAATAATCATACCCTAAACCAAATTGATTCAAACATAAGAATTTCAAATTTTTCAATTTACTTCCAATGCGCCGAAATATACTTAAACTACTCGGAATGACACGAAAATTTGCATGCAAGTCTTAAATCACTATACGGAACTATTCCCAAACTCGAAATTCCAAGCGGACTTCAATTACTCAAAATCCTACTCCAAACCAAATTTAAAAAATTTTAAACCTTCAAATAGTTGATTTTTACTATTAATCGTCAAAACGCTCCCGGATTATCCAAAACCCGTTTCGGACATACGCCCAAGTCCAAAATTATCATACGAACCTGTTGGAACCGTCAAATCCCGATTCCGGGGTCGTTTTCTCAAAATATTGATCGAAGTCAAACTTGTCCATTTAAAGCTAACTTAAGGAACCAAGTGTTTCGGTTTCAATCCAAACACTTTCAAATCCCGAACTAACTATCCCCGCAAGTCATAAATCATCAAAAGTACATACGAGAAGTTTTATTTTAGGGAACGAGGTTTTAAAAATTAAAATGATCGATTGGGTCATTACATCCACCAGGTTGAAAGCGGAAAGATATCAAAGGTTATTTTCACTAAAAGGCCTTCATCCTCTATGAGCATATCAGAGTATAACAATTAACACAATCTCATTATAATGCAAGCTAATATTCGATTTTCATCTGGTGACAAAGCCTCTCTTAAGGGGTCCTAAACACTGGAACCAGGATGTCATCTACTCCCAACGCAACCACCATTGGACATTTTTGAATAACATACGCTTTGACTTAAAAGATCACATTCCCTTTTAGTGGCTTCAAAACACTTTTTAGGGGTCCTAAACACTAGAACCAGGACGTCATCTACTCCCAAACATCATTGGACATTTTTGAATAACATATGCTTTGACTTTAAAGATCATATTTACTTCACTTTCCTATACCGAAAATGCAAAGTGGTATAGTCAGGGATTTCCTCTCCTTTACCCATCCCCTTTGGCTAGCAGAAGCCTAAGAATGCAAGCTTCATTAAAGAAGCCAACACTGACATATCACAGAAATATTTTTTTAGAGCAAAAATCAGAGATCGATGTAAGGAAACAAACTTGCAGCTTCTAAAGTAACAATACGCTCCACAATAAGACTTTATTGATAGCTAATCACTCATTAGTTAGGTTCATATCACTGAGAGTTAGTTTAGGGATATTAGTTGTATTCAAAATTTCTAGAAGTTACATTGGGGATATTTTCTTTTTTGTTTTCCCTAATTTCTTGGAATTTCTCTATTTTTTGCTACTATACGTACTACAACTTCAAACAATTGTATAGTCCAGAAAGGTCGGAATACAAGGAACAATCTGAACATCCACAGATTCGTATTGCTAAAATACAAAAGAAACAACAGATATAACAATTTCGCATACTACAACTTCAAACAGGTAGGAAAGTAAAGAACAATTTGAACATCTACAGATTCGTACTGCATAAAGACAAAAGAACAACAGATATACCAACTTCACACACTACACATACTACGACAAACAGGTAGGAAAACAAAGAACAATTTGAACATTTAGAGATTTGTATTGTTAAAAGACAAAAGAAACAACAGATATACTAACTTCACATACAACACATACAACTTCAAATAGGTAGGAAAACAAAGAACAATTTGAACATCTACAAATTCGTATTGCTAAAAGATAATAGAAACAACAGATACTCCAACTTCGCATGCTACAACTTCAAACAATTGTATAGCCCAAAAGAGTAGGAGAAACAAAACAATTTGAATATCTTCAGATTCTTACTGCTAAAGACTAAGAACAACATATAGTCCAATTTCAGTCTATAATCCAAAAAGAAACTTAATCCAAAACCAAAGATCTCGGGTCAGCGTAAATGTCTGACAATTGACGGTACCTTTTAACTTTTTCTATTTTCAGCTCCTCAATCAATTCAGCTTTTTCTAATTCCAGCTTCTCTTTTTCTAGTTTCAACCTCTCAACTTCTTGCTCGAGCTCAATTTATCGTACCATATCTTCAAGAACTGGAGGCCAATCAATAGATGCATCCTAAATACGGAAGTGCTCGGTAACAGCATTCTCAGTTAGCTTGTCAGCTCGCGCCTTCCAATCTTCAGCTTGAATTTTTAGATCTTTAATTTCTCTGTAGAAAAAAAAGAGATTAGAAACGCTTACTCATAAACCCTGATCCTGAACCGACCCTAACTCCCAAAGAAAATCAAAGACTAACAACTAATCACAAAGCCTAACCCTAACACCTTAATTTAATACCAGGCGCATCCGTCAACTGAATCATTGTTAAGATAATTTCAAACAAGCGATTCTCTATCCTTAATTTCTCTTTAGAAAAAAAAAAAGAAAGAAAACAAGAGATTAGCAACTCTTACTCACAAGCCCTGACCCAACTGACTCAAAGAAAATCAAAGATTAGCAATTAATCACAAATCCTAACTCTAACCCCTTAATTTAATACCAGGCGCATCCGTCAACTGAATCCTTGTTAAAGTAACTTCAAACAAGTGATTCTCTATCCGTCATTTCTCTTTAGAAAAAAAAAATAAAAAAAAAAAGAGATTAGCAACTCTTACACATAAACCATGATCCTGAACCGACCCTAACTCCCATGGAAAATCAAAGATTAGCAATTAATCACAAATCCTAACTCTAACCCCTTAATTTAATACCAGGCGCATCCGTCAACTGAATCCTTGTTAAAGTAACTTCAAACAAGCGATTCTCTATCCGTCATTTCTCTTTAGAAAAAAAAACAAACAAAAAAAAGAGATTAGCAACTCTTACACATAAACCATGATCCTAAACCGACCCTAACTCCCATGAAAAATCAAAGATTAGCAATTAATCACAAATCCTAACTCTAACCCCTTAATCTAATACCAGACACATTCGTCAACTGAATTCTTGTTAAGGTAATTTCAAACAAGCGATTCTCTATCCGTAATTTCTCTTTAGAAAAAAAAAAAAAAAAAAAGAGATTAGCAACTCTTACTCACAAATCCTGATCCTGACCTGACCCTAACTTCCAAAGAAAATAAAAAATTAGCAATTAATCACAAACTCTAACTGTAACCCCTTAATTTAATACCTGGCGCATCCGCCAACCGCATCCTTATTATGAAAAGTAATTTCAAACAAGCGATTCTGTATCCATTCTTGCTTCCGGTCATCAGCAATTTCGTCCAGTTTATCTTTCAATGTTTCTTGGGAACCGAAAAATTCGCATAGCTCGTAGAAATGCTTCTGTTCGGACCGAGTAAAAAATCTGCCCAGAGTACATTCACTTTGGCACTTGGACTTCGCACTTTGCAATGAGCAGGGAAAGCATAAAGACTCTTCTTTGGAAGATGAAGATGCCATGGATGATTTGGAGTCGACAAAATTTGGGTAAAGACTCTTTCCAAACTCTTTCAAATTTGGAAAGAGTCCTTTATATAGTACCCGGAGGATCAACGGTCCTTTAAATTTGCTCAAGTTAGACACCGTTGGTCGCTCATGGAATTTTTTTCTGTTTTAACGGGAAAGAGCTAGTCAGTAACGGCAACTCTTATTTCTTAACGGAAATTGCTATGCCCAGTGAAACCTTTTTTTCTTTTCTTTTTTTGGGAATGCCCAATGAGAAGTTCACTCCCCAACTTCTCCAACTTCTTTGATTTAAATAGCTGTCAGCTTAATAAAATAACCGATTTAATATATTTTTTTAAAATTTTTTGCAATTTTAATATAATTTTATTTTTATTTTTATTTTATTAATTTATAAAATAGTAAAATTAAAGATTTGTGAGTCTTATATTGTCTCAGGCCTTACGCATCATTCGGTTTAGCTAAAGTGCTTCGGCTCACGTCTATGCCTTTAAACCATCCATTCTAACAAAAGAACAAAATTGCATATATTTAGTTTCTTTTTTCTTCTGTTAAAAATTGCAGATTTCTTAGGCATAATATCTCGAAACCCTCTAAACTAGATGATTTGGTGCACACCTAAACTATTTTTATTCCTAATAACCTTGAATTTAACATTTTGATAGCCTTCACTCCCTGAATGACCTTAGCCTAAGGAGGTACGATATACTCGCTATTACATAATTTTTTTTCATGTTTTAGTTTTGAATAATAAAATATATATATTTACCTTTTTAAATTTATTTGGCTAAAAATAAGAAAAAATTCATCGTTGAAATAAATAGTTGTTGCGTCTAAAGAAGAAATGAATAGAAAACTGTTTAAGCTCCATTATTTTGGATAAAACTTTATTTGGCTAAAAATAATGGAGCTCTTGCCCAGTTCTTTTTTTTTTGTGGGCAGATTTCGCACGAAAAAGGCAATTACACAGTTAAAATAAGCATCTTGCATCTACAAAAAAAAAAATGGGTCAATTGGTTTTGTGGCTCTTTACAAACTTGTTTTTAATTTTATGACCTTGCCTCTTTTTTTACACATGTGAGATTTACTTTTACACGTAAAAGATCTGTATTTTACATATAAGAGATCTAAAAATGTCATTTTCTTAAATTATAAATTGTAAAGGAACATGAAGGTAAACCAAATTTAGGGGTAATTAGGGCTAATGCCAAAAGTGTCAAATTTAGGGGTAATTAGGGGGAAAAATAGTTAGTATGCACGTAATAAAAGATGTCTAAGTTTTAAAGGTATTATCTATCTATATCTATACTATATTAAAAGCACGAAGGTCATTAACGAAATATCGTTCGTCTTTTTTACCCTTTAAAAATAAGTTTCACACTAGGTAAAATAGTTATTTTGTTATTTTTCTAATATTTAGCAATAGACATCAATTATTTTTCCTAATATTTAGGAATTCGAAATCAACTAAATTTTGTGTAATTATGAACCTTCCTTATTTAAAAAAAAATAACACAAGGACTGTAAAATAAAATAGGAATATAATAGCTTAATGAAATACAGTCTCCATGCTCCATATGTTTTCTTCATTAGTATCGTTGTCTATTCAAAGCAATTAGCATAATGAGACTATCATACATCCTCCGTTTATAAGGGTAATTAACATATGAAATTCTTGTGCATGAATAAATCTATATCTATATCTATACTATATTAAAATCACGAAAGCCCTTAGCGAAATATCGTTCATCTTTTTTATTCTTTTAAATAGTTTTTACAATAGACAAAATGGCAAGTTAGTTTTTATTCCTAATATTTAGGACTTTAAAATTACCTAAAATTTTCTCTTATTAAATCTTTACTTATTTTGAATTAAAATTATTGTCTTAATTATATTTGAACTACTATCCTTTTGTGTATGAACTACGTATTATGTAAGACTTTTTCGTTTCCTTATAGTTTCTCACAACAATTTCCATATAAAAAATGTTTAGACATTCATTATTCTCATAGGAAACTTATTCTTATAAGGGAAAACTTCTATAGATTGTAACTATTAAAAGTAAGAGGTATGTACTTAATTAAATATTTTTAAATTATTGAATGTAATTTTAAAATATTATTCAAAAATTAATTAATAGAAAAATTATTGTTCGAATAGGAATGGAGTTAAAAATTACCTAGATTTTCTAAGTTATTTTAACAACACAAAGTCCCAATGCAATAAAAAAAAACTTTGAATTAACTAAATAGAAAAAGAATCTAATTCAATTCTTTTTCAAAATCTTCATGTAAGTAAAATTATTTTTTATGTTGATAAAATTCCTAAGTTACGTAAATTTATTTCCACAAGAAGAGCACTAGCGGTGAAAAAAATTAGAAAACAGAGCAAAATTAGCTATATCATAGTATTATTTGTTACTTATTTTCGGTATTAGGTAACCAAAAAAAATACTTTTTGTCATATATTCCTACATAAGTCATCAAAAATCACAATAAAGTATATAAGAATTTTTACATGGCAGTATTTTTTATTTATTGAACTAGCTAAATTGGATAAATATTTATCAATTTTAGGAACTTATATTTTCTTTTAATTTTTGTTCAACAGCTCAAACACATTATTTAATAATAATTACTTAATTTTTTAAGATTGTATATTCACTTATATAGGCTACACGCGCAAAGCGCGTACCCTAAGACTAGGCATATAAAAGCACGAAAGTCCTTAGTAAAATATCGTTCGCCTTTTTTACCCTTTAAAAAATAAATCTCACACTAGACAAAATAGTCATTTCATATTTTTCTAAAATTTAGGACTTTAGATCAATTAAATTTTTGTATATTATATCTTTCCTTTTTCGAAATTATATGTAATTAGTCCTAATATATAGGACTCACGCATGCTATGACTTAAAAACAAATTCCTCTTTTGGAGAAAAAGAAAACTTAAGGTTTAAAAGATTGCAATTTGCTTTGTAGACCAATAAAAGGTATCATCATTTATTTATGCCCTAATTTTAATAGAAAAATATATCCAAATTTAGACAAAATCAATTGTAAACTAAACGTCATTAAGTTTTTCTCCAATTATTCTAACAAATGACAAATTTCTACGTTTTTCTATAAATTTAACTATTTATTGTTAAATATTATATCAACATTAGTCATTCATAAATTTTACATTGTCACCTATCAATTTTTTATGAGCTATAGGACAACATCTTTATTCCCAAATGATTAAACTAATTAATTTTTTGATTTATTTTATTTAACAAATCTTAATAAAAGAATTTTTATGTTATTGGTTTGTCTTTCATATATATTATAAATAACAATAATTTTTATAAGATATTCTCATAGAAGTCCTCATAACACAATAAGGTATCAGAATACTTCAACGATCAAGATTTCTATCATTACTCAGCTAGCTGGAGTCACCATTTGTCTTTTATCAAACATGCAGAAAACTCAAATATTTCTAAATAAAAACATTCTACTTAAAGAGGAAATTCTAACTTTTGTTGTGGAAAAACTTTAGTTGATTACCGAACGAAATTAGGGACTTTTTTTTAACCCCCTTTTTATCTATCTTTTGAATTGTAGAAATGTTGTGCTTTTACTTTAAACACAATTTAATTTCTTCTTAGAAGTGATGAGTTTACTTTTAATTCCATATAAGAAAAGAACCAACCTTACTTCTGTATAAAATTATTTTTAATGTGAATTTTCTATAAAAAAAAATAATATTATAATTCAAACAATTATTTATGGATGTCCCTATTATTGTAACGTTGACATATCCTCTTAAATCTTAACCTTTAATTATGTACTATTTCTTTAAAATAATATACATATATAATAATAAAACTATTTTACAGTGAATGGAATAATAGGTTAAACTAAAGTATATCCTTAGTTTGAAAATTAAAGTCAAGATGAAAAAGGTAGTATTCGAAGTTTAGACTTACCTTTTTAACTTGTTTCCTAAAGAATTTTAAGAGTTATATAAAAATTAAAATGTTGTTGTCAGCATTGTTAGTACAAATTAATACATTATACCTATTTGCTTGGACTTCTAAACTAAAAATAAAATTCATGTATCAGAATTACTATAAGGCACATGGAGATTTCTGTGGCATAATGTTTATTTCTTTATAGAATTAGCTAAACAGAATCAACATTTATTATTTTTAGGAAAATATATTATTTCATTTAATTTTATAATTCGAGACACTTTTCTTAATAGTATTTATGTGATTTTTAAATATTTTTTACTCGCGCAAATTGCGTATATTAAGACCAGTACCACTTAAAAGAGCTGAGTTACCCTTCGAATTCCATGAATTCAAACTATCCTTTATTCTTCCCACCACACTTTTTGTTAACCAAGATGTAATTTCAGCTCTCCTATTAATTTATTTGCATATATAGGATGGGATGTCACACTATCTGTGAATTGCCTTTGGGCATTAGCAACGTAAATTCAAGTCTGTGACTAATTATCAACCATAATATTAACAAATTCGGCTTTCAACTTAACGTAAAATGAACCCTCCAACTGCTCGTCAATAATGAACACAGTGTTATGAAAATAATTATATTGTGAATGTCCATTTATTATTCCACTATAAATAATCTTTCTGAAAAAGATTATTATGTTGAAGTTTATCTACAAGCAGCTGATGCAGGCAGGTTGCAAGCAGCTCAATGAAATGATTTGCAGCATCTTCTTATTAAACAGGCAGGTTGCAAGCAGCTCATGCAGACAGCTTACAAGCAGCTAAAGAAAAGCCTTGCAGCTGCTTCCTGAAAAGCCTCGCAGTTGCTTCCTTTCTTCTATAAATAGAGGAGTTTTCAGTTCATTATGTACATAAGTTTGAAGTTTGAATAATATATCAGTTTCTCTCTATACTTGTCTTTACTTAACAATCTTTATTTTAGAACACGTTATCAGCACGAGACTCTGCCATCTCTAGTAAATACTTTGAAAGTATCACAGGTACAAACTTTCTTTTTCTAAATAATATCAAATCTTTCTAAACTTGAATTTGTAGCCCTGGATATATCGGGCAAAAACTACATGTCTTGGGTGCTTGATGCCAAAATTCATCTTGATGTGATGGGTCTGGCAGACACCATCAAAGACAAAAATCAGGCATCAAACCAAGACCGTGCCAAAGCAATGATATTCCTACGTCGTCACCTTGATGAGGGCCTGAAAATGGAATATCTTACTATTAAAGATCCAGTCATACTGTGGAATAATTTGAAAGATAGATATGACCACCTGAAGATGGTCGTTCTTCCACAGGCACGTTATGATTGGACTCATCTAAGGCTACAAGATTTTAAATCTATCAGTGAGTATAATTCTGCTATGTTCAGAATTATTTCCCAATTGAAACTATGTGGTGATAATATTACTGATCATGATATGTTGGAGAAAACTTTCACCACTTTTCATGCCTCGAATATGCTCCTGCAGCAGCAATATCGAGAGATGGGATTCAAAAAATATTTTGAACTTATCTCACATCTTCTTGTAGCCGAACAACATAATGAGCTATTAATGAAAAACCATGAAAGCCGACCTATTGGTTCTTGTCCATTCCCTGAAGTGAATGAGACGAACGTCCACCAAGCTAAGCGTGGAAGAGGACGTGGCCCCAGTCGTGGTCATAGCCGTGATCGGGGAGGAAACTCTAATCATGGTAATAATAGTGCACCAAAGAACTCTCATCACCACCAGCAGTGGAAAAGGAAAGAACAAAAGCATGAAGCGGTGCAAACAGCAAAGCCATAAAATGCATGCTATAGATGTGGAGGAAAATGGCACTGGTCACGTACATGTCGTACGCCAAAGCACCTGGTTGAGCTGTATTAAGCCTCCCTGAAGAAGACAGAGAAAAATGCTGAAGCAAATTTTATTTCTGAAGATAATTTAGACTTTATGCATTTGGATGTAGCTGATTACTTTGCACTCCCAGAAGGAGAAACAAGTCATGTGATCGGTGATGAATCTGTAGAGATGTAAATATTTTAATTTTTGTTGTTTGTAGTAGATAGTATGGTTATGTAATAGTTGTACATAAATAAAAGTTATGCTTTGATAATGATGTTTACTATCATATTTATTTTATTTATGTCATTTTGAAGAATATGGATAATCCTCAAATTATGTTTGGATCAAAGACCAATCATGAAGATATGTGTATAATTGATATTGGAACAACTCATGCCATATTCAAAGATGAGAAATACTTTTCTTATTTGCATAAGGAAAAAGCAAATGTTTCTATAATTTCTGGTAATATAAGTTTGATTGAAGGCTCCGGAAGAGCTACTGTATTTCTGTCTAAGGGAACAAAACTTATTATAGACAATGCATTATTCTCCTCCAAGTCTCGAAGAAATTTGTTGAGTTTTATGAATATCCGCCGAAATGGGTATCATGTTGAGACGATAGATGAAATGAACGCGGAATATCTTTGTATTACAAAGAATATTTCTGGCCAGAAATGCATTGTAGAAAAGTTACCAACTTTATCTTCTGGCTTATACTATTCAAAAATTAGTACAGTTGAAGCACACTCTATCGTAAACCAGAAGTTTGCGGATTCAAATACTCTTGTGCTTTGGCATGGCCGTTTGGGTCATCCTGGATCAATAATGATGAGACGAATTACTGAAAATTCGAGTGGGCATCCATTAAAGAACCTGAATCTTCTTACAAATAATGAATTTTCTTGTGATACTTGTTATCAAGGCAAAATGATCACTAGACCATCACCAATGAAGATTGGCATTGAATCCCCTGCCTTTTTAGAACGTATATATGAGGATATATGTGGATCTATTCACCCACCAAGTGGGTTGTTTAGATATTTTATGGTCCTAATAGATGCATCTTCAAGATGGTCTCATGTGTGCCTACTATCATCTCGCAACCTGGCGTTTGCAAAGCTATTAGCCCAAATAATTCGATTAAGGGCACAATTCCCAGATTATCCTATAAAGGCTATTCGCCTTGATAATGCTGGAGAATTCTCATCTCAAGCTTTTGATGATTACTGTCTATCAGTTGGGATAAAAGTTGAATATCCTGTAGCTTATGTTCATACTCAAAATGGCCTTACAGAGTCATTTATTAAACGCCTATAATTGATAGCAAGACCACTACTTATGAAAATACAATTGCCCACTACTGTTTGGGGCCATGCTATCTTGCATGCAACATCACTTATTTGTCTCATACCGACACATTATAATAAATATTCTCCGTCACAATTAGTTTTTGGTCATGAACCAAATATTGCCCATCTACGAATTTTTAGATGTGATGTATATGTGCCAGTAGCACCACCACATCGCAGTAAGATGGGGGCCCAAAGAAGATTAGGAATATATATTGGGTTTGAATCACCCTCTATTATTCGCTATCTTGAATCATTGACGGGAGATTTATTTACTGCTCAATTTGCAGATTGTCGATTTGATGAAACAAATTTCCCACAATTAAGGGAAGAGAAAAAGGAAATCAAAAGAGAAATTGTGTGAAAAGTTTTATTATTATCTCACTTTGATCCACGTACCCATATATGTAATCAAGAGGTCCAGAAGATCATCCATTTACAGAATATAGCAAATCAAATGCCAGACGCATTTACTGATTTGAAAAGGATAACTAAGTCACATATCCCTACAGAGAATGTGCCTATCCGAATTGATGTCCCAGGAGGACCATCTACTAGCATGAGAGCTAGTGAACCTAAAGCACGCCTGAAGTGTGGTAGGTCTTTGGGTTATAAGGATCGAAATCCTAGAAAAAGAAAATCGACAAATGATCAAAATAATATTATGAAGGGATCTCCTGAAAAGACTCAAAATCTGATTAGTTCTGAGATTCCTGAAGAAATCAATGAACCCGAGACTCAAGTGAGTGAGAAACTTTTAATAAGTTCTACTGGTGATGTGATTAATTTAAATCGATCTGAAATAGTGGTGGATAATATTTTTGCATATAATGTTGCACTTAACATTATGCAAGATAGTGAGAATCTTGAACCCCGATCTGTCGAAGAATGCGACAAAGATCTGATTGGCCAAAATGGCAAGAGTCAATTCAATCGGAATTGAAGTCACTTGCTAAAAGAGAGGTCTTTGGACCAGTAGTCCAAACACCTGCTGGTATAAAGCCAGTTGGTCATAAATGGGTTTTTGTGCGAAAAAGGAATGATAAAAATGAAGTTGAAAGATACAAGGCTTGCCTTGTTGCACAAGGATTCTCACAATGACCTGGAGTCGATTATGAAGAAACATATTCACCTGTTATGGATGCCATAACATTTCGATATCTCATCAGTTTAGCCTTACGTGAAAGGCTTGAAATACATCTAATGGATGTGGTTACAGCTTATCTGTACGGGTCACTTGATAATGAAATTTACATGAAAATCCCTGAAGGATTTAAAATGCCTGAAGCATATTCAAAATCTCGGGAAATGTACTCAATCAGATTACAAAGATCTTTGTACGGTTTAAAGCAATCTGGGCGCATGTGGTATAATCGCCTCAGTGAATATTTGCTGAAAGAGGGTTACATAAATGATGTTATTTGTCCATGTATTTTTATAAAGAAAATGGCTTCAGAATTTGTTATACTTGCTGTTTATGTTGATGACATAAATCTTGTTGGAACTCAAGAAGAGCTCCAAAAGGAAATTGAATATCTTAAGAAAGAATTTGAGATGAAAGATCTTGGAAAGATAAAACTTTGTCTTGGTCTGCAAATTGAACATTTAGCAGACGAGATCTGTATCCATCAATCTGCCTATACAGAAAGGGTCTTAAAACGCTTTTACATGGACAAAGCGCACCCATTGAGTACACCAATGGTTGTTCGATCATTTGAAATGAATAAAGATTTGTTCCGACCTCCAGAAGAGGATGGGGAACTCCTTGGTCCCGAAGTACCCTATCTCAGTGCAATTGGTGCACTAATGTATCTTGCTAATGCTACAAGGCCTGACATAGTATTTTCTGTTAATTTACTACCAAGATATAGTTCTTCTCCTATACGGAGACATTGGAACGAGATTAAACATATATTGCGATATTTAAAGGAAACTCTTGATATGTGTTTGTTTTATGCTAACAAAAATAGTGCAGGTCTTGTTGGTTATGCAGATGCAGATTATTTATCTGATCCCCATAAAGATAGATCTCAAATCGGGTACGTGTTTACATATGGAGGTACTATCATATCATGACGCTCCACAAAGCAATCTATTGTTGCTACTTCTTCAAATCATGTTGAAATAATAGCTATTCATGAAGCAAGTAGGGAATGCATATGGTTGAGATCAATAATTTATTTTATTCGAGAAAAATATGGTTTGGAATGTGAGAAAAGACTCACAATTTTATACGAAGACAATGCTGCATGCATAACCCAATTGAAGGGAGGATTTATAAAAGGAGATAGAACGAAGCACATTTCACCAAAATTATTCTACACACACGATTTTCAGAAAAATGGTGATATTGATGTGCAACAAATCCGTTCAAGTGACAATCCGGTAGATTTATTCACTAAATCTTTGCCAACTTCAACTTTTGAGAAAATGGTATACAAGATTGAAATGCGGAGACTCAAATATTTGAAACAAGGTTTTCATCAAGGGGAATAAAATACGCGATGTACTCTTTTTTATTACTAAGGTTTTTTTCCCACAGGGTTTTCCTTATAAGGTTTTTAATGAGGCAGCTAGAAATGCGTATTACTAAATATGTGTACTCTTTTTCCTTCACTAGGATTTTTTTCACTGGGTTTTTTCTAGTAAGGTTTTAACGAGGCACAATACCTTTTAATGAACATCCAAGGGGGAGTGTTATGAAAATAGTTATATTGTGGATGTTCATTTATTACTCCGCTATAGATAATTTTTCTGAAGAAGATTATTCATTTAGTACTCTGTTGAAGTTTATCTACAAGCAGCTGATGCATGCAGCTCAATGAAATGATTTGCAGCAGCTTCTTATTAAACAGACAGGTTGCAAGCAGCTCATGTAGACAGCTTACAAGTAGCTAAAGAAAAGCCTTGCAGTTGCTTCCTGAAAAGTCTCGCAACTGCTTCTTTTCTTCTATAAATAGAGGAGTTTTCAATTCATTATGTACATAAGTTTGAAATTTGAATAATATATCAGTTTCTCTCTATACTTGTCTTTACTTAACAGTCTTTATTTTATAGCATACAGCATAATATCTGGACTCTGGATATTAATGATATATTCTGGGCTTCTAACTATTACCAGTTGCATTTGCATCTTCTACATATCATGACAATGTAAAATTAAAGGATTTCCTTATCCATGTGAATTGTGATGATGATACCGTATTAAACGTGACAATTACCCTATATATATTTGCGGAAATGACATCAGGTAACCACTTTTAAGCATATTGTTTAAAATATATTTACGTTTACAATGTATTTAAAAATCAGCCAATTTCGCTCAAACTTCAGAACACGATGTCTTAGAGTTTAAACCTCAAAATTTAAATTTCAGGACATCGTGTCCTAAAGTTCGAAAATTATGTCAAGAAATTCGAATCTTATATCCCGAATTTTAAATGAGTAGTTCAGAAATTCAGAACACAAATTAGCAGCTCAAAAATTTAGGACACTACGCACCCGTTTGGCCATAAAATTTGGGAATTTTTTTTCAAATTGTGTTTTCAAATATTTGTTCGTTAATAGATTTTAATCATTTTTTGGCAGATTTTGAAAATAAAATCTTGAAATCCCAAAAACAACTTTAGAGTAGTTTTTGAAGTGTTTGAAGTTTTGTTCTTTTCAAGCAAAATGCATGTCCAAACAAAATTTTAACTTTCAAAAATTATTTTTCATCTCATTTTTTCATGTTTCAACCAAATCTATGTTCAAACGCTAGCTAAGTCCTGAATTTCCAAATTAAGGATACTTAGTCCTAAAATTGGGGTAAATTGGCTAATCTTTAAATATATTATAAATTGTTGATATATTTTAAATAGCGAGCTTAAAAATGGCTATTGCCGCACTTCACCAGGCGAATATTACTTGTCACTATATCGATAACATAAATATCATTATCCTGAACATTCATGAGAAGCACGCTTACTTGAGGAATATCTTTTGCAAAACATCAAAAGGCCTTTCACCGTAATTTTCAGATGATCAAACAGAATCATTTTCTACATTGATCAATATATATATCCTTAGGCAATTAAGAAATATCAGATGTATGGCATGTGCAAAATTCGGAAAAACAAGCTTTAGTATATAATTTGTAAATTGCATTGATCGTAGCAATCAGTATACATATACAACAACTAGACGAGCAATAATAGGTAAAAAAAGAGGGGCTTTCTTAGCAATAAGAAACTCCGGTCGCTTATCTGAGAACATGAAATAAGCAGATTGACACATCTGGTAAATACATTGCGGTAGAGTGATAGGAGTGTCAATGGTTCCGTTCGTCAAGTTATTTTAAAAAATTTATACCATACAAATTTATACTAGACTTTTCAAAAGCTTTTCAACCATCTCAATTTTTTTCCGATATCGGTGAGATCGGATTAATATTCGGTACTTTTATTTTTAAAACATCACATAAGAGTCACATTGTTGTTAGAATGTCTCATTTGATATGTAAAATTATGACTTAATATAACGCATAGGGGTCGTTTGGTCGGAAAACAAGTTATTTCATGATTAATTATTCCGGAATTAATTATCTCATCCTCTCATGGGGATAAAAAAATACTACAATCTCGGGATAACTAATCCCGGGATTAGTTATACCACAATTTTATCAAAACCAAACATGGGATAAACTCATATCAAATTTAATCACGGGATTAATTATCCCTTATACCCGTACCAAATGTCAAACGAACCCATAAATTATAGACTAAAGGTATTGTATGTTTTTATAGAATAATTTTAACTACAAGAACTTGTATAAATGCAATGCTCAAGTAAGATTTTAATTTAATAAATATTGTTCTTTCTTAGAACGATGATTGACTCACAAACCAAAAATTTATTGTTAATGAGATAAAAGTCCAAAAAAAATAACGTGTAGCGTCACTAAAATTTTGCAAAAGATAGACTTGATATTTTACCACAAAGATATAGAAGGGAACCTAAAAAAGAAAGGAGAAAACCTACCTTTGTGACTTGCTATTGAACATAGAACCAATTTTGTTTCAGCTGTAGCAAAGTAGAGTGGGTTGTTATAGTGGTGAGTACCCACTTCCAACCAAAAGATTATGAGTTCGAGTCACCCCAAAAACAAGGTGGGGAGTTCTTGGAAGGAGGGAACCGAGGGTCTATCGGAAGCAACATCTCTACCCCAGGGTACGGGTGTAAGGTCTGCGTACACATTACCCTCCCCAGACCCCACTAGTGGGATTACACTCGGCCGTTGTTGTTGTTAAAGTAAAAGCTTACAAAAGAGATGTAAGGTGTAATCCGGTGCAAACAAAAAGCCTAGAATAGCTAATATGCTTATCTCAAACTTACAATCCTCCCCAAACCCCACTAGTGGAATAACAGCCTCTCTATCCCAGGGTAGGGGTGTAAGGTCTGGAGGGAAGGATGTCGGGGGTCTATTTGAAAACAGCCTCTCTACCTCAGGGCAGGTGTAAGATCTGCGTACACACTACCCTCCCCAGACCCCACTAGTAGAATTATATTGGGTTGTTGTTGTGGCAAAGTAGACTTGAACGTTACCTGTCGTCGTTTCCATCTCAATCCATCAAAAGCCCAATGTAAATCTTTTTATAAGAAAAACTGTAAAGGTAAAAAAAAAATGTAACGCTTCATTATTTTTTAATACATATATGTTTATTCGATTCAGCTCGATTTTTCTTTCAAGTATTCTTTTTCCCAAAAAAAAAAAAAACTTACCCTAATAGTTTGGTACAATTATGAATTTATATTAAAACCTACAATTTCATTGGAAAAACCTAACAATCAGGTCGAACGGTTTGATCCGTTTTCAGATAACCATTGACACCCTACATTTTGGTACCAAAACTTAGCTAGCAATACATAAACTTATAAGAATAACAAGATGTAACATGATTTCTGAAAAAGGAGAAAAGTGTCCCGATCATAAATAAGCAAATACTCCCCAAACAGACAAGCAAATACTAGGTAAGTAATTTTGGAGAGATCAAGCTTTCCGTAAAAACGAATCCATCCTGAAAGATATCACCTTGAGGCCACAATCCAAATGGTCCTTTGGATGTCCTAAATAAAGGACCACAACTCTCAGCGTGTATGCAGCGAAGCAACACTTCACCATCGGCAAACCTATATTTTGGTATGGCTAAATAAATCTCGGTATCTCGTATAGTAAATAATTTAGTCCAAGATTCTTTGACACCATAGTCTTTCATTAGCCAAAACGAAAAGGTGCTCTGCTTCCGAATAGAAGTAGAATAAACACAAAGCATTCCTTCCAATACTGAAACGTCAAACTTGTTGTACATCGATCCCAAACAAATTTGCTCCGGCAATTGTATCTCTTTGTACACCTCATTTGAAATACTAAATGAAACCATTGAATAATTTTGTGAAAAACCCAGCCAATGAAATGCTCCATGTACAAATGCCAAAGAGTTCCCACCAGACAACACATAGCAAATGTCGCTAGGATGTCTATCAATTTTTCTCCGGGAGACATTTTTCAGCGCGAGAATTTCACTAGATACTTTGCGACCATCATCAATGTCAACGTCAATCTTAAGGATCTTATAATCATCACTAGTTGAGTCATATCCCATTCCGTAAGCATGATTTCCCTTCACTGGACATTCTGCATGGGAAGTACTATTGATTCTCTTGTGGAGGGGTTCCATAGCAAACATATGAGATCTATGTCAGGATAATCATGAACCCCAATAAGAGACAAGCCATCGAAACAACAAAAGATTCCGCATCGCCATGGTTTAAAGTCTGAAGGACAATCAAGTCTTTGGACGTCCTCGACCGGTTGAACTGACGATAAAGAAGAACAGTAAAAGGAAATCATACCATCCTTAGGGCATAGTTGGCAAACAAGAAATTTTTGAGAATTTTGGTTATTCTTGGCATGATTGAGATGCTTCATCATAAAGTAAGGCTCAGAAATTAATTTCTTCCAAAATCGTGAAACACATTTGAATCGAAGAAGAGACTGCACAGGTAACTTGCTAAGAATGTCCATAATGATTTCCTCTTGGAAGTGAATTTCCATGTCCTAGATAAGACAACGAAAGAGCTTTAGTAGTTCACAAGTTGAAGACGTTAAATTCTCAGGCGCACATACTAACATATTTTATATATATATAAAATATATATATACAAAATTCAAGATCAAATATTAAAAAGAAACTACAACAGTTGGAGAACAAATCTTCAAGTATGGCATGTACGGCTTACCTTGATTTGGTAGAGAAGACCAGCCAAGGCCAACGACTGCTACTTTTGTTGTTTCAAAGAAAGAATACCTATGGATTTTCACATTAGAGTTTTGCATTGATCTAGTGATTGTGTTTTATTAGAAAGTATACTATTATTTATAACATAGTCCAAGGACAAAAAGAATCTCTTGCCCTAGTAGAAATAACATTTGATTCCTACGGTGATTACTTCTTTAATCCACATCCTAAAAGAAACCAAAGTAGGAGTTTGGCATTCAATGCATGACTAAGTTTGTTGTTCTCTAAAAAAAGACAAATAAATACTTCCTTTTTTAATTTATTTTATTCCTTTAGTGATCGTTCAACTTTCTTTAGAAACTCATTCGTTCATTCAATTAAGAACTAGAAAATTATTTCAGGAGTTAAGAAAAGATGGACCCGAAAATTTCTTGATTCCTTCCCTCTACTATTTGCTAACAAATAGAACAATTGAAGATTTCTAGTGGAATAAATTACTTGGTACTTGGTAGTGGCAACAAGTGAGCAACAGAGCAAGAGACGGATGTGCTCTAAAGTTCCAGTGAACTCCAGTGACTGGACCATTAAGCAGCACCAAGTCAGCAGTCATACCAAAAGAGATTGTAGAAGAAACACCAGAGAAGCCTTTTGAAAAAGAAAGAAACGGGGAGAAGCACCAGCAGATGACATTGACGACCAGCGACTTTGAAAATTTTAGTAATAGTAGTTTGAAAAAAAACTAACTTTTAGCTCTGTTTTGAACATTGAGAAGTCAAGTTTTTGACCATTTTTGTCTTTTAACTGTAACTAGTCTTAGCTCTTGTTTTGAATATAAGGATACATTGTTGCACGTATCCCTTATTTTTAAAAATAACAATAAATATTATTCAAAAGATGTGCTTGCGTTATAATTAAAAAATTAGTAAAACATTGCAAGTTCTAAAATGATATATTGTGTTAATCATGTCTTACTTTTCAAGGAATTTGAAAATGCACGATAAAAGCCTACTTTTCAAGTGGCTATGGAGCTACATGCTGGAAGTTAATGAAGTTTGGAAGAGCCTGATCAATGCTATTTATGGTAATAAGGAAGGGTGGAGACCTCTCTCCTTACACTTAAATGCAAGAGGGGGTATGTGGAAATACATAAGTAGATTATGGGGAGAGTTATTAGAATATATTAAGTTGTGAGTTGAGAATGGTCAGAAAATTAAATTTTGGACAGACCAATGGATAGGGGATGTATGCCTGAAAATGAAGTTCCCTAATTTGTTCAACTATTCTGTCAATAAGGCTGGATCCATTGCTGATTTCCACTCAGGTACAGGATGGAAAATTATTATTCGAAGAAATTTGGATGACCGAGAACTTGAGGATTTGTGTCACCTACTCCAACAAATTGAATCTGTTTCAATTGATCAGAGGAAGGTGGATACTCTGTCCTGGATTATCAGCTGGAATAAAACTTATTCAGTGAAAAGTTGTTATAGCATGATCATAAAGAAGTCAAATCACAGAGATGCTAATAGGCCTTGGAAGATGATTTTGAAAACCAAAGCTCCAGTTAAGGTAGCATGCATTGGATGGATAGCTATTTGGGAGGCTTGTTTGATTCGGGATAACTTGCAGAAAAGAGGTTTCCGGTTGTGTAATAGATGTTACTTGTTTGAAGAAGAACAGGAATCAGTAAATACCTTCTCCTCCGTTGCAAAGTATATAGGCAATGCTGGGATCTATTTTTCGGCATTTGTGGCATTTCTTGGGTGATGCCTCAAACAGTAAGGGGTCTTATAGAAGCTTGGCAATCTCAATATCTTCATAATCTGTACCTTTGGTGTAATTATGGTAATTTAGCAAATCAGAATCAGTGTATTGACTTTTTGGAAATGTTAGGAGGGAGAGGATAGTATGAGATATGTTGTTATCTGGGCTACCTCTTGTACTATTTTTTACCATCTTGGTACCTTATTAATAAACTTTTACCTTATCAAAAAATATCCAATAACATTTGGTGAAGGAGATAAGCTTCAACCACAGCTCTAAACTTGATTAAACCAAAAGACAAACTAAAAACCATGTTTCAAGAACAAGAGTTGACTAACCTAAAATGAGAATGAAGCGTACCAGTCCACAAGAATAATAAAGTCAAAAATCAGATAATATTGACAAGATGATCATCATTCACCGTAATTCTCCACCAACGTCATCTATGTTAATCAATTAGTGTCTTCCCTCGCAAAGAAGCTAATCTTACTGACCTCAACCCTGTGCCTTAACCAAATAAACCCTTCTTTTCAATTCCCCTTCTCCAATTTTTGGTAATTTCATGATGTCCTAGGATATTCACTTTCATATATTAAAATTTCCACCAAGAAGTAGAATCATCTATCCTAGCTCAAGGCACTATATCCCCAACATAAGAGATATTCGAAATTATAAGGCTAGGACAAAAGGGAGAAGTGGAGGGAAAATTAGTTAAACTTTAGAATCTTATAAGATCATACACTATGTGCTGTCAAAACTAGTATGACCTAGGAAATTCAGGATATCTAAAACAATGATCCTATCTGTTTCTCAATTTCCCACAAAATTTCTGAGGAGTTTCACGATTTTTAGATTTCAGCTGCCTTGGTAATTTCTCAAATTAATGCAAAGTTAATGCCTTAATGGTAAGGTGGCTTAATGTCAGAGAGCATACTCCCTCACTTCTTCATACATTTTGCAGGCCATAGCTCATTCAATCACAAAATCATACTACAAACTAATTCAGCTCAGGAAAACCAATGAGGCTCTTTTCTAACAGTTTTCAGCATGAGTATGAGAAAGAATATACCGAAGTTGCGTTGTTTGCTAACCACAATATTTTTCTTGAAAAATGTTTTCTTTAATGATTTGGTTGACAATGTTAATCATAACCTTGGAAAATATTTTACACAACAGAGGGGAGAAACAACTATAGTCCTCAATGGGCCTAAGCGGGTGTTTGGATGGACCTAAGAGCTGGTCAAACTGGCTTAAAAACACTTTTTTGGCAAGTTTAAAAAAGCAGCTTTTAAGCCAAAACAAGACAAAAGCCTTAAGTTGGGTAACCCCATCATATTTTTTTCAACTTAAAAGCTATTTGAGTTTGACAGATTAATTTACTTTATTACCCCTTACATTTATAATTTCCATAATACCTTTACAACAAACAGCCCTAAGCCCCTAACTCTACTCATTTCTTTTCCATCTCTGCCAACTGCCATCATGTTCATCTTTGCCTTAGCTCATTAGGTGTATGTTATATTTTTCTCTTTCTTATTTTGTGTACCACATTCACAAGCTTTGGAATTTTTTTCTGTTCTTTTTCTTTTTTATGGCTTTCTTTTTCTCACCTATTTCTTAATAATCATCCCCAGTTTTCTTCTTTTATGCACATTAATTAGAAGCTAAAAGTCCGTTGATCATAATTTTTTGTAATGTTGTTAGCTCCAACCCCATTACCACTCCCCAGATTATGCATCTCTATACCAAGACCAGATTCCTTTTTCTTTTTCCATGCCACTGGATAGCAAAAGTAGACTGGTACATAAATCAATGTATTAGATGTAACGTCAATTTTTATATCTTATTCAAATAAATAATTTATAGTTATTAAAATTACCTTATTAAATCAATTTAGAACTAAAAGTGGATTGACAAACAAATTAATTTTATTTTTATCAGTTTAGAATTAAAAACTTGTAATAATTAGCTCCTTTACATTGTTAAGATATTTCAATCATTTTAACAGCAAAAGTAAGCACTTTTTACCAAACACACCAACAACTTATTTTCAGCTCCAACACTTAAAAAGTGTTTTCAGCATTTGGTGCTTCAAAACTGCTTAAATTCAGCTAAGCAACACGGGCTCTAATTCACTTTCCATTCTTTCCTACTCCTCTTATTTACCATTGTATTTATCACCAAACACCGCAGACCATGTTCATCCAAATTTTCCCACTGGGTCTAAAACACTTTAACAACATAAGTTAATTAAACACATATATTTTACGCGAAAAAGGGGACTTTTTAGCCATAGTAAACACACCTAAATTCCAACAGCCTGATCAGATGGCATGGGATGAAAGAACTCACCTGATCGTCAATATCCATCAGCTTTGTATACTTCGACTGATTCACAACTCTCTTCCCTGCAATTACAAATTGTTGTTAGATCCCATATAGACGATAAAACACAAGCAGAATAGCACCAAGGGTGCAATGGATGGGGGGAAATTACTTCTTTCCCCGGTGAGAATCCTGATTAGTCCAGGGCTCAATGCAGGTATATGTTGGAAACGAGTGGGAAACCAAAAAACAAATTAGTTCCTTTCACATCCCATAAACCTTGGCGGGCAAAGTTAGGATAGACTTAGTCGAGATGCAAAATAAACCCACATCCACACACATACTATCGAAAAAAGCAGAAAATACAGAGAGAAACAGCAGAAAGAAACTAGCAAATACCTTTGCGAATTTGATTGGGAGGTACTGATTTCTTCTTCTTCTTCTGTTGGCATCTGAAAAGACAAAGCTTTTGTGTCGCGTCTCTAATGCTAATTTGATTGAAAAGATTTGCCTTTTGCGTCGCTTCTCTATTGCTTTGCTCGAAAAGACTTGCCCTTTGTGTCGCTTCTTCTCTATTTGCTTCTCCATGGCGATCGGAAGTTACTGATATTTTCTTCTTGTCTTGGCGATTTGACTTCCGTCTCATCTTTGGAGCTTCTCTTCTCTCTTGCTTTGATTGATTCAAAAGATTCGCCTTTTGTGAAGCTCCTCTTCTCTATTGATTTTTATTGGAATTCCTAGGATTTCTATTGTTGTTTCCATTTACGCCTGCGGTGGTGTCAAATCTGACCCATATTTGTATAACCCGTCCACCTCAACCGGATCTTAACGGGTTGGGTCAGTTATGTTTTCTTACCGGATCAATTTGGGTTGCAACTCGAATTGACGTGAGAATCATTTTTGGGCCGGCTATTACAATTTAGCCATATTTTAAATTAGTTTTGGCAAAGTAGCCACTCAGTAATGTAAAACTACGAATTTGAACAAAAATAACCATATCTAAAACACGGAAGAACTCCAAGAACGACTACTAGATTTTGAATATTTATAAGTACAAAATTCAGGAATTGTTCTCGAAGTTTGAATGAACTGAAGATTCAAAAACCATGAATCATTCCTTGATTTTCCTAGATTTTATACTAATAAAGATTTAAAAATCAGTAATATATCCTTAATTTTATATTTAAAGATTAAAAATTACTAAATTATATTATGAAATCAAAAATATCATAAATCGTTCATGGATTTTGCACTAGTAAAAGTTTAAAAACCAGTAATTTATCTTGGATTTTAAATTTTGCACTAGCAAAGATTTAAATTTGCTGAAATATAATATGAATTCAAAAATCAGGAATCGCTCCTAAATTTTGCACCAGTAAATATTCAAAAATTAGGAATTGTCCATGGATTTGAAAATTCAACAAATCTATGAATTCTAGCTTATTTTACTAGGGATTCCACAAAGTTTCGAACTCCAATGACGATCGATGGGGTTGTGTTCCGTACTTTAGTTGGGGATGAAATCGTTAATTTAACTGGCTTAATGACTACTTTACCAATTCAATTTAAAATATGGCTAAACTCTAATAGCCGACTTAAAAAGTGGTCAACCAAGTGACTTTCATCAAATTGAATCATCTTTTTAACATGCCAATTTGGGGCTATTTAACTGTCAATTATTAATTCGTAAATAATTAAATTTCATAAGCTTCAACCCTTCGACGGGACGACACTTTAAGGGGTCGTTTGGTTTGAATACGGCTTATGCCGGGATACGTTATGTTGGGATAAGTTATGTTGAGATTAGTTATTCTGGTATTATTTTTTATCCACTGTTTGATATGTTGTATTAAAAATGACAATTGCATAATTTATAAGAAGAAGGTATAAGTTATCCCGACACTAATTACCCCACCATCTATAAGGTATAAATTATTCCGGTATTAATTTTAATCCCGGAATAACTTATACCAAGTTTGCTAAGCAAACAAAGTATAAAGTTGGTATTAAATTTTTATACCAGCACTATACCTTCTTTATACCTCATACCAAATGACCCTCAGTTTATCATATGAGGTTTTTTCCACTTTAATTATTGTTGTTTTTCTTGCTTCTTCATTTTCTCCTTCCATTTTCTCTTTTTGTTTGGAAAATATCAACATTTAATCTATATCTATCTATCTATCTATATTATTATTAAAGCACAAATAATTTACGTTAAGTGTTGAATGACGAAAAAATTTCTCAAATATTGATGAACTTTTATATCCTTCCAAAATTAAATTTTATCTTCAAAAGAATAATTCCATACAGGATAAAATAGTAATCTTAAGCACTTCATCTAATAATTAGGACTCTAAATCAACTCAAACTCTGTTAAAGCAACAATCATATGTCAAATTTGTAAAGGACTCTAACTTAAAGATTCATGTTATGTATCCGACTTACGTCTCGTACATGGAAACAAGCACTTTGATAAACATATTTCACAAGAATAAGGCGACTTTGTACAACCTATATATGTTACTTTAAATAAATCGTTCCTATGGCTAGATTTAATTTTTCTTCGTTGTATGAGTTCTCTCTCAAACATTATTCTACGTATCTATTTCAATAGCATTCAAGCTTTGAAAATTTCATATCGTCAACTATGTTTGAGCTCATCGGACAAATCAATTTCTCCTACATAATCATAGAACTAAACAGTTCGTGTAAAAAGGATATAAAAATTTGATGATCAGTAGATATTAATATATTGTGCAGTTGTTTCTTATTATGTATCCATTAAATTCTTCTTTGATTATGCTGAACTTTATGTATACTTACGAAAGCTTCTATATGACTTTTTTTTATGGCTCTTGAGGGTAAATAGGTTATTTTACCAAATTTCTAATGCAAAATCGGGAGCTTTAAGAAATAAGGTCTAAAAGCAACGGGCATAAGAAATAGTGCAAGACCACTTCAAAGTAATAATTGGTCCTATGGTGAATGCAATAAGTCGGGAATTTCTTTTTGTTTGAACTCTTATGGAAGAATGAACAGAACGAATTAGAGTGGAAATTTAATTTTTTGAAAGGAGAGAAGACATTGCCAGAAAACTTTAAAATGGATATATGGGAGTGGCAAAACATAGTTCCTAAAATTGTGAATGCACGGACGATGGTGATAAAGCTCAAAGGTGCCGGAATAATCAGATATACCGTATACGACGGTGCCCGGATTAAGGAACTCTTTTAAGAAAAAAAATAATTTCTCCAAAATTAATTAACAAAAAAGTATATGAGGGAAGACAAACTAGTTGTATCACACTTTTTAAAAATTAAGAACAAACAGGATAAAAAATTTCAAATAATTACAGGTTGCATGTAACTTATTTTTGGAGGGACAAGCAGTGACCATTTACATTTTGAATTCAAATATTAGTTTACTAAAAATGCTAATTTATTATATACATTAGTTAATATCCACTTTATTACTCTAACAAGTGTTACTAATGCTTAACTATCTTTTGCACAAATTATGTGATACTTGACGTAAAATATTCGTGCAACGCACGAGTATAGAGTCTAGTACTATATTAAAAGCACGAAAGCCTTTAGCAAAATGTCATTCGTCTTTTTTACCCTTTAAAACTAGCTTTCACGTTGGACAAGATAGTAATTTAAGTTATTTTTCTAAATTGTAGGAATAGTCATTTAATTAATATTCTAATATTTAGGAATAATTACTTAATTATTTTCCTAAACTTAGGACTTTGATCTAAAAAAATCATGTTATTAATTGGATTCCTTTGTACAAACTCTATTTAGATTTATGGTGTGAATTCCGAGCAGTTCACGAATACTTATTTTATATTAGCTTTACGAGTTTTTTTTTTGTTGTTATTATATTTAGGTATAACGACCCGATCGGTCGATTTGCTTTCTAGAACCCCATTCCTCTAAATAAGACTCCTCGTATGTGTTTTTACTGTTTTATGACTTGCGGGGATAGTTAGTTTGGGATTTGGAAGGGTTCGGATTGAAATTGGAGCATTTGGTTCCTAAAGGTTGGCAAAATGGCTAAGTTTGACTTCGGTCAATATTTTTAGCAAACGACCTCGAAATCGGGATTTGAAGGTTCCAATAGGTTCGTATGATGATTTCGGACTTGAGTGTATGTTCGGATCGGGTTTTGGATGACCCGGGAGCGTTTAGGCGCCAAATAGTGAAATTGATTCCTTGAAGGCTTTTGAAGTTCTTTAAATATGGTTTGGAAAAGGTTTTGGTGATATCGAGGTCCAAATGGAATTTCGAGATCGGGAATAGTTTCGTATGGTGATTTAAAACTTGCACGCAAAATTTGGCGTCATTCCGAGTTGATTTGATAGGAATCGAACGTGCGAAAGTATTTTTAGAAGTTTTTGAGTTCATGAGTTAATCCATGCGTTTTAGCGTCCGATTCATGATTTTTGATGTTATTTCAGTATTTCGATCACTCGAGTGAGTTTGTATGATGTTGTTAAACTTGTGTGGGTGTTTAGTGTGGAGCCCCGAGGACTCGGGTGAGTTTCGGGCGTTCGGGAGGATGAGAAAAACTTCAGTTTTTCTGGTGTTTCTTGGAAGCTGTTGCAGGTCTCGCAAATGCGAGAATTTGTTCGCATTTGCGAGGAAGGCTTCACAATTGCGAAGAAGCCTGAGCTGGGCAGTGTTAGAATTTGCGACACTTTGGTCGCATTTGCGACCTCGGCAGTGTTCGCATTTGCGACCCCTTGGTCGCATTTGCGACCTTGGCAGTGGGAGCCCAGGTTCGCATTTGCGACCTTCGCATTTGCGAACCAGGTGTCGCAAATGCGACATCTGTGACTTGTATACAGCCTTATTAAATGCGGGACTTAGGCCATTTAGCTCATTTTCTTTCATCTCTTGGGCGATTTTGGAGCTCTTGAAATGTGGGTTTTCACCTAGCATTTTGAGGTAAGTAATTTCTACACAACATGAGTTAAATACATAGATTATGGGTAAATTAACATATAAAAATTTGATAAAATCAAGGGTTTAGATGAAAACCTAGGTTTTGGATAAAAAAGAGATTTGACCACGAAATTAGTTATGGAATGTAGTAAAAATTATATATTTGAGTTCGTGAAATTATGGGTAACAACTTTCTTCAAATATTTTCGGAATCCAGGCACGTGGGGCCGGGGGTGAATTTTAGGAATCTTACATTCAGGGTTGGGTAACCTCTTTAATAGTTGGAATACGAACTTTTGAGAATGTATTGACTAGTTTATATACTATTTGATTAGCTTTGGATTGTTCGGCACCAAATCGAGGGTTTGAGCATAATCTTGGACCGGAAAGTAGGCTTTGAGGCGAGGGAAGTCTCTTTTCTAACCTTATAAGAGGGAATTAACCCCATAGGTGAACTTAATTAATATGCACTTCTGTTTGTGGGAATGGGGGCTACGTACGCACGAGGTGAGGAGAGTCCATGCGTAGCTACTATTCATACTTATGTCCGGGTAGATTTAGGTTCACAATATACTTTGTTGATACCACTGCTTGTTTATGCTTATTAATTGTCTAGTATAAAGCTGAGGTTAAGGATTTCAATACTTTAGAAGCTTCTAGTTGAATTTTTTATTTCGAAAAGAATTGAGAGATATTATGATAATTGAGAAAATCTATGTTCAACCGCGTCGCAAGTATATTCCGCAAGCGGGATAAATTTCTACTACTCTCATTAGAGCGTGTTGTTCGCCTCGGCAGGTTAATAGATGCATCTATGGTTCGTGTCGTTCGACCCTCGACAATGCACAGTATATGTATATGTATATTTGGATCGGGTCGTACGTCCACGACATAATTCGTGCGTAAAGATATTGGAAGCCCCTCATATATATTTAATATTGTTTCATGGGGTTGAGAGGTGAAATGGTTAGATGAGGGAAATGACTTGGTTCCTACTCGCGATAAAAGGAATTGTTTATTTGCTTTCTGCTCGGAGTTCTATTATCATTTTTATGTATCATGTTTAATTAGAAATTTATATTTTTATATTGTTGGCCCACAGTAAGTGTCGAAGTCGACCCCTCGTCACTACTTCTTCGAGGTTAGATTAGATACTTACTGGGTACACGTTGTTTATGTACTCACGCTATACTTCTGCACTTGATGCGCAGGATCTGAGGCAGGTGCATCTGGATATCAGTCCAGCGCACACGCTTGACTCCTGGTACGAGACTACATGGTGAGCTTCCCTTCCGAACCGTTCCGCAGCAGCCAAAGTCTTTCTGTTGTTATTGTTCTGTCTATTGTATTTCAGACGGTAGAGTAGTAAATCTTTTGTATATTCTACTACTAGCCCATACTCTTGTGATACCAGGTCTTGGCACACATACTAGTAGACTCTTGGTTTTGGTTTCATTTCATGGTCATGATTGCACATATTAGCTTTCGTGTTATTTATTTTTAAATCTATTACTTCTTGAATCTCGTAAATTTAAAGAAAGTTTGATTACTTGGGGAAAAAAATCTTTTAAAAAGAAGAAATCACATAGTTTGCTCACTGTTGGCTTGCCTGGCGATGGCGCTGGGCGCCATCACAGTCTAACATAAAATTGGGTTGTGACAACATGGTATCAGAGCACTAGGTTCACGTAGGTCTCACAAGTTATAGGTAGGCCCAATAGAGTCTTGCGGATCGGAGCGGAGACGTCCGTACTTATCTTCGAGAGGTTATTGGGTGTTAGGAAACTACTCTTTATTCATCTCCTATCGTGCAGTTGATGGTGTACTAAGTTTCTTCTCTTACTCCCTCACAGATGGTGAGAACACGCACGGCAGATGTTCCGGACCCGGGAGGAGCTGCTCCCTCTGTTGCTAGAGGCAGAGGCCGGGGGATAGCACCGGCCCGAGTCACATTTCTGGAGAGTAGTACATAGTGAATTAGGGACCCGTGTAGAGCTCAGCACACCCTTTTATCCGCAGACCGATGGGCGGTCAGAGCGGACAGTTCAAATTTTGGAGGATATGCTCAGGGCATGTGTGATTGACTTTGGAGGTCAGTGGGATCGTTTCCTGTCTTTGGCCGAGTTTGCTTATAATAACAATTACCAATCCAGCATCGAGATGGCTCCATTTGAGGCTTTATATGGTCGTCGATGCCGTTCACCTATCGGATGGTTTGAGCCCGGTGAGGCTAAGTTATATGGTACTGATTTGGTAAATGATGCCTTGGAAAAGGTGAAGTTGATTCAGGAGCGACTTCGTACAGCACAGTCGAGACAGAAGAGTTACGCGGATCAGAAAGCGTGTGATTTATCCTTTATGGTAGGTGAAAAAGTTCTCTTGAAGGTTTCGCCGATGAAGGGAATTATGAGATTCGGGAAGAAGGGCAAGTTGAACCCAAGGTTTATAGGGCCATTTGAGGTGTTGAGACGAGTTGGGGAGGTTGCTTATGAACTTGCATTGCCTCCCAGTCTATCGGGAGTTCATCCGATTTTTCATGTATATATGCTCCGGAAGTATCATGCTGACCTATCACATATGTTGGACTTTAACACAGTTCAGCTAGATTAGAGTTTGGGTTATGCAGAAGAGCCATTTGCCATTGTTGATAAACAAGTTTGCCAGTTGCGGTCCAAGAGGATTTCAGTAGTAAAGGTCTAGTGGAGGGGCCAACCAGTCGAGGAAGTGACTTGGGAGGACGAAGAAGACATGTGGAGCAGATATCCACACTTATTCAGCACTCCAAGTATAATTCTAAACCCGTTCGAGGACGAACGTTTGTTTAAGAGGTGGAGAATAAAATGACCCAATCGGTTATTTTAACTTTTAGAATCCTGTTCCCTAAAATAAAACTTTTCGTATGTGCTTTTAATGATTTATGACTTGCGGGGATGGTTGGTTTGCGATTTGGAAGTGTTTGGGCTGAAACCGGAACACTGGGTTCCTTAAGTTAGCTTTAAATGGACAAGTTTGACTTCGATCAACATTTTGAGAAAATGACCCCGGAATCGGGATTTGACAGTTCCAATTGGTTCGTATGATGATTTTGGACTTGGGCGTATGTCCGAAACGGGTTTTAGATAACCAGGGAGCGTTTTGACGCTTAATAGTAAAAATCAACTATTTAAAAGTTTAAAATTCTTTAATTTTGGTTTGGAGTAGGATTTTGAGTAATTGAAGTCCGTTTGGAATTTCGAGTTTGGGAATAGTTCCGTATAGTGATTTAAGACTTGCACACAAATTTTTGTGTCATTCCGAGTAGTTTAAGTATATTTCGGCGCATTGGAAGTAAATTGAAGAACTTGAAATTCTTAAGTTTGAATCATTTTGGTTTAGGGTATGATTATTAGATTTGATGTCGTTTTACGAGTTCCGAGAGTTCGAGCGAGTCCGTTTTACGATTTCAAACCTGTTGGTATGTTCGGGCGGGGCCCCGGGGTCCCGAGTGCGGAAATGCCTGTTGGACAAAATGGTTAAAAAGTCGGGGCTCAGACATTATGAGCCCATTTTTTCCTCCATTTTCGGGCGATTTAAGAGCTTTTGAGAGGGGGGTTTCAACTAACAACTTGGAGATAAGTTAATTCTATACCTCTTGAGTTAAATACATAGATTATAATTAGATTATAACTAGTAAATCTTAGAAATCAAACGTTTAGGTGAAAAACCTAGATTTTTATAAAAATGAGATTTTAACCACGAAAATAGTTATGGAATTAGATAGAAATTATATATTTGAGTTCTTGAGATTATGGGCAACGTTTCCATCCAAAAATTTCCAGAATTTGGACACGTGGGCCCGGGGTAAATTTTAGGAATTTTATCATTTTGGATAGGGTAATTTATTTAATAGATGAATTTCGAATTATTGAATATATATTAATTATTTTATATAACTTTTTGATAGTTTCGGATTTTTCGGTATCGAATCGAGAATTTTACGTGACGCGATAATCGGAAAGTGGACTTTGAGACGAGGTAAGTCTCTTGTCTAATCTTGTGAGGGAAAAATTACCCCATAGAGATTAAATTGAATATTGTTGCTAATTGCGGGGGCTACGTACGCACGAGGTGACGAGAGTCCGTGCGTAGCTACTATAAATGCTAAAGTCCGGGTAGTTTAGGACTCAAAGCATGAAATACTTTATAAATTATATTCCTTGATTAATTAATATTAATTGATATATATGAATATATTGTGAATTGTTAGATAAAGATATTAAAGGATAGAAATCTCATATGCTTGATTTTCTGTTTAAATCAATTAATTGCTAAAAAAAAATTATTCTCCTCCCGAATTTATCTTATAATAAAAATACTCTCATTCCGAAGGTACATAAGAAAATGTCTTCCTTTCTCGTGGAGCGGGCCGAACGCCTCGGCAGGATAGATGCATCTATGGATCGCGTCGCACGTCCCTCGGCAGTGTACACGATACTCTGGATCGGGTCGTACGTCCTCGTCAGAAATCATGCTTAATAATAATAATAATCATACGATACTTTAATAATTTATTTCAGCTTGCGAAGCTAATTGATAAATTGAAAAATCATTGGAATTTAATGAACTATTATTCTTGCTTATTAAAGAATTTATTGTTATTCCTGTAAATGCTATTTAATTGATAAATTAGAAATTATTTGAATTGAAGAAATTTAATTAATATATTGAGAATTGTTGCATTTGAAGGAATTTGATTATTTCCGTTGATTAAATAAATTATTTTAAATTATGTAAATCATGCTGATTTAAATATCCTAGTTGTATTTCAATTATTATTATTGACCCATAGTGAGTGTCAAAGTCGGCTATCTCGTCTCTACCACTTCGAGATTAGGCTTGATACTTATTGGGTACACGTTGTTTTCGTACTCATACTGCACTTGCTGCACATATTTTTGTGCAGGACCTGAGGCAAGTACTAGTGGGGGACCTATCGTCTTACACCCACGTTATCTAGGGGCATAGTGGTGAGCTGCACTTTCTGAGCCGTTTTGCAGCTACTAGTGTCTCTCTTTGTATTTTTCATTCTGTCTATTTTTATTTCAGACAGTATTTGAGGTTTCGTATAATCTACTAGATGCTCATACACTTGTGACACCAGGTCTTGGCACACACATTGATAGAATTTGGGTTTTATTATTTCTCTTGATTTTAAATTTTGTCAATGAATGTATGATTTATTAAGTTGGCTTGCCTAGCCGTAGTGTTGGGCGTCATCATGACCTATAGGTGAAATTCATTCGTGACAGTGGATGTTCCGGTGATTGTTCGATGAGATATAGTTTCTTTACTTGTAATTTGGAATGGTCTTAGTAAATTTGGTTAGTGTAGTAGTAATATATGGACAACAGTCATTTGAGCATTCAAAAATTATCTTCAACTGTGTTTAAAGCTAAGCTATGGCTTCTTGTAATGTTTCATGGGTGATTAATAAAATTGTTAATTACCAAAAAAATTATTCATGGTTTGGACTATTTTTGTCTCTTTAACAAAATATTCCTTAATGTATGATAAAAGTTGACACTTTTAGTCCTACACCCTAAAACTGACGATTTTACCACAAAATATGTTAAACTTGACTTGAGGAACAAGAGGATTTGTGATATTGGATCTCCTCTTTCTTTAATGTGACTTTCTTCTCTTCTATTGCTCTTTCTTTAAGGTGTAATAATACTCTTCTCTCCTCTAAAGATCTTGCAGCCGTGTATGTATATTTTTAAAATATAGATCTGTCGAAGAATTAACCTTTTCCAATGTATGCTTTTCATTTCAATTTCTCCGTACTCTCTTACGTATAAGGCAATTCTCCAGCTCTTTCTTTCTTGCCAATCTGACATGGTTGCAATGGCGTCTCCTCTATGGAAACGAGAGTAATCATGGATGAGAATTTTAGTAGAAAAGGCTCTGTTTCGCATCCATGATAGAGACTTCACTCTCTTCTTGGACATATTTGAAACCATGGTTTCAAAGTAGCTGCTAAAGGGAGAATATTGAGGAAGATTGGACTATAGGTGTTAAAAACAAATGCTTATTTTTAAAAATTTTATTCATGATCCAGCTTCCTCCTATTTGACGAAGATTGATCTTGACAAGAGTGAATTGCTCTACTGGTAAGCACCCTTCACTTTCAATCAAGAACTTGTGAGTTCGAGTCACCCCAAGAGCAATGTGTGAGTTCATGGAGAGAGGGAGGGAACCGAGGGTCTATCAGAAACAGACTCTCTACTCCAGGGTAGGGGTAAGGTCTGCGTACACACTACCCTCCCAGACTGGTTGTTGTTGTTGTTGATCTCGATAAGAAGTATCTCTCCCAGCTCATCTTCTCTCTGTCTATTGTGGCTTGGTAACGGGTTTACAGTTGCTAGTTTTGGCACACCAATTCAATATGATTTAGCAAGTGTTTCTTCAAGATATATTGGTTAGTGGAATCACAGATGTACCGTTCTTTGATGTGCTTGTGTCTTTAATGTCTTGCAATGAAACCAGAATTTTTGCTTTTTTCCTCAAGATCTAGTTAGTAGTAATAGAATTAATAGTATAGGTTGTTGGCTTTGTAAGTCATAGGGATTGCCGGGCGCTTTTTTTTTGTCATGATCTGGGTTGGCCTTTTGGGAGAGGGGTGGAGGGGGGAGAGACAAAGAAGAGAGCAAAATAAAGAATGGAAACTACGCTTCACGTTGCCCGGACTCTCCAAAGGTGCTGCTGTATTCATGTCGAATCCTTCAAAAATATACTAAATTTGGCATATCCAACACAACCAACAATATTTTTGAAGAGTACGAGCACCATAGTTTCAGTTTAGTACGTGAGATTGTGAGAGTTTGACGATAATTTTTTTTTTTTTTTGAAACCGTTAAAAATTTCAACTTTTTACATACATTAACAACCATTTATGTTAAGTGGTATATATCAATGATCAAAATAGTCAACCCCTATAAATTAATTAAGGACCATTTTGATAATTTTCTCGTCCATTTGACATGTCTAAAACTGTGGCTAAAATTTGGTCCTTCCATCCAAATCTGATGCTCCCATTGCTATGTATCAGGTGACAGGTAATATGGCCAAAGGCGGATATAGTGTACTGATTACGGGTTCAACTGAACCCATAACTTTTGACGCTGAGTAAAAATTTGTATGTAAAAATTTATTAAAATTATAAAATAGTAGATATAAACTCATAGGATTTAAATCCTGAATCCGCCTCTGAATATGGCCGCATAATAATATCCGAGCAAGAAAGAAAGGTAACCAAAATTATATTTGAGTTTATTATAATGTTGAAGTTCAGTGCTGTCTGGAGGATTTTACCCTATGGGGTAGAACTTTAATGCTGAGGGTAAAAGAAAGAGTGAGTGAAACATGAGTTACACGTTTCACCAAATGAAGGTATGTTTTGTTTATGAAAATTTACCATAGATCTGAGTGCAGGCCTTGGAAGTAGAAGACAAAAATAGAGAATGCACAGAGCCTGTGATGAAGTCATTCTCATTCAAATACTCAAAGCTGTAAGAAAAAGACAACTCTTGTGATTTGTGGTGTGACTACATGAGCTACTGGCTACTGCAGCCTAGGTATTAGGCACCAAGAAAAAATGCCCTATTGTTAATGACATTTAATACTGAAGTTACCTAGTTTTACTACAAACAGATTCTATTTTTGTTTCTTTCAAAATGTAAATGTACAGCTAGTGTAGAAAGAGTTTCTGTATGAATCAGAGGTATCAGAACTTTCCCAACTGCCAAAATAAATTGAGGTAAAATCATCTATATTGTTTATCCGAAAAATAGATAGAGTTGAATTTGTACGTAGTTTTAAAAATATGTGGTATAATTTAATACAAATCGTAAGGACAAATAGAAATATCAAATACTGATTGCAAAGAATACAAAATAAACAAGATTAGAAAGAAAATGATTTTGAGTACTAAGCAAGATTAATCAATTTATGAAACTTAAAAGGAATAACTCTTCAATATAGGAGTGTATGGTGCTTTAGTTACAATGTGAGCAAACACTGTCATTTACAGAAATATAGCCAACTTTTTTATAGTGGAGGATCCTACTTTAAATATAATTAAAAATACATAGTGGGGAATTCATGATAAATAAGGATTTCCCTAATTCCCGCCGAGATTCTCTCCCTTAGTGCTGTTGCAACGGCTCATGTCTGTGAGCTCGAGCTTGATCGGACTCAGTACTAGTCGGTGTTGTTTTTAGAGCTCGATGCGGACTTGAGCTCGATGCTGACTCGGGGTCTGGTAATGACTCGGGCTCGGTATCGGTTGGCCTTTGCCCCTTAAGCTCGATCTCATAACATCTCATCATAGTTCGATTTGGACCCGAGCTCGATAATGACTTCGAACTCGGTGTTTGATCTGTCCCCAAAAATCGAAGCTCATCCGTACCTTCTTCGGATCCTTCTTGATATTATAAAGACTTTCTTTGATCCATTATGTTTCGATCTCGATCAGACGTACGAAAGGCCGAAATAAGTTTCGATCGTATACAGATAGTCCCCTCGTTTCTCGGGAAGGATGTGGCGAGAAACGATATGATTTCTCAATGGCTCAATCAGATAAAAGCTGACATTTGCATCGAGCTTGATCATGACGTGTGTGATAGCTGTCATGTCAGTTTATCTTTTCAAGGCATTAAATGCATGTCAGTTAGTGGTCGGCCACTAGCACCACCGAACCGTCGCCGTGAACCTATAAATACTCGTTCCTTTTTTGAATCAAACTCTACTTTTGCTATAATCAAACCTCTAAATCTTTCTTATTCTTTTCGTCTCCTCCATCTCGCCACCTGTAGAGCCATCTTCGTTAGTACTAAAACCACCAGTCTTTTCACCTTTATTTGCTCTTCTTCACTTATTCAAATGGTGAAAACTTCAAAGACTGTACCGCAGAAGGAGAAAGCTTCTAGCTCCTTTGGTCGGTCGTCCGGTGACAAGGCGCCGGTGGAGCCGCTTCCCCACGAGTATGTTCCCGGCCCGTATATTTTGAAATTCGATTTCAAGATCGAAAATCCTTCCTCGATCCCGGGCCGATGTGAGGATGTGTCGATGTACATGTACTCGATAACGGAGGGCCATCTCGAGGCTGTGAAGAGGGACTGCAACTGGGGGCCCAAGGTCGAGGTGCATATTCCTGCTCCCGAAGAGGGTATCACCGCTTATGTGGAGGGGTTTCTAAGTGTTTACACTTACCCCTTCACATTGGGTCCCCTTGACCCGATGATTATCGACTATTGCAAAAAGTATCAGGTCACCCTTGGCCAAATTCACCCCTCTCTATGGCGCATAGTGATTATATTACGCTCCTACTCTAGCAAGGCTGAGGGACTAGAGTTTACTCTAAGTCACCTCATGCGGTTGTATCGGCCTCGAATATATCGAGGACTAATCAGGCTCCAACGTCGGGCAATGAAGGCCTTGACCTCAAGCATCGATGAGGACAAGGATCGGGGTTGGATGGGCCGTTTCGTACGGGTGAGGACCCGTGATATTATCCCGGAAGAGAAGATGTCGTTCCGTGAGGAGTGGAACCCCAATCGTAAGTGATTCTTTTCAATTTTGTTCTTCGAACCTTCTCCGATTTTGCCTAATATCCCCTTTCGATGTGCAGTTGTTCCTTGGATGCCTCATGCGGTACCAGACCTCGAAGATTGGGTTCAGAAGTTAGCCTCGACTTCTACCTACGTCGAACGCGCATGGCGTGATTTGGCAAAGGGCAGGTGGGAGGCCAAGAATCATGGTAAGGATCTCTCTTTTTATGTTCTGAATCATTTCTTATACCTCATTTGTTACTAATTTTCTTTCATGCAGGCCCGACCAAGGATGCCATTTTGAGGCCCTCAAGTGGAGAGGAAGGAAACAAGTCCCCTGTTCCGAAACCGGGGGAAGACAAGAAGAGGAAAGCGGTATTGCAGTCCTAGGGCCCCAAGCCCAAACCTCGAAGGGTGAGGAGAAAAACAATCGCCCTCTTCCGTCCTTTTCTGAGGAGGCGCTAAGGGAAGCTCGAGAGTTGAAGGCCTCCGATATAAGCGGAGGCTCCGGTGTAGGGGATCCCTTTCGGGACTGCTTTACTAGAGTCGATGATGCTTCTAATCTTAGTGACGCTTCAATCCTTTAAGAAGAAGCCCATCGTCTCTTATCTCGGGTAAGAATCTAATGTGTAGGCTTTCGCCAAACCTGTGTGTACCTTTGCCAAGCTAATTTTTTACCTTTTGTGTAGGCCTTTGTCAAGCTTCGAGCCGACCTCAGCCAGCGTGAAACCGAGCTCCAAAAGGTCTCGGAGGAGAAGAATGCTGTGAAGCTTCTTTGTGGCCAAAAATATGAGGCTATAAAGGATCTTCAAGCGGATTTGGCCAAGGCTCGTGAGGAAGAGGTTGAGCTAGATAAGCAGGTGAGCACCCTTTTAATAGAGTTAAGACTTGACCCAACTGTGGAAGCTAACACTTCGTTGTCTCAACTGCAGCAAAAGGTTGAAATGATCGAGTTAATTCGGGGAGAAGTCGATCAGATCAAGGCCGATAGTGATTGGTGGAAGGGTAACATGGACCGCCTGACTGTAGAGAAAGAAACTGCCCTGGCCAGATTGCATCAGCCGAAGTTCGACTTCGGGGTGCCAAAGAGAAAAGTTCAGCCCAAGCCAAGAGGATCGAAGAACTCGAAACTGGGCTTGCTGAGGCCAAGGTGGAGGTTGAGAAGACAAAAATCGTGGCTAAGTGTGGCAAGTGGGCCGGTCCAGGCCCGGGACCGGCCCAGGACCGCGGGCCAAACGGGCTAAACGGGCCAGGACCGTTTGGCCCGGTTTTAGTGGGTCTGGGCTGGTCTCGTGGGCCGGTCCTATGATTTGGGCCCGTCAGGCCCGGGACCGTTTAGCCCGCCAGAGCCCGGGACCGGCCCGGTCCCTTAACGGGCCAAACGGTCCCAACGGCTATTTTTTTTTATAAAAAAAAATATAGCCGTATATATATATAACCGTTGGGCTGTCAAAAATAGCCGTTGGCTATTTATAAAATAGCCATTTAACCCCCCAACTTTGTTTTAATCCCAAACTTTTTATAATTATACTTTTTCCCTATTTTCAACTATAAATACCCCATCATTCTTTTATTTTTTCTTACAAAATCATCAATCTATCACAATCTCTCTCTAATTTTCTTCTATAATTGCTACTATTGCTTACTTTATTGTTACAATTTGTGAAATAATTGTGAAGTTGGTGAATTGAAGTCTTCAACGATAATCAATTTTCAACAAGTTGTACACATCTTATACAACTTATATACTATACACTTAGTATATATATACTTTTTAGTAGTAACATGAAATGACCAAAGTATGGTACTTTTTAGCTAGTATAAATATGGAATGATAGAAGATCAAGTTTTAGCTCAACTCAGTTTTAGTTGAACTGTAATCTGAGTTGAGCTAAAACTTGATCTTCTATCATTCCATATTTATACCAGCTAAGAAGTACCATACTTTGGTCATTTCATGTTACTACTAAAAAGTATATATATACTAAGTGTATAG